>NC_048893.1:134025373-134032102 GCF_011077185.1 Oxyura jamaicensis
TATTTTCTCCCTGCTCCTCTCTGAGGAGGGGGAGTGAGAGAGCGGTTGTGGTGGAGCTCGGTCACCCACCTGAGTAAAACCATCACAATGGCCAAAAGGGTAAAGCTGCATATGTCATTTGAGGAGCACCAGCCAAGAGACCCCTGTTAAATATCTGTTTCTGTGTTTACCCAGTCATGACCCCTCAAGATGAGCAAAAAGAACCAGCCCATGTAACAGAAATGAACTTCAGCACCTGGAAAATAAGGCATGTGTTTGGATAATAAAAGGTGGAGGGAAAATAGGTTGAGATACCTACTAGATTTTATTTTATTTTATTTTATTTTATTGGAATTCCATAAAAAAAAAAAAAAATGTGTTTATTCCCAGGGGGCTGAGTGTTTTAAAGCTGGCAAAACTGATAAAACAAGAAACTATTGGGTGATGTAGCCAACACAATTCCTGTATGAGACTGAAATTCAGAAAAGCTGCTTCTACTGCTCTTACAGTGCCAAGGGAGTGTTGGTGGCTGGAAGAACCAAGCTTAGTAGACTTCACATAAAGGACTTCTTTATAAACCATGATATGTAGAGAAAATATATTTGACACGTTCAGAAAAGGGCTAGGAGAAGAGGGGCAATGAATTTCCTTTATATTTCAGGCAAAATAGTCTCATCAGTCAGGCACTGCACTGCAGCTTCTGTTTGCTGACTCTGGTGCAAGGGGGAAGATGCCTGCAGGATGTACATCCTGGTGGTGGAAAAAAATGTCATAAATTGATTTTGTTTTGTCTTGTTTTCTAACTGGTAGACCTTGAGAAGATACCTTGGACTGTTTGCAGACTGAAGAGTAAAGGAGGAGCAAACAGGTAGTGTTTATGCCTGCGAAGGAAAACAAGAGCAAAGTAGATGTCAGCTGGGGAAACTGCAGACTACCTTTTGTCATCTTCTAAATACATAAAAAACTGCTGCACATATGGACATCCAGGTAGCTCAGAGAAGGGGACTGGGCAGGAACCAAGTGAACCCAGTAGAAATTCATCTCTAACAGAAACTGGAGAACAAGAGTTGGAGCCAGGGTGGCCAGCATGACCAGATCCCCACGGACACCTAGGGGCCTCTTTTCCACTGATTCAGTAATTTGGAATCTCATAAAGCCTCATAAATCTTTTTTTTTTTTTTTTTTTTTTTTTTTTATCTGCTGTTTTAATAGGGAAACAAAGAAGCCCAGTGTGAACACTGTAGATATTGCTCAGAATTTAGAAAGTGCTTCCAGATATGGTAGGTTTCCTCACCAGAAAAAAATAAAATAAAATAAAAAGTCCCAGATTGCCAATATGTCACTTTAAAATGAGGTAATTTGGACGTTTTTTGGTTCTCATAATCCTTTGAATCAACTAGGCAAGACATGCATTATCAACTTAAGAAGAAAGAGTGCAGGAGGAAAGAACATATTATATATGTGCACAATAAAAAAAGAATACAACACTGAAATGACCATCAATTATAGTTCACTGTTGCAAATACATTTACAGAATAAATTCTCATTTAAGAAAAAAAAAAAAAAAAAAAAGGAGGGCTAAGTGGAATAATTACCATTATGTGTCTGAGAGAGTGTTTTTCCATTAGCTGCAATTAATACAGTAATGCTAAATTAAAATAATTTCCCATTTTGCACTTATTGTGAGGAAACATTAAAGAGAGAAAAAAAATAAAAAAGGAGTGAAATGAAGGAAAAACTAATCATCATAATTAATATATTGATGATTTTGTATCATCTCTGACCTGATCAATCATCGTGAGATTTTGGTTTTATTTAATTAGCTTATGATAATGTAACACAGAATCCCAGTGTACCGATGAAAACTGGCAAGTGAAAACGTTGACCTTCTGCTCACATATGCAACACTGCCTTACAGTGTTAACAGCCTATATGCATCAGTGCTAAGAGGCTTCCATCTAACATGAGAGCCACTGTATCAGGGGGAAATCATTACCGCCTACAGTAAGATCAGAGTTTGGCTCTTTTTGGTGCATGAGAGTCTGGGGAGCAAAAGGCACATCGCTTCTTGCCAGAATAATAATTGGGTGCTATGAGATTATGGAGTGCTGCCATAAACTGAAAATGAACAGACAAGTTTCTTTTTGTTTGTTTTATTAAATGCTATTATCGTTATTTATGATGTTCTTGGTCATCAGTTTTCTCAGAGTTGCTAACAAAGTGCTGCATAAATCCAGCCTGTCCCTTTCTGACCTCTATAACATCATGCAATTTTCCCCATTCACCCTTAATTTGAGGTATAAACTAATGCGAAAACATGCATTTTATTGAATGGCAAGTTTTCTACTAAAGACATTTCTTTTGCAGTAGGAAGCAACTGCATTAGAAATAAATATCTCAGCCAGACCTCCTGCATACTTCTCCCAATACATAAGCAAAAAAATATGTTGTGGTCAAACCTACATTGTTCCATTTGCCAATTGCAAAATAACAATAATATTTGATGGGCAAAAACTCAGCTGTCAGGAGAGAAGACAGACGATTCTGCTTATTGAATGCTATTGACTTCATGGGGCCAATAAAACTACTTGCAAATAAAAGAAAGAGGAACCGATTCATGTCCTGAGATGGCGTGACGTAGCCTTTTTCTGTTTGTATAATGTTGTGATTAAATATGGTGGGGCCCTAGGGAGTGAATTTTTTATTTGAAGGTTAAGCCAATATTAGCAAAAAATAAAATAAAATTAATCAAATGGCCCAGAGCATCACAGCCACAGTTGATTCCAAGAATGTTTGGTTACAAAATGAGCAACTGACTAATTGTGTAAATGCTGTTAATTAGCTGTGCAGAGCCCCTAACTGGGCTTTTCCCTGTAACTAATAAGAAATCAATTAGCTAATGAAGTGGCCATTAAATGCTATGCTAATCTTAGCTGGGATATTTTTAATGTTTCTTCTTCTTCTTCTTTTTTTTTTTTCTTTATGATCCTTCCTAATTGCCATTGCCATACGGAGCTCACAGCTTTCAGCATGTCTAATGAAACATCATTATATCATAACTGGCATTCTTGGAAGAGTTAGTGGCAAACCTGCTTCCCAATTATTTTTAATTGCCAGACATACTCATAACTGGGCCTTTTACCGCGTAGTTCAGATCCCTGCACTGTCATGTAATATACACAAAGATTGTGTTTTCTTCCCTTTGCATATGAAGCGTAGCTGCAGCACCAGCCATGCTGGGGAACACGCGCAGCACCCTGAGCAAGGACCCTGAGCCTTCGCCCGTCCTTTGGCTGCAGCCTGTGGAGGCTCAGCACTGCTTTCCCACCGAGCAGCTAAAGCTAATCTCACAGAGGTTTCACCTTTGTCTGAGAATGTCCCGTGCCTGGTAAACATCATTCGCAGCCAACCGCTCAGAACTAAAAATGCGACTGCGGCTCCTGGTCGCTTATGCGCAAGCACTGCGATTTAGCAATTATTATCGGGATTAGCAATTGGAGAGTGTGAATGTCTTCAGTAATTCCCACAGATTTTGTCACTTTCTAAAAGAGTTCATTATCACCATTTATTTGTGTCTATAAAGTCCAACTTAGAGAAAGAAGAAAGTGTATCTTTGCTTTGGATGGCACGGCTGCAAAATAAGTATTTCTTCTTTAAAAGAGTGCATCGTAGGGAAGGAGGCACGGACAATGCTCAGTTTTTAAAATGCTCCAGTAGCTCCTAGTTTTTATTTACCACCACAGCACCTATCTGGTAATGGAGTCATGTTTAAACCCTGAATCTCAATGAACTTCTCTAAATCTACTGGTGCTGGAGTAGGTTATGTGTCAGGATTAGGCTGGCTCCTCCCTGCCCCCCACAACACAATAGTACTCGGGACATCTGTGCACAAAATACGCGCTTTTTTAAAGAATGTTTTCAAAAGAGAGTCTTGTCTCTCTCGCTCCTTCTTTTTTTTTTCCCTCCTCCCTCCTTTTTTTGGATAACATGCAAATTGAATTGGTTAATTCTGCACCCCAGTTTCAGGAAATCTGCCACCAGCAGCTGCCACTGTTTCAGATGTCAGGAGGATGCAGATACACTGTGACATTTTGTTCATTAAATAAACAAACCAGGTTCAGGCTAACAACATTAGGTAGAAAGCCCCATCAATTCTTGTACATTTAGTTCACATAATAGGAAGTGACAATTGTTCCTTAGCTTCATAAGCACTATATTGAAGAACAAAAGGAAAAAGCATACATAATGTGGCAACAGCAACAACAGTTGCCATAAAATCCTGCAAGGTTGATTTAGATTAATGAGGCACATAACTTTTTGCCCAAGGCTACTTAAAATAAATATGGCTACAAACATGGCTACTAGGGAAGAGAAAAAAAAAGTCAGGATTTTTTTTCTCTTACATATGGGTTTGCTCTTATTTATTTGATCTGACTATCAATAAGAAAACTACTTCAGCGATGGCCCCTCTATAAATGGACGAAAAAGATTTGCACCCTATGTTAGTATGAAAACAAAAGGAAAACACAAAAAAGTCCAAATTTTCTACATTTCAGTGGCATAATATTTTACACAAAAATGTTAACTAGCATGTTGACCTTAGGTTAAAATGATAGATATTAAACACTCAAATTAAAAGCCATAATCTTTTCCATTGTGACAAATCAATCTATCTGAAATATCAACACTTCTGGCTTTTGCATCAAACAGATATATCCTGACTTTTGCATTTAGGGAATATTGCCCAGAGACATTTCATCGGCTATGCATTGTCTGATATAAAAGTCGCTAAAACTGGAAATTCGTTAACGGAGTTAAAAGAAAAATAAAAGGATGATAATGAAGAGGAAGAAGAGTCGCCTGTCTAAAATCAGGCCATCCTAAGACTTGGATATCATAGATAAGGCTGTCAGTCAGACTGAAAGGTACAGACAATAGAAAAAAAAAACGCGCACATTAATATGTATAGCACCATGATGTGGCTTTTAATATTCCAAAGGGACTTCAGCAACTCCATGGGAAAAAAAGCCAAGTGGAGGCTGGCTCTTGCAAATCCTTGTTGATGGAGGCCTCCCCGCTGGAGGATGTGTGCCCCTTCCCTGTGCCCTCAGTAAGCCCAGCATCACTCCACCCCACCCCAGTTCCAGTCCTCAGCCTTGCCACCCTTTTGGAGCATCTCCAAGGTCCTGCATATGGCCAAGGAGCCAGCAGGGACAAGGGGGTGTCGTTCTTGGCATCCCTCCTGCAGTAGCCCTGGGGAGCCCCATCCCCTCGCACCACAGTCAGACGTGGTGCTGGCAGGTATGAAAATGCACTTTCATCCAGACAGCCCCTACTGCCTCCATATATGCAGAGGCTGAAAACAGCAAGTGTTTCCAGGACAGGTCAGCATCAATTTAAATATGGCAAGAAGTTGGACACTTCCTTCCTTGTCAAGATATTCTCTCATAGGGATTCTGGGCTCCTCCACCTGCTGTTAGGGCTTCTCCTCCCCATGTGTCCAGGACAGGTGAGGCAGAGGGCCTGTGCTTTCCTGAAGAGTGCAAGATGAGCAGAGTAAAAGTTTAGAAGCAGGTGCACAGATTTCATGGTGCCCCATGGGCTTGGAGGGCTCTTGTGTGCTGGCACAGCCTGAACCAAAGGCCATTGACAGCAGAAAGTACCTTTTCAGTGCCAGCTTCCTAATGATCTTAGATTGTCCATCAGAAGCAATGCTCTGGTTCCCCCTCAGACTGCAGGTGGAGGACAAGCAGATGCAGCAACTTAGAAAAGGTGAACACAGCACCCACCATTTTGCTCCTACTTTCTTTTTTGCCCATTTGCATCGAAGCTCCTCTACAAAATTCCCACTGGCAGGTGTGGTGTGAGTCATGGCCAAGAGAGAATTTTGGTAGGAATTTGCAAGAATGAGCTCGTGGGATCAGTAGCATGATAAACCCTCAGCTTGAACTACATACTGCTAGGGAGATTATTTCTGAGGGATCTCCATATCCACTCTGTAAACCAGTCTGAGTCCTGAAGGAGTCTGTGTTTTGACTGGAGAATGTTATACATCTAAAATTTAAAAAGAAAAAGCTAACTTTTATTCTTCTGATCATTCTTGACTATATTAAATTTAGCAGCTGTGTAAGAATCAGATTGTCACAAAAGGAAGATATTTCTTGGTTTCTGTGGACTATTTTCTTGTTCTTCAGGAGAAGATATGCATGTTCTTAACTTTATGTATTTCCACTTGCTGGAATAATTCTTAAAGGATTTCCCCCTCTTATATCTTAGGACAATGTGGACTCTGCAGTGGACAAGGAGTTCTTTCCTTTTATATGATCCAGTTAATTTGCTTTATGTGTTGCAGTTTTATACAACCACACACAATTTTTGTGAATACCATTCCCAAGACAGTGACTTGTATATTTCCAGAAAAAGCATGGAGGTAATTTTTATTTCCTTGATATCAACAGTTTTCAAGTGAAGAAGCACAATAGATGATGTTTTGCAAACTGAAATAAGCACTTCAAAATCTGTGGAAAAGGTAGCTACAGTGATGTAAGAGATGGATCACATTTAGAAGAAATCCCAATAGAAAAACAGTTGTGATTCTGAGTGACATTTCCAACAAAAAATGAAAGAACAATAAGTATTCTAGATATTCTCTTGGGTAGTTTTTTTATTTACCATTATTTCAGTAATAGGCAGATGCACCTCTTTCCTTCCTTCCTTCCTTCCTTCCTTCCTTCCTTCCTTCCTTCCTTC
>NC_048893.1:134032112-134044400 GCF_011077185.1 Oxyura jamaicensis
CTTCCTTCCTTCCTTCCTTCCTTCCTTCCTTCCTTCCTTCCTTCCTTTTTTCCTGTCCCTTTTGAATTGTCTCCTACACCAAACCGAAGAATTTGCAGACCTTCATAAGCTTTTACATCTACATGTTAATGTAGCATTTAAAATTCACATCATGGATAAGTTGTCTGTATGGTAGGGACATGGAACCATTTTAAAACCCGCCCATTGGGGAAGCCAAGTACCACAGACAGTATGAGTAATAAAGAGATGAAATAGACAGGAGAATAATTTCATAAGGGGAATTTGTGGAGCTCACAACACACCACTGAAAGTCCCAGTCACAATGGGTGAAGAACTGCACAAGGACTTAAGGCCTCAGAATAAGATTTGTATAGATTTATCTGAAACTGGTAAATTGCCAAATGAAGATAAACTAATTTAAGCTACATTTAAACCAGTTTACATATACCTACATGAGGGATTTGCACAGGTACCATCGGATGGATTTAAAATAATTTTAGCTGACAGCACTGTAGCTTTTCTAATGTAGGTAAGTGTGTTTGTCAAAAAGCAAGGTGAAGACAAGCAAGTTAAATGTAGGCTAACTGCTAATCTCAGAGACAGACTTCACCCTGTATACCATGTCACTGAGGATAAATAGATTAAACAGAAATTCAGGTCATCAAATATTTTTATTTTTTTCTTTTTTTATTCTTGAAGCCCACACTTTGAAAAGTGCAGAAATCACCTTCATAGGAGAAGAAATAAAATTTGCACTGAACGTACCATCCCGTCCCACCCTTCCCAGCAGATTGCAGCAGATGTGTTTCGTGTGAGCACCAAGAAACTCAGCAGAGGATCGGGGGCCTCTGAAATACAGCTGAATCCTTCAGCAGCAGGAGAGCACCACTTCCCCAACAGGACTGTGAGTTTCTCATCTGGTCCTGCCTCAATTTCTGGAAATTTACCCCATCTTAAATTCCTGAGCAACCAATTAAATAAATCCCTTCGATCTGCGCCTCTAAGATCTTCACTATAAAAGCTGCCTCGTGGCGCTTTGCCCCCAACAGCCTCTGACGTTGCTCCCAGCTCTGCGGGCAGCAGCACTGGGCTGGTGCCCTGTCCCCCCCAGCAGCCTCCCCAGAGCCTCTGCCCAGCTGGCCGCACGCCCCAGGGGCTCATGTGTACATGGGAAACGCAGGCAGGAAATTACGTTTTCCCTCCCCATAATTAATAAGAGCTAAACATTTGTGGGTTTGTTGCCCCTTTTTAAAGCACTAAAGAGACAAAGAAAAAATGTGAGCATTTCCAAATAAAAAGTGACTATTTCTTACAAAAGAAGTTTTTTTAAAAAAACAAAAAGTGCAATCATGCAATAATTTTTTTTTTTTTCGAAGTTTGGTTAAATAATTCTCTAACAGTTGCTGTGGGCACATTTCATTGCCAAGTCTGATTCACTGCAGCATGAAAGAATGCATTAAATGTTAAGCACATAAGTTATCTCACCAGCTTTAACGCGACTTTTCATGCTGAAAGTAAGCGCGGGCTCCAGAGTTCTGCGGAGCGAGAATCTAAGTTAGCACTGCTCCTCCTCTGCACATTGCTATCAAGCGTATGTTCTGTGGAGGTCACAGCACAGAGTCCTGTGCTTACGAATAAACCACTTTTTACAGTAACTATTCTTCCTTTGGAAATGCTGCAGCCACCCAAATGCGAGTGAAGCAGGAGAGACAATATGCAGCAGATCTGCCTGACAGCATATTGCTAGCACATTTTCAGGTGAGCCCTGAAAACAGATAATGGGCATGCTTTCCCTGAAATAGCCAGAGCATCTTTCATAGCACAGCTTCGGCTGTGATATGGAAGCAAATTCCAAGGAGCTTTGCAGTTCACCTCTTATTTTGCTTCTCTGCAAATCCTGCATAATGTTCAGACTGTTTCAGGGATTTAAAAATATCAAAGTGTTTTTTTATAGAGGGGAATAAATCACTTGATCAAAGATTGGGGCGAACCTTGTTCCTTGTTCCTCTTTGCATCATTTTTAAACAATTATTTACTGCAAATTCCAAGTTTCTTTTTTTCAGATTGGATTTTCTAGATAAAAATCTCCACTTCTTAGTTCCTATTAAGCCTCCATTTTGAAACCATACTATTTGTTCTCTGTTTTAAGGAAAATGAGTACTGGATCCTGTGAGCAAGAACTTGTAAAATCAGGTCTAATATGTGTCTTTATCACTAACTGCCATATTATTGTGATTAAAACACATAACCTACAGAAAGATGGGTGATCATTTTGAATGATTCTGTCTGAACTCAATTAAAGAAGACAAATATCAGAATTGATATCTAAGACGTGTCAAGGGATGCATTTTTAAATTATTCAAAGTCACATTATGGCACTGAGAACTGCAGAGAACCCATCTAAAATTTTGGATAAGCACTTCTCAGCATGTTATGTTTTGCAAAGGTCATTTCTGTAATACACTGAGCAGAAAAAGTACATTTTGTGCCTATTCCATTAATCTGGTAAGTTAATGCAAAATTATTTTAATTACTTTTATTGAAACGCTGTGTACACCTATGTCAGTATGTATATTATAAATAATAAATAATCATTATTAGACTTGGTTGAATTATTCATTGAGGATAAATTATCTGACAAATACAGGCTTTTTCTCTGCTTGTGACTTGTTTATGAGCAATCTTGTCTTCTCTGAATATATTCCTTCTTGCATTTTTTTTTCTCTGTGAATAATGAAGGGTTTTCGGCCAAGGATTGCAAACTGCTCGCTCAGATTGCTACCGCTCTGGTTACATGTGATCACTTGGGAAATGTGGATGTGTCAGTCATGGGGGCTTGGTTCTGGTTGCCTGGTCAGTGGGCTAGAAGAAGGTCACAAGCATTTGGGGAGGGTCTGGGCATTACGAAGGTGCTGGGGCAGCTCTTTCTGACTTATACCTCCACCACTGCTTACCAAGCCTGTCATCTGCGTTCCCAAGTGTCATGTACAGTCTCTGCAGAAAGATGATAATGCGACAGTGATCATGAGCTGAACAGAACATGTATAATTAATAGCTCATGAAATCACCAACAAGGAAATGAAGAACCCCATCTGGGGACGAGAGGAATGAAAGCAAGTGAGATGGGATGGGGACCTCTCACAGCAAGTGGATTTGGAGTGAAGGGAAGATAGCCTGGCAGTACCCTCAGCACCAAAACCCTAACAGGGCTCACACGGGCAATCAGAAAGTTCACAAACCTGATGAATACATAGACAGAGCCCATAAATGCCTGAGGCTCCAGATAAAGCAACCCAAAGCCCCAACCCTGTAAATAAGGACAGGAGGGAGGTGGGGAGGAGAACATGAGGGCCCAGAGCTGAGAGCTGGAGGGCTCATGGAGCCTGGTATGCCCCTGTCCCATCCGTGTCCCTGTGGCACACCCGCCTCCCTCCCCCCCCCCATACACACACTGGTGCTGGTGCTGGCAACAAAGAGCCTAAAACTGTGCATGTGGGTTTATCAGGTAACTGGGAGTGGGGAGGGAACCCCAAAAGCAGGCAGCTCAGGGGTCTGCCTCCAAGGGGGTGGCCAGGCCTCAGGCCAGCACTGAGAGGGATGTCCCAGCGGTAGGCATTGCTCGGCCTAGGGCAGGCTGCAGAAGGACGTCCCACAGCTCTGGGCAGTCCCAAAGTGTCACAGAGACAAATGTTGGAAGGCGAACACTCAGCGGAGCAAAGAGCAACAATGAGCACTGCAGTTTGCTCGCAGATGCCTTTGTCTTGGCTGCTCGCACGGAAGTTCACAGTAAGAAAGGCTATTGTGCTGACAAAAATGTGTGTGAGCAAATGTTTACATAAAACAAACGGGAGGGCAGGAAAGCAGCAAAGGGAAGGGTCCCCTGGATGCGGCAGGCTTTTCAGGAGCACTGTTTCCCGCGGGTTGGTTTGCTCCAGGTTTGACTGCTTCGAACCAGCTCTCATGGTTGTGGTGGCAGCCCTGCAATTGCTTCGGAGCCGTGAGGTGCAGGTGCGGGGTCAGACATGTCTCGTGGTGGTAGCACCAACGTATAGCCACTGCACATCCTGCGGGCCCTTAAATTAAAAGGAGCAGGTCAAACCCTGCCTCAGATGTTCCTCTTGTTCCTGATGAGGCAGAAGAGATCAATCGCCTTTTGTGGCAGCTCCAGATGATGCTGGACAGGAGAGATGAGGAGCAGAGCACAGGTGAATCTGCCCGTTCCCAGCATACCGAGCACCCAGCCCACGCGAGCCATGCTTTGCTGATGTTCTCTTTCATTGAAGATTAAGCCTCCATTTGTTTTCCGGCATTTGATGTTTCACTCCCAATCATCTCTAGGCTCGGCACCAAAGTTGTCTTCCTGACAGCGGGTGCCAAGTGTGATTACCCACCCGGCTCCAGATCCCACCTCACCGCGGCTGCGCTGCAGCGGCTGCAGGGGCGGGCAGGCTGCTGCAGAGAGAGCAGCAACACCGCCGCTGGCCCCTACACTCGCTCCCTCTCTCTGGGTTGGTGGCTTTTTTTTTTCCTTGGCTTCATGTAACTGCACAAAGGCAACACTAAATAAGGAAAATATGCTTCCCAGTAACCCAAACTGACAAAAACAAAGATGGCATGCCTGTGTAATTAGTTACACATCTACATTTTTTTTTTTCAACTTCTCTTCCTTTCACATACCCCAAGACAACTTTGCAGCCCAGGCTATGAGTGAAGCTGAAATGGATGTAGAGTGGTGAAATCAGCATTTTTCTTTCGCCCTAAAACACATTACAGACCTTAGGTAACTCCTGAATCTTGGAGTCCCTCTGTGACTGCTTTCTGCTGTGAGAGCAATTCATTAAAAGTTAATTAAAAGGTGAAGTTCAATATGCAGTTTCCTTTAGCTAATCCTCCTAAGGCAGCTTCATATGGCAGTAATGTATCCATTTTGTTGATGTTAGAAAACAAAAAGGCAAGATTGTCTAATTAAGAGGTTGGTGTTTACAAGAGAGAGGTTTTCTAATTGGCAACTTGGAGTCCAAATTAATCTTAATGCTGCTCATTTAAGCATTCTCAATCGAACTTGGACTTTTCCCCAGCAAGCGCTCACAAAATGTGAATCATTTCCAGGATCTTTCAGAACAACAGTGCTCAGCCTGCTAGCTCTTTCTGTGCTCAGTCCCCTTCAGGGGCCCAATTCTGAGCTGCTTCCCCCGGCCCTGGTGTGGGAAGCTTCTTGTTATGGGCTTTTCTGGGCAGGCTGGCTCACAAAGGTGGAGTTTCGTCCCTATCTTTCAGAATGTTTTCACCCAAACATCTAAATGTGTGCTGTATGGCCATGCACATCAGTATTTTTCTGGTAATACATTTTACATGTTTTGCAGAAATGAACACGCTTCATCTGATTATGTTAGTGCCAAGCATTTTTTGTCTAATAAAAGACAAAAGCATAATAACTGTATTCCTACTAATCCTGGCTTATTCTGAGAAAGGGCAAAAATATCCTAAGCTGCCATCACTTAGGCAGTTTTGGCCACCCGGACTTTAATTTTGGCGACCATGCTGGTAACAGTATGTGGAAGAAATCAAGACTATCACAAAAATAAAATAGCTATCTCAAGAGAAACCCAAATCTAAAATATAGGCTATCCAGGACAATCCTTTCCTTTTCAAAAAAAAAAAAAAAATTAAGAGGCTAAAGAATGTGATTTTTTATTTACAACATTTTACATCGATTTTTGTTTCTGCTGCCATCACTGTTGACTCAGCCCTCCAGTGTGCCAGTGTTTGTCTTTGTGTATACGACAATCTCCTTCTCCTTTAAAAGAAGCCACGTAGGCAGAATGTTTTCCACTTTTATCTCAATGTACCTCCTGTGGTAACCCCACGCTTGTCAATAAAATATGAAGGTTAGAAAAATACCCCTCGCCAACATGACACTTTCCCCTGACATCTCCTGCTTCTTCCTTCTCCTTTGTTCATTTACATTGCTGGTGAACAATAGCCACAAAGAAAGGGGAAGAGAGAAAATAGCAAGTAAAAGTTCTAATTTCTTTGCTAAACCATGGAAGCCCCCAAACACCAGTCTGTACTTCCCGGATGCTGCAAATATGTCGTGCTGAACTGGGAGCTCTGTGGTTGGAAAATATTTGCTGCCCACTAAAAAAAACTGTGCTGGGTACGCCCTGGTGTTCAAGGTATGGAAGCTAAAAGTGGGAGCAGCCTTCACCAATTCTAGGTTGCAAAATGCACTGTTGAAAGAAAGAAAGAAAGAAAGAAAGAAAGAAAGAAAGAAAGAAAGAAAGAAAGAAAGAAAGAAAGAAAGAAAGAACTTGCTTCACATACGGGAACGCCCAAATCTTCCGGTCCTCAGTGCACAAGCACTAGATGTGCTCTGGTATTTCTGGGAGCTGGAATAGCATTCTGGGTATACTGAAATTAAGAGGTTTGGGCATGTTTGTGAGTCTGCTGAGTTCCTTGCTATATGTTTTCCAGGAGAGAAATGTGAAAGAGTTTCCCAGTTATAGCCTCCATACCTTTGCTGAGAAAGGATGCCACAAATCACGTGAATAATTAGTGACACTCTTAAGCATCTAGCACTGTGCCCATTTATTTTCTTGGCACAAAATGTATTAGTTCTACACTATTCATTTAGTTTGCATTTAGCAAGAGATAAATTTTAGTCGGAAGCTGTACTGAAAGACAATATATACTGTACGTTGAGGAAAAATCTATTTGCTCTAAGACCATAGCTTTCTCTAAAAAGAAGAAAAAAAAATAGTCAGGAGAAATAGCATGGAGTTAATTTGTATGAAAACCTAATTTTTGCATAGCTTTTGATTGTTCAAATCTCCTAACTAAATGGCCTGCAGTGACCTTTTCAGGAATGCTGTACTCAGAGCTAAACTCTCACCAAAAAATGCATGTTTCTGTGATCCCCTCATTTAGATAATAGCTCTGGGTCTTTAGCTATAAATGTGGAGTGAAGGGAGGGAAGAAAAGCGAAAGTTTTTCTTTCTCCACAAACGTTAATGAGACTTTTCAACTGTGCTATAGAGTGGAGGAACTTAAGCCTCTCGAGGTGTTTCTGTTTTTCAGGCTTTGAGCTCTTGCTGTGCCTTGCTCTCTCTATCCCGCCTCTGAAAGGCCCTCAACAACCCATGGCTTTGTGTCGGCATTTCTCAGTATAAGCTACACTCTACCAGGACCACTTTTTTGCTTTTCATATTTCAGCAGAAAAGCAAATAGAAGAGGAAACTGTTTGATGTATTTTAAGTAGAGAAGGCTAGTAAAATATTTTTAATGGGGATATGAAGCCTTTCAGCCAACAGGATGCTGGTTCAGTTCCAGCCCAGATGAGGAACAACTAAAAGTTGCTACCATCTAAAGGCTATTAAAGCCTTTGTAAAGTGAGTAGCTGCCTAAGTACCATTCCCAGTGGCCACATCACAAAAAAACATACTAACAAGCAAGTCTGTCTTCAGCCTCCCTCTTGTTGGTTTCTCAGCAAGAAGACAAGGAATGAGCGGCCATGGGGATCAGCCATCCTTTCAAGAAGGTTATCAACACTGCTGGAGGTTCATGTGCCAAGCTAAAGTCTGCCTAGAGACTTTATCTCGTGCTGGTAAGTTAAATTGCATGAATATATAGATGTAAGAAGTCTGTCTCTGACGGGTTAACAAGTGTAAATCCATCAAAATACAGCTATGGAAAGCCTGGCACTAGGTTCATCCCCAGCCCACAAGAGAACAAGTATCTAGGCTTGTAGCAGGTATGTGGACTTGTCTACCCACGCAGATAAAAGATGCACAAGTGAGCAGTGCCATGGCCCAGCAAGGAGGGCGCAGCAGCACCTGGGCAGCCCAGAGAGCTGCTCTGCACAGACTCGAGTGGAGCCCGGGGAGGAAGTCGTCATGCCCAGGGCAGCTGATCAACCCAGGGGACCTGCACAGGAACAACAGCATCAGCCTACGCTTCCTTCCCACAGCTAAAGCTTTGTGCGCTGGCAGGATTTTTCCTTAACTGGCTGCATGTTCAACTGAGTAAACTCCGTTTTACCCATACATCTCTCTGTAGTGCAAAACAAGGGAGGAGGGAGGAGGCATGAAGCAGAAGTCTGATTTAGGAATATAGGAATACAAACTATATTTTCATGCATACACACAGACTTGTTTGCTGAAAGTTTCCTGTACATCAAATTAAAACAGATAAAGCAACAAACTCAGACACCATTTACCCATAGGGAATATACTCAGCCTTTATTTAGCCACTGAAAATTTACTCCTGCTTGTCTCTATCACTAACCTGCTTGGGTAGAGTGATGTTTTGATGCCAGAATACCCGTAGGGTTTCCAGAGAACATATCATAAGATTCACAGCTACAGACACATCCTTGTAACGAAGCAAATTGGACTTGGACGGGAGCTCGTGCAGAGCTACTCAGCCTGCAGAAGACGGAGGGCATCGGCAGAAGAAAGCTTTAGCACCTTAAGAAGCTTGCTGCAAAAATGCAGATGCTTAAGGTCATTGGGTACTTCTTGAGCTTGCAGGAGAGAGGAGAGCTAAAGATTATGTTCTGTGATTTTGGGGCAGAATTCAGGTGCTTTCGATCATACCTGATGCTTTTGATCCCTTTATGCATATGGCCCTATATCTTTCCATGCTTTTCACATGGCAGTGAAGGCACTTTCCTGCCTCCCAGCGGTGTTTTAAAAACAAAAACCTGAAAGGCTGTGAGGCACACATGAGTCACAGGATCAAGTCTTGGACCCCATTTATGCATAGGTTTCTTTGTGCAGGGTATTGTCTGTAAGGTCCAAGCCATAAAGGTTCCACGTTGGCTCTGTTCTCGTATGGTTATAAGGCTCTGAGAAACTGCAAGTAAATAAATTCCAGCCACATGAGCAGTCTTGGTGAGCTCAGAGGGTAGCGTTCCTCCTACTGTGTGTGCACAATAAGACACTCAATAAAGCTGCCTCAGTGCTGCACGACCTGAGCAAGTATGACCTATAGAGGGACACGCATGGCAAAGACATTTTTAAGTTCTCCTTTTATTTGAGACTTAGGATTGCTTTACAGTTCTCCATTTTCTTTTTCATAATGTAGTGTGAAACTTAAAAGTGGCCCCAACTTGTAATGAAAGCTGCAACGAATTTTAGCAAATAAAAAGCCACTTAAAGAAAAAAACACTACTGTCCTGGCTGGGAATTTTAATAGTGCTGCACTCACAGCCAGACTGCTTGTAACTTTTCTATTAAAATGTTAAATCGAGAGCATTAAACAGCTTCCAATTAAGGGGTATATTATCACCTCGATGCACAGGGAGTTTCACACGTAAATCCCTATATATTAAGAAGAGAATATACCCTGTGGCTTTTTAAATAACAAATAAAAGTTAAAAGAGCTTTTGCAGGAGGTAGAAGAGCCATGGAAAGGCTTATATTTTAACACACTTTGAGTGGAAGAAAACTAATTTTTAAAACTGTATAGGAAGAGTATTTGTTTTCATTTTTTCCCACTATTCCCAAATATTTCCACTGGGACCTACATATTAAGATGAAAGTCTAAGTATTCCATAGGACTGGAAGTAATGATTTTTGAATGCCTTTCACATATACAGTGTAAAAGTGCTATTGGTCGTGTCTTTTTAAGACTGAGGGCATCCTTCCCATTTCCACAGTGTCTTCATTATGAGTCAGAATTCATTTTTTTTCTAAGGCAAAGGCAATTCTATTAATTAATCTGAGTTAATATTACTAAAAAGTCAGAAACAGTTCAGAAATCCCCCTAGCATCTCTCAGCTTCCTGAGGGCCTTTTGAAGTAAAATGTGAAGAGCTGCAAGCCTCCCAGCCTATATACATGCTTAATTTTTTTTTCAGTGGAAACTCAGGGAATAACATGCACTTAGAAAAATCAGATGACACTGACAAAGTTCATTAGAGATTATTATTTATGATTGCTGCCATTAAAGCCAGAGGCAAACTAACCATGACCATTTCCTTTGGTCATTGTGTTACCTAATGCAGTTGACCACCTCATCTCTTGATCTCTGGGTGTAGCTCAGCTCAGTCAGGGCAGGGAAGACACAACACACCACTGAGAGAGTTTTCAGAAAACTTGCTTGTGGATGTTGAAGCAGGGCAGCCATAGGACAGGCAACCTTTGGCTCAGTATGGACAGGTGGTGGTCCCAAGTTTTCTTTCTTCTCTTGCCAGAAGGAAAGGCAGAAATGTGTGAGGAATACAGTACTAAGATGTCAGACCATTTGCTGGTGGAGGGACATGCTGGCAGACATTGGCTGCCCCCTGCCTCCAGCTCCAGCTATGTTGCTGCACTATGAGAGAGGAGGAAACTTGGTCCCCTGGTTCTGTAGTTCCTCTCCTCACTACCCCATGCTGTTCCGATGACCCTGCTCGGTTCTGTCTACATAGCTCTTGCAGAAGTTAGTAGGAAGGAGCTCCCATGAGCACTTTTCTTGCACCTCTGAAGCACCTCTTTGTGGTGGTTTTACCCAGCTGGGCAGCTGAGTTCCACCACAACCACTCTCTCACTCCCCATCCTCAAAGGGAAAGGGGGAGAAAATATGATGGAAAGGGCTCAGTAGTTGAAATAAGGACAGGGAGATCACTCAACAGTTATCATCATGGGCAAAACAGACTCAGCATAGGGAGATAAATTTATTACCTAACAAGCTAGAGCAGTGAGAAGCTAAAATAAAAATAAAAAATAAAAACACCTTTCCCCCATCCACCCTCTACTATATCCTCCCCCCGAGTGGTGCAGGGGAAAGGGGAATGGGAGCTGCAGTCAGCCCCTCACGCTTCATCCCCACCACTCCCTCATGGTCCCTCCCTGCCCCTGCTCCCCGTGGGGTCCCTCCCACGGGATGCCGTCCTTCCCCAACTGAGCCTGCGGGGGCTGCCCACAGGAAGCAGCTCTCCAAGAACTGCTCCCACACGGCTCCGTACCACGAGGTCCATCCCCCAGGAGCAAACTGCTTCAGCACGAGTCCCCCACGAGTGGCAGCTCCCCCCCAGACCCCCTGCTCCTGCGTGGGCTCCTCTCCACGGGCTGCAGCTCCAGCCCGGGGCCTGCTCCTGCGGGGGCTCTCCATGGGCTGCAGCCTCCTCCAGGCCACATCCACCTGCTCCACCGGGGGCTGCTCCACGGGCTGCAGCGTGGAGATCTGCTCCATGTGGGACCCATGGGCTGCAGGGGGACAGCCTGCTCCACCAGGGGCCTCTCCACAGCCCACAGGGGAACTGCTGCTGCCTGCCTGGAGCACCTCCTGCCCTCCTGCTGCACTGACCTGAGGGTCTGCAGGGCTGCTTCTCTCTCATATTTTCTAACTCCTCTCTCCCAGGTGATGTTGTGCAGCAGTTTTTTTCCCTTACTTAAATCTGCTCTCACAGAGGTGCAAACAACATGGTTTATTGGGTCAGCTCTGGGAAGCTGCAGGTCCCTTTGGAGCCAGCAGAAGCTGTCCCTTATCTAACATGGGGCAGCTTCTGGATTCTTCTCACAGAGGCCACCTTGCAGCCCCCTGCTACCAAAAACTTGCCATGTAAACCCAATACACTCCAGCACACAGGCAGACTAGAGGAGTAAAGGCAGATGGATGCCTTCCACGGGAGCATGAACACCTTCTTTGAAAGCTGTTTCCTCCAAAAGGGTAAAAGCTAGAAGGAACAAACTCTCTTCCTCTGACTCCTTCCTCCTTATCAAGCACCCACAGAGCAGTTTCTGTGTAAGAGCACATATTACAGAGTTGGCACCTCTTCCTCTCTGTGCCAAAGGCAGCATCCATCTGGTCCTGCTTCTCTCCTTTATGGGGCCATTGTGTTGGAGATTGTTTCCATGTTCCATCAGACACAACTTATCATTCATGTGTTAATGTGGCATTTCAGCAAATGGTGTGACCAAAGGAAAAAAAAAAAAAAAAAAAAAAAAAAAGCAATCGGGTGCCATTTTCAGATGGAAGCAAAGGAGACTACCTAATTTTATGTTTATTCACCATGTGCTTGAGAACAAAAAGACCTGAAAGCTCCCCCACTCTCTTCCACTATAGACTGCCAAGGAATATGGTACCTCTGAAAGCTTTGGTATAAGTTCTTGTGTTTACCTTCAGGAGTCACCATTTATTCAGCAGTCTTGTAAACAGGATGCACTAACATAGACCAAGGTAGCTAACTGCAGATATTCAGTTTCTAAACTCATGTTTGTTCCCTTAAGATTTTTACCAAATTAGGCTTCTCCTTTCTCTTCTCTTCTCTTCTCTTCTCTTCTCTTCTCTTCTCTTCTCTTCTCTT
>NC_048893.1:134044410-134100985 GCF_011077185.1 Oxyura jamaicensis
TTCTCTTCTCTTCTCTTCTCTTCTCTTCTCTTCTCTTCTCTTCTCTTTTCCCTTCTCTTGCCCTTATGCTGTTTCTTTAATAACTAAATGCGGGCTGTATCCTGCAAGTTCAGGGTGGACTGTTGGTAAACCTGTTATCCATCACAGTAACTCATAGAATCTGGCATGTACCAGATGGACAATATTCCATTGTTTAAAGTGAGCTCTGTCAATCTTTGCCATTGATATTAAACAAAAGTCAGGATTATTAAAGCATATGGTTACATGGCCTCAAACACTGGTTAAGCCTTTGCTTTGAGAATGTGACTGCTGTTGTTGAGCATTCTGAAATTATATATAGTGTGCTACAGTACACAGGGAATCACAGATGTCAGGGGGAAATGATATGTGAAAGCAGTGTACGTTTAAAAATGCAGCACTACTGTACCTTAGAAGAAAAAGAAACTTTCCTCCTTCTCCCTCCTTCCCCGTTGCCAGTTAAAATGAACTGTCAGAGCCTGGATAAAGATACAAACAGGATTGCATACCTTACCAAGCCTACAGTGACTCTTAGACTTTGATCTAATTCTATTTGCTGCTTTATGATGCATGAAGCTGTCAGATAAAGAGGTGTTCAAAAAAATCCACTCGAGCTGTCAGGGCTGACAAGCCCTGTGATGGATTACAGAGAAAACAAAAGGGTTATCACCTTAACCACAAACATTTATATCTTTTTTTCATAAGGGTGCTTCAATCAACATGTAGTTACTAGGGTGCAGGTTGTTGTGAGCCTGTAGGAACACAGATTCAATGACACATGTTGAAACAGTATTTAAAAACTACAACACACATGCGTTGGCACTAACATACTGCTGACATGGTACAGTTGTGCTTACTTAGATCAAAGATAAGAACCCTATAGTTTTCTTTAAAAAAAAGAATTCTTTTCTGAAGAACAGATTTCCCCCTCCTCACCCGTCTTTCAAAGATTAAACACAGTCATAACAGTCTGAATGGGATTTAACTCAAAAAAGCCCAGTACTTAAATATGCCCATATGATTACTTACACAATAGAAACTTCAGCATGGAATAAAGAGCAGTTAGCATTTGGCTCATGTATAGGAAACAACAACAACAAAAAAATTGTCCTCGCTCCTTTTTCAACATCAAAAAGCAATCTCATGGCCCATTCATCTACCATCTCTTCCCCCACCCTCTCCAAAGTCTATCAATTCTTAAAAGGCCACCGCAACAAACAGTATTGGACCTGAAATTTATCAAGCAAAGCTAATATTCTAGCTCTAATACTGCATCTTTGACAGATTACGAAAGAGAAGACAAAAAATTACATCAAGATTCTTACTCAAATTGATAATACAAGCATTTTACCTGTGGTTTACAGTTTGGATCAAGGCAGGGTATGTTCCCTTTTGGGCAGTACGTCCATATGCTCAGAGTGACCAGAGGTTACTCTATAGGATGTTAGACTCATGTTTAATTCTTCAGTGTTTTTGTTGTTGTTGTTGTTGTTGTTGTTGTTTTTTGCCCCTATTTAGTGAAGTTGGCTTAACACTGTCCTTAACTGCATGGATTAAATAGACAATTTATGGAGGAGCTCCACTTAGTAGCTACAGAACAAAATGATCTTTGTCCAGGAAGTCCAGGAAGTCTCCAAACCACAGATTAGTAGAACTGGGGAAAAACATAAGGAAAAAAGATTGTTCTTTGATTGCCCTGCTTCCCCATCTTTTCCCTCAAAAAACATTACCAGCTACTGCCTAGGAGAGGGTATGGATGTAGGTGGACCTTTTGTCTGACCTGTTATATATCTCTAGTTCTGAACAAGGGAACTTGCATCTACAGCAGGAAGATTTTGGCCAGGCTATATATTTATCCTATATGTATCATACACACAACTCATATATGTATATAGCCTAGATGACATCTGCCAAATTGGTACTGAGCCATGGAAGTTAACACACACTCTACATATGGAAAGCAGGTTAGAGGTGAGGCATCTTCACATATAATCATAGGTAGAGGAGACTGATTGTGCTGGTTGGCAGAAAGGGACTCATTTTATTTTGCAGTACATCTCTGGTGTGAGAAAATCACTTGTTTCTGGATACTGGGATGACAGCAGAAGCATCTTGAAACTCCCCAAATGGTGGGTTGTGAAGTCATAATCAAATGCACAGGCTTTTAGAAGGTAGAAAGGGAAAAAAAAAAAAAAAAAAAAAAAAAAAAACAGAATCCTGATAATAACAGCTGAAGGTCAGATTCTGATTTTAGGTATATGATTATTGCTCCACATTGCAGAAACCTGGGCTGTGTCCTCTGAGCACATAAGAACAAGACACAGGCAGGGTAAGATCTCAAGGAGAAGCACTTCTCAGTGCTCAGTCAGGATGAAGAGACAAGAAGAAACACTAACTGAACTGAAAAGAATTCTCTCTCACAAAAATGGACCACCTGGAAATCACAATAAATCACATCCATATTAAACTTCTCCTTTCTGAAAGATTTCCCAGTAACACCTACTGCCTAAAGAGAAAGGGGGAAAAAAAGTCCAAATACATTGCTTATAAAACAAAATTGAGAAGTCTTCTTAAGTCTCTTTATAAGTACAGCAAGACTGGATGTGATCTTAGTGAGCAGTCATGACGGGAGGGAGGACATTGTTTCTTCATTAATTCCAGCAAGATTTTAAGGCTGTTTCTCTTCTCAGCTCTACCTCCCTGGCACAACTTGCCAAGAACAAATAGACACAAGCATTACCATCATTCATTAAACTATATTTCTGTGCCATAGCTATCCAACAAACCAATAAAATTCCTTTTCAAAAAGTTGAAAGGCAAGCTGGTTCAGATAGGCCATTATTAGTATGCACAGAGTGTACATTCACAGGCAATAATACAGTGGGAATTTAGCTAGCCTGAGCATAGACTGATGTGAAGCATATGATATTACTTATGTAGGCATGAAAGCAATCTGCTTTAATATCAGACACTTTAGTGCAAAGAATGTCAGGGTTACCAAAGGTTAAAGACAGGCCGATAGATTTTTTTTTTTTTAACATGAGCTGAAAAAATGTGGGACGACTCCATTTTCAGTTTTTGGGGGCTCCTGAGTAAAACAGTAATAAATGATGCCATTTGAAAACAACAGAGAGGTAAAAGCCAGAATGTGGGACTTGACACAAAGCATAATATGCAAAGAAAAAGGAGAGTGTGAGAAGTGTCCAACCCCACCCTGCAGATGCCAGGAAGTGTTGCCCCAGCTCTGATGATGCTTTCAGGCTCTGAGCCTCATCCCCTTGAGCCAGCGCCTTCAGGGAGTACTGGATGGAGGCACACGACCCCAGAGTCCTGACTGCCAGAGCCTGATGCTCTGCCACGCCACTGGACCAAGGTGTCAGTGAGCACATCAGGCTGCAGGATCAGGCCCTCTGGTGTCCGGCTGGTCTCCAGTCCCCACTAGCCCTTGCTTGCAACCCCCTGCAAACAGCTGCTGCAGCACTTTGAACTTTCACTTTTCCTTTAATAAAATTAAAAACCAGGCACATAACAAAGATGAGAGCTTCCAAAATCTCAGGTGGAAAGCATTACTGAGAACAGAAGCCAGGAGGACTGTTTTTCAGAGGCTGATTGCTTTTTCAGAGCATATTAACATCTTTTTTTTTTTTTTTTTTTTTTTTTTTTTTTTTTTTTTTTTCCCAGCTCTGGAATCCTTGGGTACCAGGGATCCTAAGAAAATGGGAGCTCTCACACCAGTGGATAAGGAACCAAGATAGAGAACAAAAAACAGAACAGAAAATGAAGATGTTTCTTGCATTTTTCTCAGAACCACATTTCTGTTTCTATATGATTCCATGTGTTACAGAAGATAAAAATTGTAAATAATGAAGAGAAATAATGAAAGCCATTAGGAAACCATTTGCTTTCATAACCTACTGCAAAGTCACTAAATCCCATGTATATAGTGATAGCCTTCTCTCAGGCTGCTACCTGTCTGTTAGTCCTCATGCAGGACTGTGCCTATATTTGACAGTTTATGACACATGCAAAGAAAGAAAGAAAGAGAGAGAGAGATTGAAAGAAAGAGAAAGAAGGGGGGAGCATGCAGTGAAAGGAAGACAGATGGGCCTATCAGTTATGTATATTGTGACCCACCTGCCAGTCACAGTCCCGTGGGAATATGGCATAATAAATACTGAAAAATGGAAAGTAGGAATTAAACTTAAAAAAAATAATAAAAAAAAAATGCACCAACAACCAAACATATTGAACAAAGTAAATTGTCTGGAAGGGAGAAGTGTAATAAAGATTTTTTAGGAGCATATAAATCAAAATTTCAAAAGAAATTTGCTAAATGGGGTCTCAGCTCATGTGCAGTCAGTGGCAGGAGGGCGTAATTCGTGGATCTAGAGGATGATTGGCAGCACGCCTAGGTATGAGGGGGTTGATTCAATAAATATTCATGATGGCAGCATGTATGCTCTAAGCACACACCCTGCCCTAGTGAGCCCAGCCCGGCTGAACTTCACCCCCACCCAGGAGCCTCTGCATGTTCTTATGCTGCTCTCAGCCAAGTCTCATTGCATTTTGTGGTTGTGTATGTGTGTGTGTGTGTGCAGATGTATGAGCCCAGACCCTGGAGACCAGGCCGGACTTAGCCCACCCAGCCCTATTTCAATACCTGCCCTTCCAGAGCTCTGCAATGAACTCAATTGTGAGACTTCCAGCCTATGATGACAATCTGAAATAATATCACTGAGTGAAAAACCTTCTTGTTAAGCTCAGGAGTAACCAAAACTTGTTCTATTTGTTTCACGACAAATCTCACTTCCCTTCTCAAATGACATGAAGTCCAGAGGATCCATCTCTTGCTTTTGTGCATTTCTTTCACTCCAGCCCTAATGGTATTTCTACAGCTTCAGAGAAATCACATCCACCCCCATCCCAGCCACAAGCTTCCCTAGACTTCATAGTCTCCCTGATAATTCTGCATTATGTGGATATTTACTACATGGACAATCCCCAGCCTGCACATAGGGGACTGTGACCTGTGGAAAAAATAAATAATAATAATAATAATAATAATAATAATAATAATAAATCCACTTGGTCAAGGACCAGTGTGCATCTGCCCACCTCTTTCTAATTATCTCACACCAGCCCATTAAGGTAGCTTTTTCTTCCCAAATCTTCTCACCTATTTAACAAGAATGGGTGTACAGAAACACTCTTGTTTTCCTTTTCCTTTTCTGCTCCCCTTTTCTGTCTGAATTGATGCTCGTCCTCTGCTTTCTGACTTACCCCTTTCCTGTCACTTAAGCTCTTTTCCCTCTCCTCCTTTCACCTCTCACCCATTCATTCCCCCATCAGGGAGATATGCAAATGAACCCTAATTCTAATTTAAGGGCCTCTTTGATGTAGGCTCTGTCTAACCAGCAAAATACCCTAGCAGTATCTCACTTAATTTCTGCTCTGACCTTTTCACTGCTTTTAACCTTAAGAATTCTTAGTCTTCACATCACAGGCAGAGAGACAGGTCTGTGGTTGTTTAACTGTTTTTAACAACATGTGAACTGAGATAATTACCTAAGAGAAAATACTCACAGAAAGGTTTTCTTATCTTTCCGAGTAAGGGAAAAAACAAAGCTTACCAAAGGTAGAGACTTGTGGTTGGAGAATATTTCTGCCATTGCCAGGGATGCAGGGATTTCTGCCATTTCTGCCACATGTGGGAGGACTGGCTGGGGACTCGCAGCATCTAATGGAACTGAGGACACAGCAAAGCAGATGCAGTCCTTTAGTGTGGTGCTCTGTCTGAGCAAGTGTCACCTGGCTGAGCAGTGGCAGGCAAACCCACCTCTGGTTACCTCCTATTAAGTGTTTCTTCATGAGATCTAAGTCCCCCCATATAAATAAATAACTACACTCATTCCTATGCTTATTCATTATCTCTTTCTCATCCCACAATCTTCACTATTTATTATTTTGGCAATTTACTTTTGGTCATGTATAATATTAACACAGTAATCTAAAATTTTGATGAGTTTCAATGATTCCAGGCTAACTCTTGATCTAAAATCTGTAGAACAAAACCAGTCAAGTCAAATATATTTCTGAACTGCTCGCTCTAAGATAAGCCCTACATGAAGATGGTCCCCATTTCCAGTACTGCATTGAGGTCCTGATTTTGCCATGTCACTTAAACATTTAGATTAGAAAATGGGCTAGTTGGCTTCTAGGGACAGTCCCTCCATGGACTTTCACCATTAAATACAAGGACATAAATATTAATGTTAGTTCCATATTAGTTATGGTATTTAATATCTATAAAATCTGTGGCTCAAATACATCCAACAGCAAATGCATGAGGTGACAATAGGAAGTATTTTTCCCTACAAAAAGAATTGTTCAAACCCCATGGTAATCAATGGTCTTGGAGACTGACAAAGCCAGATATGGAAATCAGAGAATTTTACTGGTAAATGGTTGCAGTAGCATAAATATAAATGGCATACAAACCTCTGAACACTGTAAACAATGAAAATGAAATAATATATGGGAATCTTGAGTACGATGTGTTTTCTGGGAAGAAATAGACACTTAAAGGGAGTATCAGTTGAAAGCAGTGAGCCTGTGGAATAGTTTGCAAAGGAATTAAAAGACAAATACATGGAGTAAAGACATAGGAACAACTCTTTTTTTTTTTTTTTTTTGTGAAAGGGCTAATTAAACAGGTTGATTGTTTCTCTGTACAGCACTCAAGCTTTGTGGGTCAAAGTCATATTGGTTGCACTATATCTGTTCACAATGAAGACCAATCCTTACCTCTTATAATGTGCGTTGAAAGTAAGGAGTTGCAAATATTGCTATGCTTGTCACCAACTTATGACTCTCCAGCATTTCATGAAGCTTGTAAATATAATTTATCTTGGCTCCGTCTTTTATACATAATTAGACATTGCAACAGGAAGTGAGACCTCCTCATCTTGTGTCAGCTGACAGAGACAGTGCGTGCTCCCGTCTTCACCCTGCCTCATAGCAGGTCTTTCTTGATCAGCCACTTCAGTGTATGTCAGGTATGCCAATGTGCCTCTGATGAGACAGGCAGATTATTGCATCTAGGGAAAAAGCGGCCCATAAAAAATACTCACCAGTGCTCCACAAGCCAATGGTTTCCCTATTGAAGCAGAGTGATTTACGGGTGATGTGTGCAGCCTGGAAGATTAATCTAAGTATCAGCCTGACAGTTTTCACACTGGATAAGAATAAAATTGATGGGTGAAAAAATATAAAAATATGTGCTGCATGTTTAATATATTTTCAATCTTTCCAAAAATATACCTGGGAAATCTATATGCTCCTTCCTTGGAAGAAAAATATTATTTGATCCTTCTTTATACTACCTGTACTGCAAGCAGATATCAAGATGGACACCAAGGTTGTGTGTTAATTAATACAATCATTAGGATCTAAAAGACTCATTCAGGGGGTGCAGTCACATCCAATCCCACATCATCTGTAGAGATTCTACAGTTAAATCCTGATGGTCAGGTGGCAGTCATAGGCTTGATACACCAAAGACATTAAAAGACAAAGTCTTGGGACATAGAAAACAATCACAAGGGAGGGGACATAGGAGATACAAAGAGAAATGGCTTGTCAGTCATCAAACCTTTATATTAAGAAATGGTTTCACTGAAGGAGAGTGAAGGTAACAGAGAACCAGGAGAGAACATTTATAGTGCTAATAGAGCAGTAAGTTAATACAGCAAACCTGGTGACACCAAGGCCTGAAGATGAAAAAGTACAATGCAATAGATCTTTGGACATGTAACTCACTCTGTCACATCTGTGCTTCATTCTCAGGAAACGAGAAAAAGACAACACTTCAGACTGCTATCAAACCTGCAGTCCATGTACCGCCTCTGCTTCACTGAGCAATGCTTCCTTGTGCAGGTCCTCCTCCAGCCACGGACAAGCATGTAGTCTAGCACAGGCTAGCCCATCTGAGACTCACTTTGTGTGTCCAGACTCTCAAGGTGAAGCCCAGTCTGGCTTTGTCAGCACTAGTAGCTCAGAGGCCACTTTTAAGGGCATACAGAGAGATGGTTAAGAAACAAAAGCTCAGTCATCTCTGCAGTGTTTTTTGGAGTACAAGGGCTTCTGCAGAGATACACCCATCAGAATAGCTTCATGCTACTCAAGCTTCAAACCACCCACAAATTTGCCCCTACAATCATATGGTTGCTGCTTGGGTGGGAAGCAAGGCAAGCAGGAGCCAGCGTATCCTGTGTTCACAGTCACTTCCAAGCCCACTTTCCTGGCAGTACAGGTACAGTCTTCATGTTCATCAAGTAGATGATCCACTGGACAAAAACAGCCCTTTTTGTGTGTTGCTGGGTTTGTTGCTTTTTTGTTTCTGCAAAACTGATTATTCATTTTAAACTTCTGGAAAGCAGAGTAGACAAGCCACAGTTCATCACAGGAACTGAAGACAAGGCAGAACACATTCACCGTTACAAAGGCACTCTTAGGTTGCAATAGCAGTGACTCAGAAAGCACAAAATTTAGACAGCCTTTCACGCGTTATCTAATTGTTTGTACTATTTTTGCAAAGGCAATGAGGAGGCAAGAAAATGCACTTCCTCAGAAAGGTAATCAATATTGTATGAAATATAATAATTTTTCCATGAAAGAAACCTGAAAAACTATGGAAAAGATTATGAAAAAACATCCTAGGAGAAATATATTAGTCATATTTTTGCCTTTTGGGCAGTACTCAAAATTAAGGTTGGCTGGGTCATTTGTAATTTTATTCCTCCTCTCTCCCCTTTTCCCTCTATTTTCATCATTTGTTTTTCACCATTTTGTTGATTACCGAGACAGAATGCAAGAGTCAAAAGGGGTAAGTATGGAGTAGCTGAAGGAAACACTGAACACCTGTTTTTTCACTAAAGAAAAAAGCAATCAGAAAACATCAGTTTTGTATTTCATCATTACAATTTCTGACCTCTTTTCGGGTCTGATTTTGCAACTTTCTTCATGTGCACCAAGTTTAAACCACTTTTTCTTGCCTCATGAGCCCTGTGAAGTGCCAGTCCAGCCTTCCAGCACCATGGAGGAGGATCCAGGCACTGCTCTGCAGAGAAAGTTCACCAAAACCAAGACATCTTACCAAAACCATTCTGCATTAGGGCAGAACTTGTGTGGGCTCGTTTACCCCACTTAACTAACTGCTTTACGTTCCCTGCTCTGCCAGCAATGTTAACTTTATTGCCTGTTTCCTTCACTATTTTCATTCCCTCTTCAATGTTTTCTCTGTGTAATCCCTTATGCATGAAATAGCCTCCCTCTCTTTGATAAATTACTGTACCTTCCTCCTTCAGTTCTTTCCAGTGTTCATAAGCAAACTAATAATCACCTTTTCCAAACTTCAGTGACTCTTTTTTTTTTTTCTTTTTTCATTTTTTTTTCCATTTTTGAGTAACTAAGTTACTTGTTCCTTCTGTATCCACTGTGTCTGTCTCTACTACCCTGGTAAGTCAGCTCTGCCCCCTAAAACTCAGGTTCCTGTGTAGCTTGTTGAGTTGCCTTCTGCTGTTGATCCATGCAGCTTTTTGGTGGCTGGATCATGAAAATTTGTAAGGCCCTGGAGATTTGCTTAGATATTGCACAGAGCTAAGAACATCCTGTGTACTTAAAAGAAGCCCATCAAGTTCATATGTGGTGCCTATTATTAATATGGCTGTCTGAAAAGATTGCTATAATTAGCAATGAAAGATCAAAAGAGAAACATTTTTTTTTTCCCCATTTTCCCAGCTTGCTTACTATGTGCAATTGTTTTTGTCTCTGCTTTACGGCCCTGTTGGCAGCATGCTTCCCTTCTCTACATTCAGCAAAAGGAGTTTTAAAAGAAACAGCAATAGCAGAGCTAAAGGAGAAGGAAAACAGGCCATGGGCAGCAAGCAGCATGTGTAGAGAAACACACAGGAAAAGAAGAATTGCACCAATGTGCAGTGCGGTCAAGGTTTCTGCAAAAACAGAAATTCTGCTACTCTGCAAATAAGTAAGTCTGGAGGAAACAGTTGTTTGACTTATGATGACTGGTTGATTTGAAATCCGTCCCAATCTAGGTGGAACATTTCTTTTAGCAAATATGACAATATCTGTCAGCACCAGCAGCGTAATGCAAGCAGGTAACTTCAGTGGAGCCACTGGGGTATGCAAAGGTGCTGCAGTGGGCTTCATGTACCCTGAGCCCCTCTAACCTGAAGGGGTGAGTCGAGCAGCAGGCAGGCTCAGTTTGCTCAGGGTTTGCTCAGTTTTGTGCAGCCACATCAGAATGATGAGAGCTGCAGTTGTCCACTCCTTCACCACCCAGCAAAGCTCCCTCAGCTCACAGCTTATATAGTATGACAGAAGTATGCCTTAAGTCTCTAGCTAAGGATTAAAACTTTGCAAACCTTTTTAAATCAGCCAGACAGCTCCAGTCCTCGTTAAAGCTTTTACCTCATTTCAAGCCTGGGTGCTCCCCAAAACTGGGCTAGCAATAACAAGCATAAAGGAAACCTCTTCATCTCGCTGTAATAGAGGGGAGGCCTGTTCTGACTGCAGAGATTACTGGCACTACCTCAAAAAGCACCGGAGAAACGTAATGGGAAGTTTGCAGCAACTTGCACGAGGAAGGTACCGAGGCGATAGCTATGTCCTGTACTGCACACCAGGGAAATAACAGAAAGGGCTCTGGGCTTGTAAAGCTGAGCGGGTTTCCTGGTAAGAAAACAAATACAGCACTTCAGCTGCAGCTAGCACCATACCCAGGTACCTACAGACTGGTTTTACCACACCTCCTCCTAACACTTCCTCCCCGCAGACCTGGCCCAGATCCACACAAATTGCTAAATAGTTTCTTCTAGCAACATTTATTGGCTTGATCTGTGTGCCACCACCTTCTGACTTGCCACAGCCAGAGCCACTTAATGCACAGCTTAATCTAAGGTGTTTCCGTAATGCGCAGCATGGTAGCCCTGGCAGACCCGTGGGGCTGCCACAGGTCCCTTTTCTTTCCCTGGAGAGCACAGTGTCAGCAGATACCAGCACGGCATTTCCAGAATGTTGATCCCTTAGTGTTCTTCCCAGCTCTCCTGAATGTGCACTGATGGTGGGGAATTTGTTGCTGCCATTTTACCAAATTAATTCTTGGAGGGTTGGGAGATTGCCCTGGGACTTGGTGCCACTCCTGACTTTGGTGCTGGTCAGGGGCACCCATCCACTGCACCCACACCCACGTCAGCAGCCTGACATTTCTGGGGTGCTGCCTCCTTTTCACCATCCTTCACCTGGTCTTGGTTTTACTTCCATGGCTGTCCTGTGGTTACCTGGTGTGACCACCTCCCATAATAGCCAGGACTGCTGCTTTCAGTCCTCTGAAAACAATCAGATTTAATTAAAATAGTCCTTAAGCAAGTACACACTTTCTGCTCCTTTAAAATCAAATGGGTGACATTAAGGAAGTCATTGTCTGAGCACCAAAACCCAGCTTCTGTTGAAGTGGTAAGCCAGCTCTTGGCAGGACTAATCTACTCTGCAGGTGCCAAGAGGCGAGTCTCTTCATTTCAGATTACTTCAGTATCATTTCTAAATAACTGGCTCATGCAAATGTGGGAAAAGATGATGTGCTAAAAGCCTGGAAATCTTGTTTTCCAGTTGAAGAATACAGATGATATGTGGAAGAGTGTGATCTATTGTTTCTAAAATCTTAAAGGCTAAGTATCACTGTAAATAAATGGGTTAAAAGTTTGAAAAACAAAACTTGCTGGCTAAGGTAACTTTTGTCCTCCTGATAGTGAACTGTTTCATTTGGCATAAGACAATATGACAGCCAGATACCTTGACCACCACTGCCTGGCTGGAGTCACACACATATCCGTGCCAGTTTTCATCCTCTCCCTCAGCACTTCCATATCCTTTGCAGTTTATAGGCACTTGTCCAGGGTAGGATGTGCTTATTCCCACAATTCCTCTGAGAAGCATATCCCAGATAAAGTTCTCATTTCTGATCAGGGAACTTTTGGCTTATGTCTCCAGGCTTACAGAATCCACCACAGTAAATCCTGGCATCATGATCCCTCTGTAGTCCAGACCTGGCCCTCTCCTGGCTCGTGTGCCTGGGAATCCTGTGCACAGTTAGCATCACCATCAGAGCTCAGAGGTCTCCAGGGCTCTTTCTAGAGACAGTATCAAAAGGAACAAATCCTGGTGTGATCTGTAGGGAAATTTTGATCATATACTCCTCTGGATTCAAAATATAATGACAATAACAATATAGCCTGTGGCTTTACAATATTTGAAGTGAGGCCAGAATCTGGTGTAGAAAACCTGTTGGATTAGGCTCTGATGCATCAAATTTGAGGAGACAGAGAAAGTTTTGTAAGTCTGACTTTGTCCTGAAAGAGAGCCTGTGGTTTTATTCCTCACAATTTTATAGGAAAAATATTATTTTTGCTCATTATTTTGTATTTCAATTTAAAAAAAAAAAAAAAAAAAATCAATTTACTTAATGCTTCAATTTACTGAAGATGCTGAATACTTTTCTGACAGTAAGACCTTAAGAATTTTCAAGGTTTTGTTTCAAGGAAAATCTGAAAGCTTTATTATTTTTTCTAAACTGAAATGCCCATAAAAATTACATGTTCAAAAGAGCATTTAATAACAACAGCAACCATAGAAAATACTTTCATCTGGCACCTGATCTTTAAATCCCCTTAAAACTTTTAAGACTTGTTTCTGTAGTGGATCCACAGTGCTTGGAGATCAAATTACAGAGATCTTAGTAAAGAAAATATAGTTCAGAGGTTGTTGCAAGTAATTATTGACACAGTCAAAACAGCATATTAATTCACACACTGAGTTAATTATCTTCTGCAACACTAGCAGTTCTCTTTGACTTTATATTTATGTCATTACCATTATTATTACTATCTTCCGTCTGAAGTTTTCTTGTCTGAGTTTGACTTCTAGGGAGCATCTTTCCATGTTCCTAAAATCGCATCACTAAGAGAATCCCCGAGTGATGTATGACACTTGCTTATATAAATCCCAGTGTTACCAGCTCTTGAGAGCTTACTCCAAGCCTCCTGACAGTTAGTGTCTTTCTTAACGTGTCAGTTCCAGGAATCAATTTCTTACATGTAAATTTCAAATCTAACTTAAAGAAAGGAAGCTTCTCAACCTTAGGATTGTATTGAAAGGCTTGAATCAAAAATAAAAGAGGATTGTATAACATAAGACAATTAAAAATGCCCCAAAATAATTACCCTTTAAAATCACATTATTATTAAGGCAGACTCTTAATGTTAGGGGTCTTGGTAGGTGACACCTGGAAAGACATTTGTGCTGGGAGCTGTCGGTCACCATCTTGCAGAATATTATATGCCTTATATATGCTTATACCTTGTTCAAGGGGTTTCTGTGGATAATGCACTCACCTATTTTTATATTTGCACAATTTCTATCAATGCCCTACAGTGTTTAGTAACCAAAACCAGAAGTTTAACTCACCACATTTTGTTCCATAACAGTCTTGCTATTATTATTCCTGGAGTCAGCAATGCAAACTGAAACTGCTCTCCTTTTTTAAATATTCCCTGTCCCTCAAACCAATTGAATCTTCTGTTCTTCATATTCTGTGAATCGTCTATGCAGCAACATGTTGTATTTGAACATGAAAGTTCAATAGACAGCAGAAATGTCCCAGAACTTTGATTTTTAAGATGGCAAGGACTCATTTTTCCCTTCTTAAGTTTCTCTTCTTTGTCCCAGTTCATTCCCATTTTATGTTCTGCTGAAGTAGATTGAGCCTTATCCATCCCGGAAGTGTCTGAGATATCAGTGAGTTACAAGCTTTTCTTTTTTGGGGAAAAAAAAAAAAAAAAAAGTTACTCTCCACTCAAAAAAATGCAATTAGATCAAAAATAAAGTTTATTACCCAATGGTAATACTGTACAGGAATCAGGTCTTTATTTAGAAGAATACATAAGTCAAACCAGAGAGACATTTAGCTTCCAGGTGTCAGTTCATCATTTAGTGAAACAAAATTTCTCTTTTCAAATACGGTTCTTCTGCATTATGTATTTTTTAATGGTTTAAAATATTAGACTGCTGCCCAGCACCGTAAATATGGATGTGCATTGAATGCCAACATATTCATACATCTACATCAGCAGTAAAATTTGAATTAATTCTTCTTAAAACTAGGCTGCATAATTTGAATTTATATACACCTTACATCCTCCATCTAGTGCACCATTTACCATGCATATCTGAAAGTGAAGTGTAAACCCAAAACAGGTTTCAGGCTGCTTAGAGGTTTTAAGACTTGCCAACACTAGGTTAGACACCACAAAATGGTTTTCTGATACTTTTTTATCATATGGACTACATTCTGAACAGAGCTGAGTTTACTGGATAAGAAAAATCCTTTTGACTTCCCACCTATATTTCTTGCTTCTTTGGGGCTTCTTGAAATTATATATTAAACAAACCAAAACAAATGTTGTGACTTCAGAAACCTATACAATTTTATGTTTAATTTCCATCTGAAAGCTCTGTGATTTCATTTTTATTCCAACAGGAAATCCCCTGCATTTGGGTACATTACTTTGTCCTTACTGAATTGCTCAAGTTTACCCTTGAAAATACCATTTTCACCATTGCTTTCTAGTTAAGTGGCCAAAGTCAAAGTAATAAGATTGCTACTAAGAACCAAAAAGTATCAGTTACTACTTTTGGTCCAGTGCCCCCTTGACAGATCTATTACAAGCATTAGCTGACAAGCACTTTTCTGAAGCCTTTTCTAAGGTTAATATTTAACGGTCTTGGCACTGATATTTTCCTCAACAAAATGCAGAGTGAAGCTCTCAGCTAGTGTAAACTAACAGCACTATTGCCAGATCTGACTACAGATCCATCTGAAGATCTGTCCCTCTTTATTTGAAGTTCCTCATAAGAGGACTGCTCAGTACATTGTTACCTACACTACCCTGCTGTTTATAATACCAAAGAAAGATACCAAATACCAAAAGTCATCCTGTTACCACATGTGATGACTCACCATCTGTAAACTTTTAACATGGCCAGTGTATCTTCATATCTGAACAATCCATATTATCTGCTTTTTAATTATCAGTAAATCAAAGACTCGTAGTCAACTTTCCAGCCTTTGTTGTTCATTTTTTCCCTAGCAGAACAAAAAGATCTGGAAATCAGTGTGCCACAGCATCAAATACAGCAAGGCATCCAGCAGACAGACCTGTTGGGTTGGGCAGTGAGGTCCTACTCAGGCTGGTGAGCACTGACCCACCTCACCTACTGCTCTGGTCTGCTTAGTCCCTGTTCTCCCAGGCTCCAAGTCACCCTGCACCAATGTGTTTGCTGTGTACATGCTTTAAGGTTCCTCAGGCACCATGTGAATGTGAACATGGCAACATGACCATGGCCATCTTGTCACGATCCTGCAGTGTTCAAAGCCCTCCCTGCTGACTGCAGCATTAGGGATGTTCACTCCTCTGCTTCCCAGACATGCTCAGATGGATACCTGGCTCTCTTCAGAGATGCCTTAGGGAAGTAACCACAGAACTCTATTTTCAGTCTGAAATCCGTAGTTTCATCCAGAGATCACTCTGAAATCTCATCCAGCAAGTGTGAAAAACTGTTCAATAAAATGTTCCATCTGGATGAGAACTGGTGTTTGCATACAACAGCTTACAGCTGCAATTGCCACCATTTCTTAGCTTCTCCTCATTTCCATCAGGCACACCACAATTTGTAGAAGCTGTGAGCTCACAGGAACCTCTTCTTCAGAACAAAATGACTAAAATTGATTTAAAGTTGCCTTTTAGCATAAAACATAAGAACAACTATTATAAGATTTTTAAACAAATTTATTTTCCACACAGAAACTAGGATGGACATTTTCTCTAACTACCAAGGGAATTTCTTCATAAAGCTTAGAACTAACTTGGAAACATTAATGAACTCACGAGACAATGTAATCAAAAAAAAAGGAAATACCTGAACATTTACATGTAATATAAATATTTATCAAAAACATACATTGGACTTATATTAAATATGGATCCTGAAGGGCTGGATAACAAAAGATTTAGGCTACCACATAAAAGAAAAACATTTGGAGCAAAGCTATCCCAGGGTCTCAAGGGGTAATACACAATCTGTTCTTGGTCCAAAAGCTGTGAGAAATGCACTTGTCATTTTGTCATACGTACTTTGACAGAAAGGTCAGAGGAAGAATTTATGGGAATACTACAGTCATTAATGTGTGCTACAGAGAAATAGTGATCAATCAAACCATGACCCACTGCAAACTCCTGATCCCTGTTTTCTTCTTCTGTTTCAAATCACAAAGCCTTATGTAATGCAACGCTTTCCCATCTTCGTCATTTGAAGCAAAATGCAAAGAAAAAAAAAAACAAAAAACAAACAAGCAAACAAACAAACAAAAAAATTTCATCAAATCCAAAGATTCTGACCAGCGTTTTGATGACATTCTTAATCCAAAAAAATATATTTTCTTTCTGTTTTTCCCTGAACCATGACATATCACCACTTTTAAAAGGTCATTTCAACTGACATTCATGAGTACAGAAGAGAGGCTTGTTCTCTTGTAAAACATTGCAGAGACTTGATTATTTTTTCACCTCTCAGTGTGTTTGTAAGACTGAATCACCAAGCTAGATACATTTCTCTCTTGGCTCTTCTTACCCCAGCCATTTTTCAGCAGTCTCCTGGTTGCAAGAAGTTGCAAAGTATCTGATGCAAAGATGAGCTGGAAGTCATATTGTGTTGATAATCCTGATAGCCTTTTACAAGCCAAGGAAACTCCTGATTCTGGGAGTCTCTAAAGAGCAAAGAGAATGAGCTTTTATCTGAGACAAAGAGTGATGGCACAATTGTTCCTTCTTTCCTAAGTTCCCTTACTTGGGAAGCAGCCATTTCCCAGAGAGAGGTTTTTAACAGAAGAGGGGGGGGTTTGGCTGCTAGGAATGTAAATTCATCAGGTTAATAACCTCTGAATAAATAGACCTGCCATGAGTGTGGTAAGGATTACCTTCATGAAAAAGAAACCACATTATTAAATTTCCAAGTGACTAAGGAACACGATAATATTTACCATCAAGCATGTTTTCCTCCAACATTTAGACAACTAATACAAAAAAGTAGGAACATGGTCCATGGCTGCCTGTGGGGTGCTCAGCATGAAAAGGCAGTGACTTTTTGTCTAGACCAGCCTTCATTTCAGAAATGCCAAATGCAGTTGGCTCATTATGCAAGACACACTAGCGATGACAAGTGCCTATCTGGTAGTCTTTCAGGAAATCTGGCAGAGATGTAGTCCCTCTACTAAAGGGGGCTTCCTTCAGGTGTGCGCAGGAGGCTGTGGGTTCCAGTAGATCCTATGACAGCAAGCTAAGGCAGTGTGTTTCATTGCTCTGCATTTTGAGACAGATATAATATGAATGTGAGCTTGGGAAGAGAGGTGCGTAGGAACTGAAACCTTTTTTCTTTCCCATCTTTGATGCCATGCTTCAAGCAGTGAGGAAAGGGACAGACGGAGTGGCTGTGTCTGACAGAGTACTTTTTCTCTCCCACAAAGTCTGCTGTGCTGGGGAGCTCACAGTCTCTCTCCTTTCTCAAGGGAGCATAACTCTATCTGGCCAATCATTCTGTAAGGAGATCACAGTGACATTTGGTCACTGACATGCATATAGAGGATGAATAACTCAAGCCAGATTTGTAAATTCAGCACTTAAAAAAAAATAAAAAATCTATGCTGTTGGAAGTAAATTCAGTGGATAGGTCAAATGGAGAATATGACTATATCAAACATAACCCTTAAGTGAATAAAAGCCCTGTCATAGGATATTTTAGATATGCAGGTAAGGAAGAAACAGTGACAGAGATGATAAAGCTTCAGAAAAGGACTTGTGTTTTGAATCACTGTGTCTTAAAACAGCACAAAAATATACAGCTCACCTTCAAGAGAAAGAAGAAATGGCAGTTAATATGGGCAAAGGACCCAGGGTTTGAAAATGGCTATTTACCAACATTGCAAGCTGTGATGAAACAGAGACGTCCAGCATAAACAGGGAGCAGGGGACAATTTGCTCACCAGCAAATGGACCAGGAATGGCAGCTGGGGAGCAGTTCTCCTAGAAAGGACTGGAGCTCCCTTGTAGAGAGCAAACAGCCTTTGTCTGCACTGCACCGTAGCAGATTAACAGGGGCATGGTCCACATGGGGTTATTCCCCTCTCTGGAGCCCTCATTAGACCATGCCTATATATTTCACCCAGCTTGGGGCCCCCAGCACAGGACAGCCATGGACAAACTGGGAGGGAGCTCAGTGGAGGGCCCCCAAGGCATTGGGGCTGGACCACTTGTCCCGTGACGAGCAGCTGGGGCAGCCGAGCTGGTTCAGCCTTCAGCCTGGAGAAGGGACAGCTTTGGGGGCACCTAAATAGTACCACTGCCTGCCAGTGCCTAGTGGGGGCCACTAAGGACATGGAGCTGTGCTCTTTATAGTGGTGCACAGTGAGAGGATGGGACAGTGGGAAAAATGGCAACAGGTTCAGCCAGGGTATAAGGAGAAGCTATTTCCCCATGAAGACAGCCAAATAGTAAAGAAAATTTGTCTGAGAGTCTGTGCCATCCCTGCCCCTGGAGGTTTTTGTGACCCAAGCATACACAGCCCTGAGCAGCGTGGTTTGACCTCAGTTTTGAGCAGGGGTTTGGAGCTGAGACCTCCGAGGTCCAACCTGAATTATTCCATGATTCTTTGAAAGTTATAGGATTTCCATCAGTGACTCATCACAAAGTTTGATCTTGAGCAATTTGAAAATGTTTTAATAAAGATTATATTAAGAATAAAAGCTTTTCTCCTGCGAGCAGAGAAGGATCTAGCCTCTCGTTCTAGGATTCTGTACGCAAATTGCAATTTGAACTGAATGTACTAAGGAGCAACAAGTGAACAGAAATAAATAATACCTGCTGTCTCTTCCCCTTCAGTTTAAACTTTCCCAGATGCCTAGGTTAGAAGTTTCAAACAGTTGCCTTTGCCATGCAGAAAATGCCTTCTGCTTTCATTCCCTTTGAGAACTCCTCCACCAAAGTTGCTTCAAAGCCCCAAACTGCAAAAGGAGAGATTTGACAGCAAAATGTGAAGACATCGTTGCTTTCCTAGAGAAAGAAAATATCTGGGTTCTCTAGTCTCTATAGCAACCCTCTGTAAATACGATTAGCATTAACAAGAAAGCATATAATCTTGGGTGAATCTTTTAACTTACTTTTATAACTCATTTTAAAGGCCATTCTTGATATTATTGTATGTAAACTCTTTATTGGACTGTTGGAAAACTCCATGATTCACATTCATTTCTGGTATAAATCCACCAGCTCTCACTAACAAGAGTAAGTACATCCCTTAGTCTATGACCAAAGAGACAAAAAGATTTTCTTTCAAGTTGCACAGCAAGAGCTGCATATTTATGAGAATACTCTACATTGCAGATTATTTATCACAAGTAACAGACTTTGCAGACAACTGAGCAATCTTATTACAAGCAGGTACACACTGGCCTATTTCAGTTATACATATTTCTCCCACTCCCTAACAAGACTAAAATGGTGTGATAAACCTCAGACCTCAGCATGGCACCCTGAGCCACCAGGAAAAAACACAGCACTGTCATGCATCATCTCTGTCCGATACATGCCTATGCTCATATTGTTCCTCTTTGCTTTTTAAACTGGCTTCTCAAGAATAGGTCAGGCTCGCAGGGTGAGTCTCAGGGCCAGGCAATGGGGTATTTAAAGGAGTTTTTAATATCCCAGGGTAAAATCTAGTCACCATCTTCCCTATGCAAATGCATGAAGCATTTCCCATGGCAAAAACTTTCAACCTGCATGCAGACAGTTGATATTTTAGAGGAGCCTGGACTGGATTGTTGATGATCTCCAGGGGAGGGAAAGTAATATACATTGTCCCCCTTTAGAGAGACAGTAAAATAGCTGGATGTTCTCTCCCTCTATTGGCATGTGTGGTTTAATGACACTTGTGCATGTATATATCAGGAAATAGATTCTCTTTTTCATATTCTAGGAATGCATACAATTACAGGTGTTTGCAGCGGACACTTCTCTTACACTTGAAAACTCATTTTAAGTCTTTTGCTGTGTTTGATTTTGAGTCTTTAAATCCTTATCTATATGAATAGTTCCAGTAAAAGGTAATGGGAGCTGCCTGTGTTAATGGGGTTGGTGAGATCCCTGCCTTTCTGCATCTTGAAGAGTGCAGCTCACCTTGCAGTTGCTCAGACAAACAATCATCTTTTCATTCATATTAGGCTGTACAATGTTATACACCACCAAAAAGAAAGGCAGCAGAAGGAGCAGATGTACCCATGTCTGCTTTACATTGCAGTTTGTGTTCCCACGGCTATTGATAGAGAAACTTCACAAATTACTGGTTAAACTGGCAGCATATTACAGCCACTTGCAAATAGCTGTATTCCCTTCAAGGCTGTGAAGAATCAGGCCCTCATATCTCCTACTAATCAGGCTATCTATCAGGTATACTCTTAGCAGCAAATGGATCATGTAACAAATACAGAATATGTCTAGTATCTAAGATGAAAAAAAAAAAAAATGGTAATAAAGCTTCATTTAAATCATGTATTGGCCCTTTTGGACAGTCTTTGGAGCATTACTGATGTCAGTCCCATGTGCTAGTTGCCTTTTGAAGACCTTCATCTATTTGAAGCTTTTCAAACACTTTTGAAAGAATGTCTACAAAGTCCTGCAAACGCCAAGAGCAGTTGATTTAACACGACTCTAACTAAGGCAAAATGAACTGAAGCAATTTCTCCTGTCCCTGCAGGTACTGTGTTGAAATATTTTATCTGAAGTCTTCAGAACTATCCCATTGAAAATATCTTTTAAGAAGCTTCAGTCTCTTCACACATCAAAAAAGTGTGCAGTGTATTTGGAGGGAGGGGAAAATCCCTAAAATCAATGTTGTTATTGCCATCCTAATAGGCTCTGCCATATTCTAGGCAGTCTAGTTTTGATAGCGGCAAATTTCATTAAGATCTATCTTGAGACACCATACAGTTTCAGAACTCCTTAGAAGTCAGTGTTTTCCTTCAAAAACATTTCAAGCAAAGGCTATAAAATACGACTAGGGGTCTTTTCCTTGATCGCAGTGGCACCTCTGGGAAAGGAGTTATTGCTACCTTTGTAGTTTGGTAATAAGGGGCTACTGTCCATCCTTTAAAGTGATTTGAGTCAGACACTAATTTGTTGCATCATGATGTGGGATGTGTGATGTCTGTTTATTGTCTCTATCTCCTTCCACATATGCCTCTGTCATGGTATTTCTGCTTTTATTGTATTTTGTACATTTTTAAAGAATCCTACCAGGTAAAGATACAAAAAATACACAAAGGAAAAAAACAAACAAACAAACAAACAACAAAAAAAACCATAATGTTCATGAGAACAAAGTCATTTATAATCTGCATGATTGAATGTATATAATATAGTTTAAAGAACAGTATGCGCATGTGTGTGCATTGTGTGTAGGAAATGGGATTTGCTGAGAAAACTTTGGAAAGCCATATTAAAAATGACAGCTCCTAGGTAGAATCAGAGCAGTCTGAGAAAAACGTGTTCTTATTCTGGGGTACAGTAGGAGTTGTTATAAATATTCACTGCCTTAGCAAGATGAAGGCTTGCACAGAGAAAACAGAGAGCAAAACTGGTTCCTTTCCAAAAGGACTGCTATTCAAAGGACACTCCAGAATATTCAAAAACAGTTTTAAATCTTTCTTTTTAAGCAGGTAGTTGAAAACTACCAGACTCTTTACCAACTGTTGTCATATTGAGCTTTCCTAAGGCTGCGGTAACTATGAATTGTGGGGAGATTACACACCATTAAAAAAATTCATACCAGTCCATGCTGTCGGGTGGTCTCAATACTGCAGACTCCAAAGCAGAAACAAAACCATTTACTTCAGGAATAAACTTGGCTATTCATGAGCCATGGGTCATGGCAGATTATGGAACCCCCATGCATACACCCCCACCAGCAGTGGGAGAAGAGAGGAGATATGCACAGAATTAGCCCATTTTTGCCTCACGTATTTTTTTTAATTACTATTATTTTTTGAAACTGTTGTTCCTTTACTTCTTGACTCCCTGCTTGGTGCCTCCAAGGGCCATTCCCCAACCTTTGCAGGGACAGAACTCAGCACTGACAGAGCTGCAGAGGCAGGAGAGACAAAAGGAGACGAGTATCTTGGGGGAAAGCTGGCTAAGGACTATGTAACCAGGCTTCAGGTGAGCTTGATAAACGGGTAAGTAGCACATTCCCCATTGCCATTTTCTGCCATAACACTTGACCAGAAGCTCATGGGTGGAGCAGCTCTTGTCCTTGAAATACTGGCTCAAAGGTGGACTCAGCAATAAGGCAGGTCAGGGCATGCAAGCTGCTGGTGCTACCCATGAATTCCTGCAAACACAACGTGGTTTACAATCAGGGCAGGTCTATCCTAACACAGGACATCTGGCTCCAGGCAGTTCACCTCCTGCCTCCCTTGGTATTTCCTTCATTTTCTGCAATTCCTCTCTCTGTGTAGAAAAGCTAGGTGACTCTGAAACTCATTTGTACTCTTTCCCTTTGCAGCCTTTCCCAGTAATTTATTCCATATGTTTATTACTCCCAGCACCTACTAGTAGTGCAGGAGTTCCCTCATGTCTGCAGTGTCCTCAGTTTCCCATTAATATTTTTCTACCTGCTTACAGCTCCTTTTCATAAATTCCTTTTCACCTTCTCCCATTTAATGTCCATGCATCCTGTTTTCCAGAGGACAAAGCCATCTTCCATCCTGTGCTCAGTCCTTAATTCTGTCGTCGTCGTTTGTTTATGTCTTAGCCTACACTGCTTCCAGGGAATCTCAGCCTGCCTGTAGCAAAATTAGAGTGGCTATTCACTGTGCTTTAGAGAGGATTGAAGAAGTGTCATACAGAGCATTAAAGAAGCATTGCTATTTTTACTTTTTATCCAAACAGATCATGTCTTGCTCCTGAGAGGTGCTGCCAGGCCCCCAGCAGGCAGTTTCACTGAGGGTTTCCTGGCCATCCCAGCTCCCAGCAGCATGGTGACATGGCTTGAACACTGAGCACAACCCTCACCTTTCTCCAAATGGGCTCTTGTTCACTTTCTTCAGCTGACATTTGCCACTTGCAGGCATGATGTAGCTTTAGGGGGCTAACTGCTACAAGTGAAGGCAAAGTCAAGCAGAGTGAGGTTAAAAAAACTGGTGGTTCAGCACAGTAAAACACATTGCTAATATTTCTAGCTCATTGGAGGAGCTAAATACCATATGAAGGACACACTCAGCAGGGGATGCGGGCCAATTTCTGCCACAAATGCTAGCCAAGAGCTCCCAAAACATTGCAATTCCCGTGAAGAGGCCAAGATGAAAAGGAAAGGCACCACCCAAGGAAGAGCTATGGTCATAGGAATGGGGTGAACCAGGAAATGTGTGCCAAGCTGCCATTTAGTGTAGCCTTTGTCCCCAGGCTGCACCATCTCAGAGATCCCAAAAAGAGCACACATCCCATTTGGGACTCAGTAAAGGTGAGGCATAAATGGGTGCTGTACAAATAGTAGAGAAACAGGGATGTGTGCAGCACCAATGACTGCTTCATAACAGATACTTCCCCTTCTCACCTCATATTAACATGATGCAGGAGGAAAAACAGAAATCTCAGCAAGGGGACAACCAGAGTCATTATGGGATGCAACAAACAGCATTGCTAACTACCTTTTTCTGTTAACTGTGGTGAAGAAAACAGAATAATACCCAGCTTTTCTTGCAGCAGACTTAGACTGCATTAATATTAACATCTAGCTGGAATGATTTTAGAGATCTTGCTTTATGCTAGCTGAATTGTCAGAAAAGCTGTATTAAATTCCTAGGAACCAGTTTTTGGGTTCATTTCTGTTGTTGTCTGGGAGGGTTGAGGGGTGCTGTAGAAATAGATGCTGAGAAATGATTGTCAGTGAACTGACTGGAACAGAAAACATTGCCTAATAAGCAGTAATTTTTCAAGATATTCTTCAAGTTGCTTTGTCATGCTATTTTGCTGAAATTATTTGCTATCTACTTAGATAAACAATATTGCAACGAGAACTTTTTCATTCTTTTTTTTTTAAATAAATCATGTAATTTTTAACATCTGTTTTTCTATATCTATTACATAGTCAGTTACAAGTTGGAAGCTGTATTTTCCTTTTTTAACCAGTCCTAAAATGTGAAATGATGAACTACATAAACAAATGAAAAGCCACATTGTGCATGTAATTGAAAAATTATTTTAAAGCTAACTTGTAGAAAACAGCAGGTCTATAGATTGACAACAAGAAAAGACTGTTCCATCTTCAGATCCTCTTTAATTTTCCTTATGAAAATTGCCTCTTAGCAGTTCTTTACTGGTTTATCAAATTAGATATATTGATTTTTGTGTGTTTTTGGTGGAGTGGAAGAGAAATCATGCTTTTATGAAGTAATAATGAGCTCAGCAGAAGGGCTTACCTATGATTATGTCAACAGTTTAGAAATAATCTATATCCAAACTCAACAGAGGATTTCATTTACCTCAAAAATAACCGAGTGGAAAACAGCTTGGTGAGGGCATTAGTGCACGCCCAGATCTAGGGTAGATTTGCATACAGTTGAGACAATTAGAAAAAAGCGTCTTTATCATTTTTCTGAAATCAAACTGAACCACTAGAGTACTCCAAATACACAGGCTGGCACTGGGCACTCTCTGCTCTCATACTTCACTGGGTTTGAAGTGGGTTTCCATTTCATTTTGCTTATATTGCATCAGACAGCTTTGGAAAACCAGAGAGAAATAAACCACAATGCCACAGTAGTGGAGAATATTTTGCTGCATTTTTTTTCAAAAGACAGTCTCCTGAGCCAGGCATTTGAATCATAAGGACTTCTGGGATGGGATTTTCACTCAGAGATCTCCATTCTTACGTGGATTAAGAGGATTAAAAACCATTAAATGACCATCCTCCAAGTCCCTAAAGCAGATTTGCCTTTTTCTATCCTCCTTCAACTGGGGCAGACTTGGGGGTAACAAAGTACTGCACAAAAGGCTCCCTTAGCATGACAAAAGGTGAAACAATCCACTGAACTGCCAATGTACCAGACAATGAAGTCAGTGCAGTCTACTCAGCTCATTTTCATCAGAACAAATGGTATCAAACTTGGCAATGGCATTGTTCATAAACTTGAACATGGGGCTCTTTTTTCCCCCCTCTTCTTTTTTTTATTTTTTATTTTCCCATCCGAAGCTCAAGGTGTCATATTAATTATTTAAATCTCCAGAAGATTTCAACTGTATCCTCCAAGGCTCTGCTCAGTGCCAGAAGGTCTCCAATCTGCATTAGCTTTTGTTAATTAGAGCTGAAACAAGGACTTTGATCTCAATGAATATAATAACAACAAAAAAAGCAAAACTTCCTGTGTGATTTATCTTTTACCTATTTTCTGCCTTTACTGTTTTTCCACTCTATTAGACTTTGATTTACCTTGTCTGAGTAACATTAAACAACTTGGGTACAAAAGAACTTAAACAGCTTCAAAAGCCTGACTGAAATGGTAGTTAAATGCTACATGAAGTGATCCCGAGTCTTTAAACTTTGAAAGAAAATGACACAATTTCACTTTATTTTATTTTATTTTTTGTTAGCGGGGGCTGGCGTAGGGGGGGTCGGTTTGTACAGCATGGATGCTTGTCTACTGATGTCAGATATCACAGGTTTTCCTGTTGGGATTGATCTTTCCTCATTAAGAGCCTTGTTTCTAGAGCTATAGCACTGATAGAACAGAAGGCCAGCAATATTCTGCAAGATGTTCCTCATGCATCAGGCTTGCCCTGAGTTTGTAGCCGTGCTTAGATCCGAGGGGGTCACCGCCAGGGCTTGCCTTGTTAAAATTTTTCTCATTAACATTTATCTTATTGAATAGCTCTGAAAGGCAAATTTTTTAAGCCCAAAAAGAAAAAAATAGCAAATTTTAGTGTCAGATGAGGTCTAGTTGTATATTCACTTGAGCAAGGACTTATTGCTATGGTCCCCTAATATGAAAAAATAATCAAAGAATATCCAAAAATGCTGCAAGTAAAATCTACATCTGAGATTTACAAGATACATGAGGGTAAATTTTCATTGTGATGGACAAAGAGTTGTGGGCACAGCCTTCATTAATAACAACGTGCGGTGCTGAAAATGTAGCCTGTGTCTTTTACATAAGGCTTGCTGCAGAACGGTGCAGCCCCAGGAGACTGGTCACTCTTGGTTTATCTCATTTTTGAGGCAATAAATTAAAGGATATCTTGTGAATTCTGGACAAAAAGTAGGAGAGCTGAACTGAATACTCTTAAAAAAAATAGCTAAGAACTATGATAACCTGCTGGAGGCACTGACTGAGACAAAGGAGGCTTGTCTAGAAAGGAATGGGATTTTGTTGGCAAAGTTTAAAATGGATTCAGGGCTTGAGACAAATGCTGCACTGCCAAGGGGTGGCTTTGTCCATGGAACCAGGAGAGCCTGGGCAGCACTAGTGCAGGCCTCCCTGCTCCCTGAGCATCAGAGTGTTTCAGCTCCAGATCTGCAAACAGGCTGGGAATTCAGTTATAGTCCTGATCCATCACCTGCCAAAAGCTGTGGAGGATTTTCAGCTGGCTTGAGGATTCTCCCTGTGATCCCCACACCTGCCATGCTTCCCCTGTCTCACTGGAGAAGTTTCCACTGAGTCCTGGTGGATTTGTGACCCATCCTTTGTTGACTAAGACAACTTTTTCCTATCCACATAGCTTTTTGCTCTCTTGCCAACTAATTTTACAACCCCCTCTACCAAGAGTGGTGGCAGGTAACTGGCATGTTCCTGGTCATGCTCGGCAGCAGCCTGGGCTGGATGAAGCCAGAGATGTTGGAAGAATTTCTGCAGCAGGGAGCATTGCACTGTGCATAATCCACAGCTCCACCACAGCAGGAGGCTGCAATGCTGCACTCAGCAAAATATTTATTTAATGACCCAAAGCATGAGCCCCACTGATTTTCACTCCTAGTTCTTTTGTAGTAGAATTGGGCTGAGTTTTTTTTGCAAAGCTAAAGATTGTTACCTGTCAGCTAGAAGCAAAATCTTATATAAAGCCAGCATCATGTCAGGTCCAGATCCTTATTTCCCACATGGATGTCTGCCAGAGAAAGGTAGGCCCTTGTGCAGCAGTTAAAAGGAATATGACAACCGTGATGCTGTTTTGTTATTCTGCTTCCATCTGAATTACTAGAAGTTGGACAGTGAAAATTAAAGGGGTGCTAGACTGCCTAAAAACATATGTATTCTGTTAAACCAGGACTTTTGATCCTGGCACCCATCTTGCAATCCTGATCTGCCATCCTACCTCCACCCAGCTTGTACATCTTGCAAATCCAGACAAAAACATGTAGTGCCCAGTGTCTTCTCCCCTGCTTTCTCCCACTCTTCACACCCTCAAAGGTTCATGAGTTCTGGAGCTTCCCTACAAGTGCGGGCTATTACAAACTAGGAAAGATATGGTACAGGTCAGTGGCCCTTAGAGAGGGGGTGTAAATTGCTACCTTCCCTTCAGCTACTGTACTCAAAGAGAGCCTGCATGCTTTTGCTCACAGATGTTGTCTTCCACGGAACTGAATTCTCTATACACAATTTCCTCTTACCAGGTGGGAGCATTGAATGCACATTTTAAACACAAAGTACTGAAAGCATGTAGCCACCATGCTGAAGCTGCTGCAGCACAGGAAGAAGGCTGAGGCTGGGGCCCCGCAGCACACCCACAGGTACCCATTCTCCCTCACTGCCTTTCCATGCTCTGAGAAAATTGATTCTGGCTTTGCTTCACTTTCATCTGTCAGCACAGGTTAGTTTAGTTCATGTCAATGTTATTACAGACATATGCTGATTTTTTTATTATTATTATTATTTTGCTCAGACAGGTTTGTCCCTCTGTTTGGGCTCAGGACAAATGCCAGTTCCTGTTCCATGTTGCTCACCGGAGAGGAGGGGGAGCAGTGTCCCCCTGACATGAAGCAAGAACCCTCCTTCATGGTGTGGGAGGGCACGAGGGAAATCAAGGGACTGCAGCTCAGCCCTGGGGAACACATGGCCTTTGGTGAGGATGCCAGGCAGGTGGTGTGTCGGGAATGGGCTGACTCCTATGGGGGATAAGCAAAGTGCGCATGAGCCCTCACTCCCTCATGGTTTGTGAATTGCCACCATACACTGCTTGCAGGGACAGGAAAGGTCCTACAGCAAAAGCATCTTGGAGATTCCTGCTGCAAGAAAGGGCAGGAGTGTGAAACAAATGAATAAGCTTCCCCACTGCTGTCCTAAACTCAAGGGATGCTACCCACTGTTCTTCAGAAAACTTCTTCCTTCAAAGCAAACAATCAGAGTTTGCTTTGAGGTTTAGGTTTGAGACCAAGTCTCTTTGCTGTTTACCCCAAGCTGCCTGGTTGAATTTATCAGGCAGGAGGCAGTAATCAGAGCTGTGGTGGTAGGACGGGTGGCAACAGGCCACAGAGGGTGTAGAAAGCAAGGACAAGTAGCTTATGTTTAATGAAAAAAAGAAGAAAAAGTCCAGGGAGGGCAGGAGGTCAGAGCAATGGACATGGGAAATGGTCCTTGCTGTGGCAATTTTCTGAATGGATGCAAGATTGCTTTAATCTATTCCAAAGAAAAATATGCTGAAGTAATTGAGACACAATCTTATTCCCCTGAAAATCAAACGAAAAATATTCACTAACTTCAGAAAAAAATGACATCAAACCCCTAAATCATTAAGGTTTCTCACAGGGAATGAGTTATGTTGGTTTACATAGTCAACATTTCAACATAGAAAAATATAGACACTTGCCTATTATTTAAACATACTAATCTTACTTTTCTCATAAACTTCTGGGGGGAGGAATTCATGGCTGCAATGGATGGCACAGCAATTAAAAATTGCTGTACTTCTTCTAGAGATTATCACTTTAAAGCCACATTCTTTTCCTATATTTATTCCATTTGAAACTCCGATGATATATTATCTTATTATGACTTTTTACAGCTATTCTTTTAGATGGGCTCAACAGCATTCTCAATTTAATTCAGTACACCTCCATATAAAACAACAGTATGTTGTATGTGCATTGCTTTATTTGAAAATGATGTACACGGTAATATGTTTCTGTCTGCAGATTGTGTCTGATTTAGCTGACAAAAGATTGCAGCAGTCATTGTGGCCAGAAGCTATTGGAAAGCAGCCAGCATTAATAGCAAAATAAATACAAAGCAGAAACAAGTGATGCCATAAAACACACGGACAGTGGGTTACACTTTTCTGCATGAGGTGGCATTACATCGTGCACAAAACATATTTATGAATAGGGCAAAAAGCAACCTCCAGGTTTGAACTTCTCAAACCACTTAAATGATCCCATTCTAAAGGGAACCTCTTGGCTCAGTACAGCCTTTCCTTGGAAAACAAACACATCTAACAGAAGCCACGGTGGTCATAGCACAAGTTATGAGGAAAGACTGATGTAACTAAAACCTGCCATGTAAATAGGGTGGCTGCAGAGGGAGAAGAGCCTTATCCAAGAGACACTTAATATGAAGACCTGTTATTTTGACTCTTTTGTTGTTGTCACTCACAGAAGTTATGGCTAAAGTTCATCTCTGGAGAGCTGAGAAAGTGCATATTTCCTTTTGGATGCCCAGAGCAAAGTGAACATGGCAAAGCAGTGACCAAGCTCTCTTTCCCAGTCCACTGGTCTTTTTCCTGGACACATTATAAATTTTTATACAGATACTGTCATGGGGGAGAGTAAAATAGGATCTCCACCAGCATAAGCCCTAGTACTGTTGTGTGACCTGCTACAGCAGTGTGTACCATATACTTACATCAGTGCTTTGTCGACCCCAAAAGAGGACAGAAAAATCTTGTAGTGCGGGTCTGGCCCTCTGCAGACTTTCAAGTTGAAGTTAGCTGCAAATGTAACATAGCAGGCTGCTGTGATTTAAACCTGCTACAACTTTGTCATGTCTTTGACTGCCAGACTAGGGTATGAAGCTTTGCTGTAATCTAGTCTCATAAGGTGTGTATGGTTGCACCCCAATCTTTATGTCTTTATGTACTACAGGAATTTATGTATTTTACTCAAGTTGAGAGACAAATGCTTTTTTTCTTTTTTTCTTTTTTTTTAATTTTCCATTAAGATGACATTACCGATGTCAAGCAGCTGCATAGGCCTTGACACTCCACCACACCTGTTAGGAGGATCCTACCAAGTGACACAAGGGCTCTCCCAGGAACCGGCTTTGAAATGCTCCTTTGTGCTGGAGGGCACAGCTGTTTTCTCTGGGATGCATTTGAACCAGCTTCTCTTCATTCAGATCTTTTTGTTTCCCTGATAACCGTAGTCAGTATCTGCTTCAAATGAGAGCAACATGCATCATCAGCATACTGTCCTTATTTGTGCCTGCAGCATTTCATAATGTCTTCTGGAGGTTTAAAGTTGATATGGAACAGATGTTGATTCTGTTGGAGTTGCTCAGTTGTAGCCAGTAGCACAGTTTGGATCTACTCCTTTACCTAGAGCAGCAATTCTCTACTGAATTAACTGTTAGTAGCTCTTCATTAGTTTTGATTTGCAATAACTCCTCGAACTAGGGATAGTCATTGCCACACAAAGTTTTCAGCTGTTGGATGCAGCTATTACAGGTGGAAGAGCAAAAAAACCTGAGAGGGCAAGGAAAAAAGGACACAAAAAAGAAAAGACAAAACAGTTCCCCTGGTAAGATAAGGGCCAGCATCAAGACCTGATCACTGCCCAGTGCTCTGAAGGAAAGGAATCTTAAACAAGTGTTTGGAGAAGAACAGTAGTTAGTTAGATGTTTTTTACTGTGGTCACATACTTATTATGGCAGCATGCAAACAATCCAGAAGGTGTTACAATAAAAAGATAAAACCAGTAAGTGATTAAAATGGATGCTCTGGAAAGATGAAAAGGAATGATTAGCAGAATAGTAGCACATTTGATTTGCTTTGGACAATGAGTAGCATTCAGGTACTGTTTTTCCGCTCATTATGAAGATATGCAATCAAATCACTACAACTTTCTCTTCATTTGAGTCATGTAATATATTTTGTTTATCTTTCAAAGTATTCTGTCCACTTGTTGAGCCACTTGGAAATTAAGAGCTATTCTGCGCTGTTTTCCCTTACCTGCAATTCACAGATTAAGCAGCAGCAATTCTACTACTCTACTTCATATCTTTTTTCCTTAGATCTCTCTAAAAGTAGAACAGGTACTCAGCTCAACCACTGTTCACCTCAGAAAGTCTTCCTTCCATTTTGTCCATGCTGTCTTGATCATTCTGTGTCCTTCAGCTAACCCGACAGATTCATTATGGCAAGTGTCAGTGATCAGTCAAATCAGCTGCCATGGGAACACCTCTGGAGTGTCAGATCTGTCTGAGTGAACCACTATTGCAAGTGCCATTGCTGAAAGACCTACAGTGCTTATGCTCACTGTTCACACTGAGGATGTTGAGCTGTTCTGCTTCCACTGATTCCTTCTTTCCTGAGCCTCCAGCCATTCTGGGCCAGACAAATGTCTTCGTACCAAAAAGAGTAGGGGGAAAAAAATCTCACTCTTCTCAGAAGTCTGAGGTCCTTAGCAACTACTTTGCTTCAGTCACAGAATCACAGAATCATTCAGGTTGGAAAAGACCTCTAAAACCATCGAGTCCAACCCTTAACCCAGTACTAAAGTTCACCACTAAATCATGCTACTAAGTTCTACATCTACATGTTTCTTGAAGACCTCCAGGATCAGACTTCCCAAATCTCTCGTGTCTCTGGACTTCTAGGCTTGGGCTTGTGGATCAAAGTCCCTCCCACTGTAAGCAAAGAGCAGGTCTGAGACCACCAGATGAAACTGAACATATACAAGTCTATGGGGCCTGACAGCATGCATCCCAGAGTCCTGAGGGAATTGGCTGATGAAGTTGCCAAGCCTCTCTCCATCATATATGAAAAGTCCTGGCAGTCAGGTGGAGTCCCTGGTGACTAGAAAAAAAGGAAACATCACTCCCATTTTTTTAAAGAGTAGAAAGGAGGACCTGGGGACTGGTGAGCCTCACCTCTGTGCCTGGGAAGATCATGGAACAGATCCTTTTGAAGCAATGTCAATGCACACACAAGACAATGAGAAAGGCTGAGAGAGCTGGGGATGTTCAGCCTGAAGAAGAGAAGGCTCCAGGGAAACTTCACTGCAGCCTTTCAATACTTAAAGAGGTCTTAAAAAAAGATGGAGAGCAACTTTTTACACAGGCAGACAGGGATAGGAATAAGCTGCAATGGTTTTAAATTAAAAGGGGTGAGATTTAGATTAGATGTTAGGAGGAAGTTCTTTACTATGAGGGTGGTGAGGCACTGGAACAGATTACCCAGAGAGGTTGTGGATGCCCCATCCCTAGAAGTGTTCAAGGCCAGGTTAGATGGGGCTTTGAGCAACCTGATCTAGTGGGAAGTGTCCCTGTCCATGGCAGGAGGATTAGAACCAGATGATCTTTAAGGTCCCCTCCAACCCAAACCATTCTGTGATTCTATGGTGCTCATCTGTGGACACATTGTAGTTCTCTCAAATGAAATGCAAAGCTCTCTAATGACATCAGAGTTGAAGTCAGTAGAGTTTATCATTTCATTCCCAATGAGTTATTTATTCACAAGGTGCTGCAGGACTAGGAATGTCAGAGGAGAAATGACTCCTCTCAGTTTCTCCACAAATGAGAGCTATGGGAAATGGATACCCTTGAGACAGTAATTATTTCAGTTTTTAGCACATATTTTACAATGAGGACAATCACCCCTGGAAAATCTTATTCTGTGTATTCCTTGTGTTGCACATTTTTAGTTCTCTAATTGCTCATTCTTCTAATGAATGAAGAGATGAATAGGCATATCAGACAATGAAGGAACTGAGGTCTGGTCTGTCACTTTGTCTATACAGCTGTACATATAGCTAATATGGGAAAGGCTAGAAATCTCAGACACACAAAGTATTTAAGGCACCTGTCAGACAACGTTTTTCTGCATTTATTGAGCAAAGTGACACAACTTTGCAGTATTAATAAAGAACAATAAAACTAATTCTTTATTCATCCCCCCAGCCAGACTTTCAACAGGCAAATAGTCTCTCACAATAAGGCTTTCAGGAAAAAATATTTTTCTGTGTCTACCAGTTCTTTGCAAAGAGCAGGAATTTTCTGTAGTGAGGATTACATCCTTGCAATACATCCCTTGAATTTTTTATTCTTGTACTACCTTGAAATCTAAGTCAATAAAGCAACCCAACTGTGTCAGCTTTGGGCAAAGATGGAGGAAAACTATGGTCCCTTCTCTAAAGGGCCCTGGACATGATGTGACAAAGACAGAATTACAGAGACTAAAGAGGCAAAGGTGTCATAAAACAGATGATGAGAAACTGTGCTGAAGGCAAAAGGGAGGTCCTTAAGAGAAGCAAATATTGTCCATTCACTTCCTTCAACCCTACCTCCCTTTCCTCTCACTTTTGCAGAAGTATGCATAGCTTTTCGCATCAACTGTTTCACAACACTAATACAGTTGCTTCTCTGACTCACCCACACATTCCCCATTCTCACCCATTCTGCCACCTTGGCAGGGCTGCACACTAAGCTATTGCCTTTATAATTCCTTTTTTTTTTTTTTTTTTTTTGAGCGGTTGGTTTTTTTGTTTGTTATGTGGGATTTTTTGTGTTTTGGTTTGGCTTTTTTTTTTTTTTATTTGAAAGGGGTGATGAGCTGGGGTGGAAAGATCAATTATTCCTTTAGTCAAGGTTCTTATCCAAGAGTTCATTTAACCTGGCTTGAATGTGTTGCTGACTCAGAGGAATTAAGTTGGAAGATAGCCAAGGCCTGAAGAGAAAGTTAAGACACAATGAAGTTAATAGGCTCCCATTGGCTGCTATTGTTAGAAATAGCCTTAAAAACAAAAACAAATGCACATGCAAGTCTGGTTTCCTGTATGGCAAGCTGAGTGCTTTACAGGGACTTCCATTATGTCATGATTCATTATTTCCTCCTCTCAGCCTAAATGGAGCCTGAAAGTAGAATTAATAGCAATAGGATCTTCATTAAAAAGGCTCTTCTGAAAAGAAGAGGATTGTGTCTTCAGTGGGGGGAGGTCCTCATTTTAGCACTCGTTCTTTATTTATGGAGTGTTGTACCTGCACACAGCACTTTAAAATATCTCCCTTTTGACAAAGCCTGATAAAGACTAGATAATACAGTTCAATCGTAATTAAGTAGGCCACTGTAGGAACAACAGTGACAATGGAAAAAAATAGGCAAAGTTTATGTTTCTACAGGCTTTTAAAGGAGTTCTGTAAACTCAAGTGAGAAGTAGATCCCCGCTATAAATGAAACATGGAGCTCAACATTATTTAGAGAGTTTTAGCTTCTCTATTAAATTCTTCTTCCCATAGGGAATGAGACATGATCTCTGCATCCGGGAGGGTTACAGTCTACATGTAATAACATTTAGGCCTTGCTTTGTAAGTCAAAGATACTGCACTCCTTACCAGTGCTCTAGACCATATGGAGCACTGTCTGGGAACGATTCATACCCAGTTCTGCTTCCACTTAGGGCTCAGACCCTAGGGTGGGAGCTTCATCTGATCAGCAGGATTTTTAGTTGCTTCGGGTTTGGAAATTGCGCAGTCAGAGCTGGAAGGCTGTGCCTGACATCAGCAGGATGTGACACTGCCACAGCAAAAGTGTCCCTTGCTTTTCCCCTGCAGCCAGTCGGCAATAACTCTGTTGATTCAGATGGTTTGTATGCTGCATAAGCCCAGGTGCTGTGCCCCCAGTTACCTTCCTGTCAATTATAAAGGAATAAGAGCTACTAAGTGCATTTGTTTCAAAAGCCCATCTTGGAAGACTGTCTTTCTGTATTTTACATCTCAGAATCCAGGTTTTACATTTCTACACTGCAGTTTCCCTAAAGCATTTGCAAAATCTGCTCTCATCTTAAAAAGACTAGGTTGCCATTTAATCACTATGCATTTTTCCTCATTGTTGCCTCTCAGTCAAGCCCATGTTATGAAGCACTGTTGGCTTAGTACGGTAAATAAAGCGAGGTTTGGTGGCTTTTGTCCCACCAGTCATCAACCCACCTTTCAGTCCCACTCAAGCAGTTGTGAGTGAACTAAAGGATACAGAAGATTATCTTGCAAGACATTTGGCCAGCAATGCTTTCTTTTGGAAAATTAGTTGTGCTTGTTGGATGTGCCAGTCCCCTGCTCTAGGACCAATCTCTACAAGGAAATCTTCTAATTACCTCTTCCCCCCAAATGACAGCTTTCACCACTGGAGTTGAGTTCTTGGACATTAGCAATTGAATAGGAAGCCTTCATACTGTATATCATTTTAATCTTTCATGTTTAAGTAAGCCAGATGGCTTATTATTACAAGCTCTGTTTCAAAAAGGCACAAACTTTCTATCAGAGGATTTGTAAGATGATAGTAAAAAAGGGAGATTTTGCATCACACAAAATAGCCTGAATTTTAATTGCACATCATAGTTTGGCAGCAATTTTCCCGTAATTACCATTCCTGCTAAATGAATAGGTGGATTAAATGGATAACTAAAATGGCATTGAAACTTCCTAGAATGGAGATTTATCCTCTAATGTATGGAATAGCTAAGTAAAGTTGTCAGTTGCTTGGGTGTAATTCACGCAGTTTTAACGTTTCTCCTCAGCAGAGGACCTGCTTTACTAGCAGTAAAACCTTGGCTGTTATTGGTGGGGCTTTTTGCTATCAGTGTTTTATCCCAGCATTTCAGATACGTCAGATGTCATTAAGAGTGTTTCACACAGAAGCTTTTGATCGATGAAGTTGAAAAATAAAAGATGCTTTCATTTGGGTCTTGGCTGAGTTCCCTTCAGACACGTAAGAATATCGTTCCTGTTCTTCCGAATGGGGGTGTAATCCCACAGCCATTTATCCTTATAACATAGCTCTTGTACACAGTCATGTACATAGTCACGAAAGAGCCAAAAAGGACAGCTCAGATGAGTTATGCTCCTCCAGTGCATGAGTAATGGCAACATGGAAGCTTGTGTGCTTTAAACACATGCAGAAACACTGCTGCCACATCAAGTGAGGAGCAATTAAATCATTATTGAGACCACTGAGATGACAAAATATATTCTTACTCAAATGCATATGGATTTTTTTAAAGCCAGGTGCCTTGGAAAGGCAAAATACAACCTAAAATGTGAATTCATGGAACCATACTAAATCTATTAGTCCTAACCAAATATCATGTGATGAATAATAAAAGCTGCTATTATTTGGTTGGTCTAACCTCTCTGTAACAATACCTCTGATCTATTCTGCATCCTTTGAATTCAAGGACAAAATTCTCCAGGCTTGTTCTCTCTTATACAAGACCAACATTATGCCATTCAGGCAATGCTTAGATGCCCTAAGGTCTGTTTAAATATTATTTACATCTTCTGTATGGCTTCTTGCCACCGCCAAAGTGGGGTAAAGGGCATTACATGTCAAACAGAATCAGGCCGTTTGACGGAATGGCTGTCATTGGCTGTCACTGAATTTGTAATACACAATATGTAGAGCCAGGTATGACAGCACTATTGAGCTGTCGGTCTGAGGCATTAAGTTCTTCTTTCACTGAGAAGATGTGACTGTGCTGATACATTTGCACAAATGAAGTTTGTGTCTTAATCATGACATCCTATTAGTTTGGTGGCATTCATCCCACTTGATTTTATCTGTTTAAATGCTCAGATAAACCAATTGTGTGGACACCCACTAGAGTCAAAAGAGGTATTTCTAAGTTGTAGACATCATTTTTAGGACATGATTAATTGTCCTGGGGTGGGCACTGAATGTAGAGGCTGCCTAGATTATTGCCTCAGAGTAGATTCCTATGCCTCAGGTAGCCAAAATGGGCAGGAAAGTCAGATAACCTTCATCTCAGGTGAAGACTGTGGATTTCCAAAGGAGTCAGAGAAGCTGGTAGCCAGGCAGGGGACAGAGGGCTACCTTTGTGAGCCAGGCTGTTGGGGAATTTCAGCAACAGGCCAGCATGTGTGGCCAGCAAGCCAGTCAGCACAGAGGCACCAGAGGGACACCCATCACCAAGCAGTGACCTGCCTTACCCACCTGGGACCTATGGGGCTCTCAAGGACCTGAGGAAGCCCCATGTTGGGCTGGGGTTCAGTTTGAGCCCCAGAGTAAACCATCACCCTCTCCCACCATACACATCGCTCAGTAGTGCCTGAAGAAAGGGTTGCTCTGGATAATCCTATGCTCCAAAGAAGGATCCAAAATCCAAAATAATAATAAAAATAAAATATATATATATCTAAAAATCGCAAATCCAAAGCCCAGGATTGACTTTGCATTACTTAAGGCATTTCAAAATAAAAATAAAAATAAAAATAAAAATAAAAATAAAAATAAATAAATAAATAAATAAAACTGCATTCCTTTCTTTTATGCAAAGCCGTCCATAAAGTCATTTAAAATACTGGACTGACAGTACCTCTTTTTTTTCCTCCAATTCCAAACAGCTCTTAATGTAACACATCATATCCACTGTTAACAAATTGCCTGAGCCACTGATCTGAGGAGGTGGTTGCAGTTCAGCAGTTTGGTTTGTAGCTTTCTAAGGATTCATTCTGCTCAAAAAAAAATAATCATTCACAGAAGTGGTTTGAACAGTCAAACGCTTAACACAAATGTTAACAAGCCATCCAAAAAGTGAAAGAAAAAACTTTTACGAATGTGTTTGAAATTATGTAGTTAATACTCTCAGCTGCCCAAGCCTAATTGTCTTAAGAGGTTTAAGTGGTCCTGAAGTCTATTATCCACATTAACAAAGAGTTTGTATCGCTTTTAGAGACGGTGTTTCCCCAGCATGATTTGGCACTGCAAAGTGTAGCCTGTGACTTTACCTCTGGAAACAATGACACTATTGCAGAACTCAGCTCCAGCTCTCTGCTGTTTCCAAACAGGAGCTCCGGGTTTAACACAATCCTGTCATTGAGGAGCCAAAGCTCTCCTAAACTAACAAATCTGAGAGCAGACGCTTGCTTGCCGCTGCTTTCTAGCATTGTCATGCAACAGAAAGTGGTGGCGTGGATCAGCTGCTCCATCACTCCAGCACTTTCCTGGTGTGCTGCCTGCTGCCTGGGTGACAGGAATGCAGCACACACCTGGACTCACTGATCTTGTGAAGAGGCTGGGTATTTTATTTTCTGTGGTTTTCCTTTTAGAAAGCATTTAAAGTATCATCTAAAGTACTCGCCAGACCTGACTCAGCACATGAGACTATCTGAGACTGACCATGCAAACCTCAGTGGAAAAAAAAATAAAGTAAATAAAATAAAACCTCAAATCATACCTCCTTTTTACAAGCCCTGTACAAAATATATGAGATATTTTGCAAAAAGACGAATCAGCTGGATCCACTGATGCACTGGATCTGCTTGCAGGACCAGGGCTTAAGTCTGCATGTAGGTTATTGGATATTTGGAAACTGATGCAGTTAAGGAGTGCAATTCTTCTACTGTGGGTGCAGTTATGCCAGAAGTAACCCTGCTATGTGGTTATGCTGGTGAAAATTCACTACACTCTTCAAAGGAACAGAATAATAAGAATTTGAACCTTTTAAGGGCTAAAAATATACATGGTTAGCAAATCTGAGAGTCCGCAATTTCTTGAAAATACCTATTAAAATAGTTTTATTCAAGCCAAATAAATATTCCCCTGCTGCATTTGCATCCCAAAAATCCATCTGTCCAAGTATTTTAAGCTACCAGCCATCACAAGGCTCTCTGAGTGCCATCCACACAAAATCTGTAATTGCAGCCCTCTGTCAGTGCAGAGGGACCAGAAAGTGAAATTAATTGGTGGTGACCAGAAACAAAATGAAGTTCACCAACCTGTAATATTTTCATCATCCAATTGGAAAGAAATGAAATCACAAATGTGTAGCGCGCAGTGAGAAATAACTAAATTTTTGTTTTATTTCTTAATTATTTTGCTTTTAATAATCTAAGATATTAACAGTGGTTTAAGTGAAGGAACCTGAGGAGTTTTATTTCTTTTAAGCATATACATTCTCTTTAATAAAAAGATTTCCATTTTCACTTTTAAAAATACCTATATCCAACGCTTCCTATGTCTGTCAGCAAAGTACAAATGGGCACACAAGTCAGGACTCTCTTAAATGAAATAATTATTATCCCACCTGACTGTAAAGGAAGATAATAGGTAAAACAAGTTGTTGTAACAAATTAGCTGCACAGAGCATTTGCCTAACCCATTACAAAGCAGTGAAAAAAAGAAAAATCTCCACATGGAGTGGATTGCAAGCAAAGATGCCCAAATAAAAAGGCTTCAGTAGATGATGGGATTTTGGCAGCACCACTGCTGGGAACTGGAAAGTTCGGGGGGCAAAAGCAGAGCCCAGGTGCTGCTGCCCATGCCCCGGCAGAGCTTGTTGAAGGTGGCTTTTGCGTTCTGTAGGGCAGTGCAGCAGATGGGACATCGAGCAGTGCGGCATGGCTGGCGTGCTGTCGGCGAGCACAGCCCAAAATGAGAGCAAAGCCCCAGTCCTCCATCCACCGAGGTGGGGGAACCTGTCTCACTGCATGTGCCCCGGCAGCACAGCCCTGCTCCGAGCAGTGGCGCCTGACAGCAAAATGAATGCTGCCTCTGGAAATCGGTGTGGCCCGGCCTATTAAGGGACAAGCAAAATAAATCTTTGGAAGGCACGCTGCTGAAGTTACTTTTTCAGCAACCAACCTTTGTGGAAATCCCACAGCAAGACCCATCTGTCTTGATAATGCAGAGTATCTACAGCTGAAAGCAGTTTAACAACTGCAAAACAACTGGTTGCTGAAGAAAAAAAAAAAAAAAAAGAAAAAAAAAAGGTAATAAAAATAAAGGAGGCTTTAGGGAACAGAAATCATTTTCAAACATTGTAATAGTTAAACCATTTTAACCTTACATCCATTACTTGCAAACAAATGTGACATAATGAATCAACTGCAGTTATGTTGTTAATAGACTTTATTAATACCAAGGAAAAATAATATACAGAGTATCCTCAATGGATGTATAACTACCCTCTCAAATGGAGTTTCCTGATATTTTAAATGAATGGCGGGGTTTATTTTGGCAGCGGCATCACATAACTAATGTTTCATATTACACACAAAAATGATTTTGGTGCCATTCTTGAAATGAAATGTTTCATTTCAATAAAAGCTTGTAATTGTAACATTTAAATGTTATCATTAATAGCGAAAAGAAAGTTCTCCCAGCAACATTAAAAAGTGAACTTCCCTGCTCTTTCCTCTATTACAGCCAATGTCTTTTTATTGTCTGTTTTCATCTCCATTTTACTTTATCTGCCAAACTACTTTGCATTTCAAGACATTTCCACTCACCTTGAGTTCTTGGTTCAAAAAGAAACAATAAAGTTTAATCTTTTCACTTGACAATGATGTATGGGTCTGCTGAAAAACACTTTTCAGGTATTATCATTAAAAAGTCTCTCTTTTTTTTAGTTTCTCTCTGACTCTTGATGCAGGGGGAAATACAAGATGTCACGCACGCGAGGGCTTTTATCAAAGCTCCTAATAATACCACTTAATTAGAAACCAAAGCCTGCTAATGTTCCTTCTGAGAGCTCCTCAGAAAAGTCTTTCCCTAGCTTTAGCTATTCCTCTTCAACCAAACATTGTCTAATGACTTTATTAGTGATTTCAAAGGCTCACGAGGGCTACCACTCTCCTCTTTTCTTTCCAGATTACATCTTGCTGGTCAGGGAATTTGCTGAGCTCTACCATCAAGCAACTGGTTTGAATTAGGATTTTTTTCCCCTCTCTTGCAGTTAGCTACTTATTAGCATTTGTCAAAACAAAGGGAAAATGCAGCCTCTGAATGTTTAATATTGTTCAGTGCTTCTCTGTGAAACACAGTCAGACAATGAAAATACACCAATTGTTCCCCACGCTGGAATGCACAGCACTGCCGAAACCCCGCCGGGCTTACCGAGAGTAAATGCCTTAACTTAATCAGGCTGATCACATAACTGTGTTAAAGTTATTTAACTTTTTTTGGTATTTTTATAAAAGCTTTGGAAAGAATTTTTAAAATGCATGATTCGTTATGCAGGAGCCATTCATGAGCCTGCCAGCCAATGCAAACAGACTGCCTCACCAAATAAATGAAAACTGCCTGGCTGATAATAAAAAGGTTTGGGTGGTATTTCTTGTTCTTTTTTTTTTTTTTTTTTTTTTTTCCTCTAAAAACTAGTGCTTAAATATATAATGTTACCAATTCTATTTCCCAGTATTTACCAAACCTGGGAGCATCTATTAACAAGGGGGAAAATGCCATTTCCGCTGAAGGCTCTCAAACTTATTCCAGCTACACTAAAGTAAAATACTCAAAGGATGGGCGCTTGGTTTCCAAAGTGGATTAATTTCCTATGAACATAAAGCTGATTGCACTCATTCAGCTGCTTATGCTAAAAGTCGCTGCTTTATCCCAAAGTGTAGTGAGATGCTGGGGGAGAAAGAGGTACTGTGGAAGACGACATGTTAATTATATTAAGAAGCAGATTTTGGTCTTACAATCCCTCGAGAACGGGCCATGAATTTATCATTTCAGCTGAATGGTACATTCCATTCCACACAAAGCTGGAGCTAAACTCCCTCTCCCTCACTCATTCACTATTCAGAAACACTTAAGAAATTATTACCACATGTCTAGGAGTCACTCATGATGATGACCACTAATGCCATTCCTCTTGTTACAGTATTAACTCAAAATATACCACTGTTGTCTTTGATTAGCACGAGCAAAGCTAAGAACAAAGACATACCACTGACATAATGACAGTTTTATGGCTCCCGTCTGAAAAAAACTGTGCTCATTAGCATTCAAAATATAAAACACTCCCTTCAATACTTCAGTGCAAAACGACGTAATCTTCTTTTTGCTGAGAAACCTCAAAACCACTGACAAGTTACTGATTTCCTGCAACACACATCTGGGGGACCTGCTAAATATGGAAATGAAAATATAAGGTAAGCTGGGCCAAACAAATATTCCTCCCCGGTCCCTTCCTGCAGCCTCAGGACAAGCCCTTCCTTCTGGCCCAAGTCTCCCCGCAGCAGCCATCCCGCAAACACTCGAGCAGCAATGCATCTGCAGGTGTTTGTGGGAACCAGACCTCTGCAAACTCACCGGGCCCACGTGTAAGTAAAAAGGCCTTTTGGCTTCTTCCTGAAGTGCATTACAGAACAGCACACATGAAGTTAACTTTGGTAAAGTCTTCCTCTCCTCCCCCCACCTCTGGAAGAAGCCTGACAGATTTCCCACCGGGTCCCTCTGAAGTCCAAATCAATAACCTATTTATAAAATGTTTCCTCTAAGCATGACAGAAGCAGCTATTTATTTGCTCTTCAGTGTTTAAGCTAATGAGGTATGAGCACATCTGCAATAACTAAAAATAACACACACCTCATTGATATTAATGATCTGACTGGACTCCCATCCAGAGATGCTTCATTCCCTTCTTTATTCCTTTGCTCAGCGAAGAGATGGGCCGGAGGGGTGGGCAGATCAGATTACAGAGCTGAGGGCCCGCAGCCAAGAGCACTCCATCTCTGGTCCCCAGATGTTGCTATCCAGGGAGCCCTATCTCCTCGTTGCCACACGCAGACATCTCCCACAGTTGTCCTAGGGAGCTATGTGCATGCAACAGCAAACTTCGGCAGAGCCTGGAGTCTGCTAGTGAAAACATCAGCGTGAATGTCGCACCATCGATCTTCAGTGCCACAGTGGTTCATCACATAGCCCACATAGGGCTATGAGGATCAAAACAAACATATTGAGTAGCATGTAGAAATAAACAGCAAGAGAGGGCAGCCACCAGAGAAGAGTTTTTATATGTTCCCGACAGTTAATGCCATAGAGAAGTAAGCCACATTTTGCATTGCCTGGGCTCGCAGATTGAAGATGTACCACATTCAAAAACTCTGCAAGGGAAACCGCCTGATGCTCAAATAAAGCAGCATTGCACTTGACCTCTCCTGCCAGTCCTACCACAGAGGCAATTAGCTGCAGCCAGATAAAATCACTCCTGTCACTGAAGTAAGCCAAAATCTCTTCACATCATTCTGCCTTCCAGCAAAGCAAGTCTGCAGAAAGTGCACCAACTGTTATTCTCAGTAAGCAATTCAGGAAAAAAATAAATAAATAAATAAATAAATACTCCTTTGTGGCTGAGTTTGTATGGCTGCGAAACTAAGGGAAGACCACTGAGGTGGCCTGGCAGTGCTGGTAGCAGCTGGGTGAGCACTTGGTGTAGGAATCCCAGGTCCTCCTCTCAGGGGTCTGCTCTCTGAGCTCTTGGAAATAGTGGCACAATGGAGCAGCTTGGCCTGGTGGGGCAGGAGGGGCCACTTTTGCAAAGAGCACTGTGTAAATACATGGTGCAGAGTACTTTAACCAACATCCCACTTCGCTTTGCCAGGACAATGGACAGGACAGTACCTGGATCGAGCAGAGCTTCTCTCTTTAGTGAAACCACAATCAGAAACAAAGGCAGACTGTGTGAAGCAAAGCTCAGTACACCAACTTCCTCCAGCAGATGTACTTTATGTCCTGCTGTGAGACCAAAAAGAGCAAGGCTTCCCAAAATGTCTTCAGCGTTGTGAGAGCATCAGCTGCCCTTCTCAGCAGATGACCTCTGCATGCAGGTCACAGCAGCCCCGGGGTGTCAACAGGAGGCATCCCATGGGGGAGCAGAAATGTGCTGGGGTTCTTTTCTCTGAGTGTGGTTGAGGCCCTGGCACAGGCTGCCCAGAGAAGCTGTGGATGCCCCATCCCTGGAGGTGTTCAAGGCCAGGCTGGATGTTGCTTTGGGCAACCTGGTCTGGTGGGAGGTGTCCCTGCCCATGGCAGGAGGTTGGAACTGGGTGATCTTTAAGGTCCCTTCCAACCCAAACCATTCTGTGATTCTCAGGGCACCTGGGCAATCTGGCAGTGCCCTGATGCCCATGTAGCAGTGAAAGTACCTCTGCCCTTCAGGGCACCTTCCCATCTCGGTAAGCCCGCGTGTTGCTCTGGCAGACAGACTGCCCCCAGCCTTTGGCTCTGCTCCTGTGCATGGTAAGGGTGATCTCTGTTTGGGCATGTTTCTATAAGGATTTTTAAAATTACATTCTGCTTATGAATAAAACCAGTGAGGAGTCCACAGTCAGAGGAATCAATAATCTAATTAGTAATTAGTGCTAATTAGAGATTTATTAGTTCAAGCTACTCATAAATGTTCAAGTAATGCAAAGCCACTCATGAGAATACCAGTGCAGCATTTAGTTAAAACAAAATACCATGTGCACTGCTCCCCAGGATTTGAGCTTTCATTACCACAGGCTCCAATCTTTCTTCCAAACAGAAAAGACACTAATGAATGGTATACAGATTGTGTGTGAGAAGAACATCAGTTTTTATTCAGCAAGATGAGAGAGACTTAAACCAGAATTAAAGATAAATTACATGAGAGGGATCAAGTTTTGCTCTCATTTACACTGATGTAAATCTGGAGTTGCTCTGTTAACTTCAGTTGTGTTGATTTTGGTGATTGCGTATTTATATTAATGATACCAAGCAAATACTAAAAGCAGTGGGGAAAAAAAAGACCAGCATTTTTTCCTTAGTAGACTCATCTGCAGCCTGAGGTTTAACAGAGATCAGTTACTGAAATTTTGCAGTTGAAATGTTTGCATATGTCAGTTGTAATGAGTCCAAAAACTTGGGTTTTAAATGTGCAGAGCCACTTACAATGTTCCAGTTCGTGTACAAACATACTGTCTTACATGTCCAATTTTGCAGGAAAATTGTATGCTTTGAGACACCCAGACTCATCCATACCTGATATTACTGGAGAGTGTGTGGAGGCAGCATAATGGTTCTTTGAAAGCCAGCTCTTGAGAAAATAACATAAATAATTAAAATAATAAAATAAAAGTGGTTAGAAATGAGACATCTTAATAAAAAAATAAAATGGTAACACACACACACACAAAAAAAAAAAAAAAAAGCAGAAACAACAGTAAAACCAGGAAGATAAAACCTGTGAGGTCAAACCAATGAAGTCTTCCATCAAGAACATCATAATTGACATTGGCACGCAGAGCGATGCTGTTGTCAGTTGAAAAGATTCTGGATGTGTAGACCTGAGAGGACCAACACCAAACCTTCGGTTGCCATTTCCCAACTCAGGCATGGATGCAATGCAAATTAACTTTGGGGCTGCTCTAGATGGTGCCTGGTAGCTGTAGCAGTAAGGACCACTCACTAGTGTGCACCTTCAAGGCAGCCAGAACCTACATCTCAAGCCTGGGCTGCCAGTGAGCACTGCAGAGCATCCCCCCATGTGTTCTCCATCTCCTCTGAGGCAGAGGCAGTGTAGAAACCCCCCAAAGGCCAGATGCAGCCCTGAAGCCACCAGAACACCTTAGGTTTTTTTTGCAGAATTTTTCTGATATCTAACAATAAAAATAGGCAGCTTGTGGGATGGTCAGCACGAGATTTCCATGTGAGTTAAGTGGCTAGATACTTTTCAAATTCCCACTAGATCTGCCTCCTAAGGCTAGGAGATACCTTTAAAACTGTCTCCCATATGAGCAGCAGCTGTGCATGAAACATCAGCAAATGTTCTGGGGCCCATCCGTGGTGGGCAGAGCTCGCTTTGGAAATCATTTAAGTTGGTGTCCTTATGAACACTCTCAGAGGGAGTAAATCTGTTGCCACTAGTATTCCAGCTTGCAGCTCTGCTTAGTTTATTAATCTCAGCACAGAACTGTGCACAATATTCAGGTTGTATAGCTTTTAGCAATCTGCTTCCTTATGCTCTGATCTGCTCTTGTGCTTAGATACCATAGCAATGGGCTACTTAAATAGAGTAGCTTGAATTCTTTGTTCTTTTGAATCCCTTCTCCATATATAATGCAATTAAGTGTGTTGTTAAGGCAGCCCAGATGGGCACTATGTTATCCTCTGATATACCCAAATATCAAAATGTTAATGATTGTATAATGTTTCTTTTTTTTTTTTTTTTCCCAGTTTCCTACTAACAGCACCTTTTGAAGTTAAAAAGACTAAAGGGGGGGGGGGGGGGATAAATATCTTACCTACAGACGTTAGAATTATATGAAGGATGCGATCAAAATGCAGTTAAGTAAATAGAAGCTCAGCTTATATCTGCCTCCTTTTCTGTCCAGTCCACAGGAGACATGAGCTTTACTGTTCCCAGGTCCATGGGCAAGAATATTGCCTGAAGCTGTGGAGGTTTTTGACTTCCAATGGAGGAGAATGCTAACTCGTTAGGCAAATGTTGGCTGGATACATTGCCTCCTTCTTGGTATTCATGTACCTGAGCAAGGAATTTGGCATCCTATATCTAACTAGATGAAAACTGTTCTTTTCCTAAAAGCTCATTTTATTCACATGTGAACTGCTGAGTACTTGATGTCCTTATGAATTTTAATTATTTTTATAACAAAAATGAGATCTGCTTTGTGGTAGGAGACAGTTCTTGCCTCAAAAAAAAATACAGTATAAATATTTGAGACAGAAGGAATCACTAAATGATGGTTGAACTACAATTAGGGCTTGACCCAGAGTTGAAGTTCATTTTCCCGTTTCTTTCCATGTTTGAGCAAGTCACTTTGGATGTGATTCAGCTCAAATACCTGAATTTAGCAATTCAGCTCCCATTAAAGCAGACACCCATCTCAGATTAGCTAACCAGCACTAAAGGCTCCACTAACAGCACCGACGGGAACTTCATCAGCCAGTTCCCCATTCAAGGAAATGCATGCACCAGGCAGAATTAGCACACCACAGTGTCCCACCACTTGGGGAGCCACAGCCACTCTCTGGTGCGCCTACCAGTCTGTTAGCATAACCAAGAGGGAGATAATTAGTTCAGAGCAGGAACCTGATTTACGTGGGTTGAATCATCTGTTGGAGGACAGCAGCTCTCCACTTTACAGAGAGGCAGATAAGCCAGATCCCTCAAATTAAGTATTGTCAATACCTCACAAAGGATAGTTTTCTCATTTTTATCCCATCAGTACTGCCAGCACTGTCGTTGACCTACAGGAAATGTAGAATTCCTGTTTTCTCTACCTTTACCTATGTAGCACCACAGCAGAAGAGCTCCAGAGGCAAACTTGCCCCCTCTGAAAGATAAATCCATCAAAAATTTAAGTAGTTATTGTTCACTGGCATTTTTACCTCATGAAGTAGTACGTAGCACTTATTGAATGAGCATCAAAATCAGGTCCACAAAAACTTTTCTTGGCTGACTAATACCGGGCAACTGCAGAAGGAAACAGTAGGTCACTTGATCATCCATGAAACAGAGGGGGCTGCCCTCCAGGACCCCAGCCCACCTCCACGGCTCTGAGCTTCACTTGGGTCATAGCTGTCACAATGAGATGAAGGGAGCCTGACTCCACATGTCCCCATCAAACCCACTTTGCCCTGAGACACTCGGGAGGCTCAGGGAAAGAAGCAGGAGGTACCTCTGCCAGGAGCCTCGCATCCCATGCATCCCACACATCCTGCCCTGAGGCATATGTAACCAGGGAATTTGCCTCAAGGGGTGCAATTAGCCCAGCCCCATCCCAGTCCCAGCCACTAAAACAGCCCCCCAGCAGCTTTCACATGTAGAAAATACTCAGTGTATGGCAGGCTTCTGCGTCTGTCCATCCGTCCCACCGCTGAGGTGCTGGATCCCCCACTGCTAGCTTACCCAGCTGCTTTCACCCGCATCCTCCCAGCTGGCTCCCTGCAACCAGGGCAATGCAAATCCATTGACAGTGCCAGTGGCATTTCAAAATATTGAGCAAGCCATTTCACTCAGCCTCTCTTTTCATCTGAAATGTTGTTTGTTTTTTTTTTAAGATAAGGCACAGATACACAAGACCTAGGCATGGGAGGCTGGTATGCATATTACAGCTCCCACCAAAAACTGCCTGATGTGCAAGTTCTTTGGGCTCTTTTCTGTTAAATTACTGAGTTGTTTGACCTCTTTCTTCTTTCTCCCACCCAACCCCCATTTTTCAAATACCCAAAGCAATTAGAGCACATTATGGACTAAATCACTTGTTAAATTTCAGTTTTTAAGTCAAAGCCAATTCTGAACAGTCGCAAGCAAAAAAGCACCTTAATTGCAGTAAAGCTTAGGGCACTTCACTGGTCCAAGCTGCCAGATTTCAGGAGGATTATTGCTATTATAAAACAGCAGCAGTACAGCAAGGCAAGACATTGCTAACTTCCCAAGTGGGATGTGAAAAAAAAAAATAAAAAAAAAAAATGGATTTTTCCAAAGGTTGAAATAGAGAATATGATGCTATACTACATTTATAATGATTGGTAAATCAAACTATGCATTTAACTCTCTGAGTAGATTTCAGGTGGGCACAGAAATCACTTCAGGTTATTCTCCTCTTCCCTCCAAATGAATTAACAGCCTGAGGGGAAATCCTCTACCTGTCTGACACTAATGCAGACTTTCCTAACTAATACTTTTCACCTATGACAGTCACAGGTCAATCCCGGTGCTTGGCACCCAGGATGGAGACAGCGTAAACCAGCATTTTCACCGGGGGATAATAAACAAGGCTGCTGCTGTGATCGCCCCTCGCCTGGTGCGGAGCAGGGAGGGCTTTGCTCTCACAGGTGTTAGCTGGGGGGGCACCCAGCAGACAATGAGCGGCGGCGGCGCTGCCTCCTCCTCCTGCCTGCCCCACTAAGTGACGGCGGGCAGCTGGAGCCCAAGCCGGAGCCGAGTCTCAGGTGAATTTTAATCCTTCATTATTCAGGACATACTGTTTTTTCCCTTTCCCTCTAAAATGACAGTCATGCTGTTAAGCATAATAATTGTTCATGAGTGAGCACTGCTTTTTGTCCCTCTTGATTTTGCCTCTAAGGCAGGCTTCTTACTCAGCGGAGGTCAAGGGTCACCTGCTAAATCATGCATACCCACAATCCCCTGTGAATTATGCAGTTGACAAACTGCCGCTAATGATTAGTACAACCTGCATTAAAACCCTGGCACTAAATTGATATTACTTGAGTGATGGATTACACCTCTAATGAGCGGATTATTGCCACAAGTGACCTTGTCGGCTGAAAGAGTGTTTCAATATAACTAACATCTCTCCCATTCTCGTGGCACGGCGCTTCTAAAAAAATATCCTCTCTCCTTTTTGATTTTTTTTTTCCCTTCCAATGTTGCTTTCTAGTCTCTCAGACGAGGGGGTAATCTGTAAACAACACCTCTAATGGGATTAGTCATTAGGCTGCACCCCAATTAGTACAGCCTCATGCCTCTGAAATAGCTGGCGCTCAGAAAGATATTATTTTTCTGATGGAAACTGCCATTTTGTATTTTGTTCCCTCTTCCTCAGAGCCCTGAATTTCACCTGCCAGCACCTTGCCTTTCTGCCGAGGGGATCAGCTCGCCCTGAGGTGCAAGTGGCTTTGCTGCCGTTTTGCAAAGAAAAGATGAAACAGTGGCCACAATCTTCAGTGGTCTTTCAAAGAAAGTGCCCCCTGCTCGGCTGTGTGGGTGGGACAGAAGAGGGTCAGAGCATCCCCCTCACCGAAACTCAGCTCACGACCCACCCGCACCACTCATCCGCGCCGTGTGAGGCTGCGGGCCCTGTAGAGCGGGCAGCACACGGTGCACGTGGTTGTGAGACACCATCAGGCGGCAATGCCGGGGCTCACCGGCACCCGAGCGGTGGCTAATTCGCCAGGAGGGTGGAAGCGCTTTTTGCTAAGTGCTTCCCCAAACGAGAAAACACTCCTGCAAAGGGGCTGCGCCCCAGCCAAAGCTGCAGTCTGTCTGTGGAGTTAATAGACCCCTCGCGGAGCCTCCTCACGCCTTTGTCTGTACACAGCTAGTGGTATATTCACAACTGCCTGTCACACCACACAAGTGCAGATGAGGCTAGGGGGGACCCCACATTGACGGAATTAATTGAGCATAAGCCATGCTGACTGGCGGGGAAAATCACATGAGAGAAACAAAACACACGTGCCTCGCCGGTTATGTGTGCTAACAAAGGATGAGCAGCTACAAACAAATAAAAATCACGGTGGAGGATGTCGGCACGAGCTCTTTATTATCAGTGGCATCTCATTCCCAGAGGGACCCTCTCGCCCCTCCAAAGCAAGGCTCATTCCCCCAGAGTCAGCAGCACTGTGCCAGAGAAAACCCATTGAAACTAATTCAGTATTAAGTCCTGTGACAATCTCAGACAGGGTCAGCTTCAATCTCCTGGTCCATCTTGCTCCTCTCAGACCGCAGCCTGCCTTCCCCACTGCTCCCCATCACCCCACACACTAGCTAATACATTTGATGTTCTGCAAAATGAGGAAGAGCCCTAGTGCTGTGGCTGTAATGAGAGCGCGTTCTCAGGATGCTCGTTAATTAATCCTGGGAGACCCCTACTGCCCTGCACCTTACCGCTACCACTGCAGCCAGCTCAGGCAGATGCAGGGACAAGGCAGAGGTGGAAATTGGGGTTTGCAGGGCACCTTGAGGCAATGGCTTTGCAAATCCCTCTGCCTGCCCCATATGCCACAGGAACACATCCAGCACGTGCTTGTGGATCTGCCCGTTCAGCCCAGCCCCACAGCAGCAGCTACATCTTCTCACTGCCAAGTGTTAGAGGGGAAAGGTGCCATCAGCTTTCATTGAGACATTGCAGTGAGCATCAGGGCTGGGCAGATCACCCCATGAACATGATGACAGCTGGCTCAAAAATAGCCAAGGCAGTGGGAGTCAGAGGCACTTAATGAGCATCCTCTGCCCTCGCATGCATGCGTGTTCATGTTACAGGCAAGAGCAGCATTTGTGTGGTGCAGAGTCCTTTCTTTTTCTCTCTCTTTTATTTTATTTTATTTTATTTTATTTTATTTTATTTTATTTTATATTCACAGCCTCCAGGTATGTTCTGGGACAGTTTTACAAAAAGAAAAAAGAAAAAAGTCACAGTTTGAACCCAACGGATACATTCATCCTAAAATTGCCAATGAGACCTTGGCAGGGAAAAGGGGGGAAAAGGATATTAAAAAAAAAAAAAAAATCTCCAGCAAAGAAATTGCCAAGTGCTGCACGATGCCCAGCTTTATTTCCTGCTACTCACAGGATAAGCTAACAAAACAACAGAGGAATATCCTGTCACCCTCTCTGCAGTGATCTTGGCATTTACAGTATCTTTGCAAAGTACTAGTTGACAGCAACAGGATTTGTGAGGATGCTGAGAGTGAGAGAACTGTGTCATCTTGGTGTCTGTGACATCAAGCATAACGTGGCTGTCACGTGCATTGGACACCTAATGAGAGATCGGTCTTCTGGTGGTGACAGGACAAGCAGCACTGCCAGCTCCGGAGCAGCTCAAGGAAATGCAGCAACCCGCACCCTACCTGAGGAAGCCTTGGGAGAGCCCACCTTCCCACCCACCAGGACCCACCCTACCACTTCTCTGACTGCCTCTTGTCCTGCTAAGCTACTCCTCACCTCTCCACCTGCAAAATAAGCCTTCACCATTCATGTAGACCTAAGAATATCCAGCTATCAGGGTCAAGAGACCATTATGGACATTGCTGATGAGAAAATTCACACTCTTTCCAAGCATGTATGAGAACAGCGTACTCTGTTTCTCTCTCTCTGCTGCCTGGTGTGAAGTCTGAATGCATTCCAAAATTATAAAGAAAACATATACAGACTTTTTTTTCTTCTTCTCTCCAGCTCTTTTCCATTCAGAGTCAGCAGGGAATGGACTTTGTTTGTACTTATTTATAATTGCGGTACATTGAGGAATGTTCAGTCAAAGAGATGTGTTTCACATCTTGCCTCAGAAGTTCATGCCTATTTTGATCTTTTCCAAGCACAGTATCAGATATGTCTCTGCTTGCTTAGAAAGTTTTGTATCCTGCACACATGAGCTCTGTTCTTGAGGATGGCAGGCTGGTTTTTCTGTGGAATGTAAGTGTTGTGGTTCAGAAGAACATTTTGGTTATACAGCTCCTTCCAGTAAATTAGTCACTGCCTGGTTTTGTTCATTTGAAGATGTGGCCCCACACCTGCTATGCCCTATTATGAAAAGCAAAGAATAGCTCACTGGAGTAATTTGCTTTTGGCAGCAGCTTACAGAGATGGGTGCTGTGTGCTGAAACAATTGTGCCGCCCACTTAGCACATATTGCCCTAATATTTTTATAGCTATGTACACAGAGGAGAGCTACTCAAATATTTTCCATAGAAAAACAGTTTACTGAAGGTTTCCATAAAATGCTGCTTCTTTCCAAGGAAAATTCTGACTACTGGCTGAGAAACTAAACAACTGAAAGCTAGTGGGCTTTTAGTCTTGGGGCAATAACCAAAAAAATGTTAATTAAAAAAATGTAAAAATAATGGTTCAGAAAAGAGAACAGCTTTTCCTGGGGGAAAACTTTATATTTCTCCTTTAGGTACATGGTGTTTTCATCTGAACAACAGCACACATAACATGTGGCACTCAAAAACCTGCTATGATGCAATCAAGAAAAGACACCATGGCACAACAAATACACAAACATTTGAAAGAGCAGTCACGAGTGAGAGAGAGAATTTATGGAGATGCCTTTCTTGTAGTAATTTCAATCAATGGACAGTCCCACTTCTATCTTAAAACAAATAAAATCTGCAAACACCCTTGGTTTTGAAGAAAAGATTACTAATGTAATAAAGTGTGCAATATGTGTAATAAAGTGTGTAATATGTGTAACAAAGGCTTTAAAAACATAGGGCAAAACAAGAAGGTTCAGAATATACTGGGTTTATGCATTCCCTCATTTTGAACACAATTTCATGACCCAGGAGAAATCTAACGTAATTTTTCTCACTGACTTGAGTTGGCAATTCTGGAACAATTTAGTGTGATAAAAAGTAATAGAAGAAGATGCAATTTTTTGACTCTGGGAAGCATTTTGGCTTTTTTTACAATAAAATCCATTTGCTTAATTTCCCATGGTTGTAGAAGCACCAGTGTTTGAGGCACTTTGAATTAAGTATGGTCATTCAAGCCAAGAAATCATAAAACCCATGAATCACTGTGGTTCAAATCCAACAGGCTGGTGCATAGCTTTATAAGTAACTCTATTACACAAAGAATATACTAAAAATGTACACTAAAATCAGACACTGGCAGAGAAATCAAATGACTAGGTCTTTTCCATCTACACTTTCTCTGGTTCCAGGTTTCTGTGGTTTTGTTATTACAGATTATTTTAGGAATCTTTTTTTCCTATAACAATGAACATACTCGTTCACTGTTTTAATTATTGTGAGACACAACAAGGCTAATATTGTCGTATATTAAGTAATTGAAACATTTGGCTTTCAACTGTAGTGATATCCCAAGAGATTACCACTCCTGCTGGGTTACATTGCTTAGACTACATAGCTCCTATATCCTTTCCCTCTTTTGGGGGATCACAGTAAACTATTGTCTAAAGAATGGAAAAGGGGAGTCAAATTGTAGGGTTTTTTTTTTTTTCATTTTTCCCGAAGTTTTAAATTTTTCAGTTGTCTTTCTTATGCCTCTCAACCTTTCTAGCTATTCAGAGACCACTCCAGTATGAATTCTATGAATATATAACTTGGAGGCTTGCCAGTACTAACAGGGTCCTTACTTTTGGGCAAAACTGTGGTACTCTTAGTTAATAATCTGATTGTGGTCTACATCCACCAATTAAGTTAAGTTGCCTGATTTGGGGACCATAGGGGAGCTGGAAGCAGCTATGCTTTTGAGGACACCATCAAAGCCAAAGGGTGATGCAAGGAGTAAAATACCGCCTAATGCCAAGAAAAGTATCACTGCATGACCTTCTGTGAACAGAGGAGCCTGGAAAGCACGTGTACTGCACTGTTCAGTGTGGAAGCCAGGTTGGGGTTGAAGGAAGTGGTTTTGCTTTGCTGTGTGGAGTTACAAAATCCAGTGCTTCAGACTCCTACACCTCAAGAGCCTTTGGCTTAAGTGAGTGATTTTGCTGTGGTCATGGAGCATTTCCATTAATATGAGTTTGAAGGACTGAACCTCACTACAATGACCACCTTAATCTGTGTTGTCACAGAAAAAAAAGGAAAGGAAAGGTCAAACGAACATGCACAACTAAACGTGAGAATCAGTGTAGCTGGCCTAGGTAGAGTAGTAGGATCTTAATACAGAACCAGTATGGTCTGCAGAAACATCTATGAGCTAAGAAATATATCACAATCGAAATGTGCACCATACCCTGAGTGTTAAAACATAGTGTTCTACTTTAATGATTCCCACAGAAGCAAAGCCCACATTTTCAATGTTTGCGGCAACCAAGTGAAAGTGAACGACTGCAAGACCTTAACAATGCTCTCTCCTTCCAGTAACAACGGATACAGGCAGTGCCATTCCTTTTTTTCAAAAAGCGCTTTCCTTTTTTTCCCCCAGTTTCTTTATGCTGTGCAGCACAGAACATAATTACTTTACACTGTAGGCTCAAAAAGTCACTAAGCAGCTGATAAAAGGCAAAGAAATCAGTATGATTTTCTCGCTGAAAAAAGAGCTTTTCTTATTGGAGCTGATAACTCTCACCAAGGGCTCCAGGCTTTTGTTACATCAATTTGAGGAACTCATAATCTCTGCATTATGAATGTTCAACCAGGATATTTCCTGCTGTAGTGCATCAGGCACCTTCAATATCGCAGCTCCTGTTGTCATTGTTGGGTAAACAGCTTTTGACACGTTTTCAATATGATTACATTAGAACAAGTGGGTCATGATTGATAACCTAATATTCAGGCCATGCAAATCATCAATCACAGGAAGTATATTAATTATTCAATGTAACCGTCTAATGCAAGAATCAATGTTGGAAATGAAGAAAAGAAACTCACAGCTCCCAGCAGAGGCTACACCAGATAATAAAAAAGGAATGCTAAATAATCTCAGCCCATAATCCTGTTTAATAAAATCCATTTATTATCTGTCAAAAATATGATACAATTATTTAAAAAAAAAAAAAAAGATAATGAAAAATATTTTTAATTTTTTTCTTGTGGAAAAGAGATTTTTGCACTTTTATGCTGTGATTAAATGTGAGGTCTAAAAATACTCTGTAAATAATGAGAATAGCTGTGACATATGTTAAGAGAAAACATCACTCAGAGAAAACAGGTGTTCTCAGTTATACTTAGTGAGGTTAAATCAATTATGACAGTCTGACACATGGTCTGCTACAATCCAAGAACCATACAGATCCCCTACATGCACCCCACACTAACAAATCCACACAGGAGACACATTCCCTCCTTAAGCCATCTAGGGCCTCAGTGACTTCAGTAGCCAGAGCAACCCCAGAGAGAAGGACCCTTGCAGTGTCTGCTGTACTTCTAATGTGTCAGAAATTGTGGCTGAAAATGTTTGTAATGCAGAAACAGAGCAGTGCAGCAGGCAGCATCAGAAGGTGCAAACTTAATGACCCTCCTTGCTGAGGTATCGTTGCTTGATGGAGAGGGGAATTGATGGCGCTTACCTGAGCAGGTAGCTCTCTGCAGGCACTTGTTGACCCATATTCTCTGCTCAGTTTGACCTCTGCGATTTTCCAAATAGTTCTGCCTGCTTCAAACAGCCGAGAGCATCTTAAACAAAAATCTCTGGTAACTAGTGCTGGCAGTATCAGCATTCACCTGGCAGAGGTCTAGGCATGAACTGCTACATTTTCCTTGTTACATGACCCCACATAACTTTCACTCTGTCTACTTCTTGCTGGCTGTTCCCTCCTTTCATGACCAGTCATTGGAGGCAACAAGACTCCTTATAATTTTTGGCATAATGCTCTTTAGACTGTCACTGACTGATCCTGACATGATTACCTTTATTTTATTGCATTTTAGCTAGGAATCCATTTTTTCCAGGTGCTTCCCTTCTGTGTTTTAGCATCACATTTTCAAAGTATACGTTTTATTCATAGGGTCTGGTTTACTTTCAAAGGAAACATCAAGACAGATTGGTTTCACCTGACAGAAAAGAAAGAAAGAAAGAAAGAAAGAAAGAAAGAAAGAAAGAAAGAAAGAAAGAAAGAAAGAAAGAAAGAAAGAAAGAAAGAGAGAAAGAGAGAGAAAGAGAGAAAGAGAGAAAGAAAGAGAGAAAGAAAGGAAGGAAGGAAGGAAGGAAGGAAGGAAGGAAGGAAGGAAGGAAGGAAGGAAGGAAG
>NC_048893.1:134435860-134453279 GCF_011077185.1 Oxyura jamaicensis
TACAGAGATGTGATCTCGTCACTAACAACACTTCCAATCCCACGTCTGAAGTTTAAGAATCCACTACACTTCTACTTCCTTCCATTTTTCCAAGTCTGGATAACTAGCATGGTGTTCTCCTGTGAAGTCTTACAGGTTTATCAACTCAAACCTTTCCAAGATACACATCCAAATTTGTTATGCCTCCCTCCTCACTCAGAGGGAAGTAATCCAAAGCCACAGCCAGAATTTTGTTGTCCTATGTTTGAATTCTGTAAGATAACCTCTTAAAAATCTACTTGAACTAGTTAGAAAAAAGTAACCAAATTTAAACATTTATTTGTTTAATAAAGGATAATAGTGATCTCATCTGAGTCATTAATTTAATTAGTTAAATCTGTTCAACATGGTTTGTTGAACATGATTTTCAACTGCAAGGGCAAAACACATTACGTTTTAGCCCTGCTAACAATACACAGTCAGGTGGGAGGCGAGAAGGAGTTTGCTTTTGTGTGTAGAATTGCTAGCTCCTAACCCCTTGAAGACAAAGGGATGGTACAAGAGTAGTCAAGGCCAAAGCTCTATTTGCAGAAAATCAGTGGGTTATGCGCAACAGCAGTCACGCTCACATGTTCAGAGCCCACCTGCAATCTGTAGATCTGGTCTCTAAATTCTGATTATCTGACCTTTGAAAACACTTTTTTTTCTTTTTTAAACAGTCAAAGCAGAAGAAAGCTTTGAACTAGAAGTCTTGAAACTGAGATGACTGCATCATCTCTCATTGCCCCTCCTTATAATCTTTGATAGCCAGCCAAATGGCTCAGCTTAGCTTCACTTTCCACATCAGTCCAAAAGTAGAAAAAGTAATAAAACTTGCATCAGAAGAGGGGTTTATAATCACATTAGAGACATGCAACAGAGACCAGCTACCTCGGTTCACTGGGCAGCTTGAACAAGGCTTCATAATGAGGTACAGGTGTTGGCACTAATTAGGAATACCCAGCTCGCTGCTGACATCAGCCCTCAAAGCAGTGACTGCACTTTAATCCTTTCAGCCACATAAAAGAAAAGGAGAGAGCAGGCAGACAGGAAAAAAAAAAAAAGTCTCTGAAAAAGCCCATGCAGAGGATAGAAATATTTTTGCTTATTTTAGAGAAAAAAAAAAAAAAGAAAAGAAGTGCCACAAAACTGCGGGAAGTCTACTGTCAAGTATCCAAACACATAAAAGGAGCCTCAAACTTCCGCGTAACTGGACTTTCTGCTTTTAGGAAGGGTATCGCAGCATACACAACACGTATTCGTCACAACTATCAAAATTCATACCTGAAAAAAATAGAATTAAAAAAAAAAAAAAGAATAAAAAGGAATAGAATCAGCACATGTAAATATTGGAATATCATTTTTTTCCTGTAAGCCTACCAACTTCCAAGTATTACAGGGTACATCACAACAGATTTTAACTGAAATTATTACAAGGACTTCTGCAAGCTGGAATCTCATTATTAACAGCTTCTTTTATGACTTCCTCTCTTTTAAAAGACTTTATATTCCTTTAAAATCCACAAAGCTTTCATTTAAATGGTGGTATCTGAATGCTGAAGGTATATAGGTTCAATTTACACATTGTAAACACCAATACACACATTTTTTGTTTTTAAGTATCAGTTCTTCCTTCACTTACATGCCAGGTCACGAGGTAGATGTTTTCGCTTCAGCTGATGACATCACAAGCTCCTAAAAAATGAAAGGAGTGCTATTTAGGGAGTGACATCATCAAAGGAGTGCATTTAGGAGTGACATCAGGCATTTTATGTTTGAGCTACAATTTCATTTTTGGCAAGTAAGTGAAGGGTACATTATATTTTTATTGCAATGTTCAAAAAAAAAAAAAAAAGTGCTACCATAATATAAATCAAAGCCTATAATTCCCTAATTCTCTCTCAGTGTGTATACAGAACAATTAAACACATCAACTGTATATACACATACTACAATATGAAAACATAAAGTATTACAGTGAAAAGTAAATTCATAAACATAATCTTAAAAGTCAACTTTGCCATTCTCTTAGCACGAACGTGATTGCCTTTACCAATACCAACAACACAGAAACTAGAATATCCTCTGTCCTATTTCAGGGGTATGAAATGAAACGTTCAGGTAACTGCTAGGTTATCTGGCTGATTTGGAGGGCTTTCTTCCAACACACAGATGCTTGCTTTCTTCTAGAGAGTCTTGGATGAACTGAGTATGCTTATAAATTCACACAAAGACAAATGAAAAAAATAAGTCTGGAGAGAAGGGCCTGTGTAGCTCCTGCCTGAATTCCTCACCACGTTCCTCAGGCTTCTCCGTGACGATCCTGGGCAGCTCAGCTTCCCTGGCAGGGACTCTGCTTACTTGCTCTTTTTAATCAAGTAACTCGCCTTGAGCAATATCAACTATGGGAAGAGAAGGCATTTTGTCCTCTACCAGCTGCCCACATTCCCCTCTTGTGGGGCTATGCACATGTACGTTTTGTGTCCTATTGTAATGGACATGACAAAAACATTAAAATCGTTACACCCAGCAGATTTGTGACAATGCTCCTGGGGATGTCAGCCGCTATGAGCTGGGAAGCACAGTATTAGAGAGCAGAAACTCAAGCTAAAAATGAGGAACCGATAACTACGCGTACTGCCAGGAAAAAAGAATAAGAAGGGGCGGGGGGTGGGCATGGCAATGTCTTGCTGAAATAAGGCAGCTTCTGGCCCGTGTGTCGGCACCACATTTCTGCTTCCCCACCCTCCTGCGGCAGAGGGACGGGGTCCCAGCGCCCCGCAGCCCCCGAGGAGCGGCAGGCATCCTCTTACTTAACAGCCAGCCTTGCTCAACTTCGGCTGTGGCATCAAAGGAAAACATTTCCATATAAGCTGAGAGGGGGGGGGAAAAAACAACAAAAAAAGCCCAAAGCCCACACACAATATATCATAGCTCCTCTATTGTGACTGACAACATTTTGAAGTTCTAGCTACATTCATTTTCTTTGACTTGAGGTTTGGGGTTTTTGTGTTTGTGTGTGAGCTTTTTAACTTATTTATTTATTTTTAAACCACCTCGGTTCCCTTTCCCCATCTCCTTGACAGTCTCTGGCTACAGGCACACTGAGCAACCAGCTTGGTGCCGGGCATAGGAAGCGGCTCGGCTCGCGCTGAGGTGGCCGCTCAGTGACGGCCACAAGCAGGCCAGGGCCTTGCCACCAGCCCTGTCACCCGGGGGCCATGGCTGCCGGCCCAGGCACCTCAGGCACAAGCTGGGAGCCGAGCCTCTGGCCTCCACTGAGGGGAATCCAGCCTGCAGACCCCAAAATGAAGCCAAGCCAGGTGAGCAGGTGGGGGACCTGAGGAAGCCAGCTCAAAATCCCACCCAGGCTCTGCGGCAAAGCCCCACGGCCGCGCTCTGGCTGAGGAGGGCCGGCAGCATTGCCCACAGCACAGGCTGGGGACAGGGTTGGGGGAAGAGGTGAAGCTGAAGGGAGTATTCAGATCAATTTTTCAAACCTAATTTTTTCTTACGAGAAGTTTCATTACAGGGTTTCATTCCTTAATGTCCCCGCTGAACACCTCTAATGTAAATTTTCACAAGCAAAGCCCTGGTCATGGCAGCTCAAATGGCATCATTAAAATGCAGCAGAGCTTACAACTTTTAAGTATGAATAAAACCACAGCTTTTGCCTCCCAGCTGAACCACAAGACTAATATATTTTTGAACTCTTCATTAAAAACACATTTGTTTGCTCAATTAAATGCCAGGATGAACTCCGAAATACCAAAAGGTTCAACTAAAAATCTTCCCCTCTTTCTTTAACCATTATATTATATAGCTACAACCTTCAGTACCAGTTTTGTTTGCTTCAAAAACATATACAAAATAGCATGAAAGACATAGCTGGCACCGATACTATTATTTTTTTTTTCTTTGCGTTTTCAGGTTTTTTGGAAAGCCAGTCCTAATACACCAATTCAGAAACAGTAGGCCGATTCACTTCAAATTGAGGAGTAGGGGGCAAGCCCCAGCAGAGTAAGGCACAAGCCCCCTCAGGAGCAAGTGGAGGCGAGGGATGACAAACAGGAGAGACACACACCATGCCAGTAGGATCTGAGTTGACGAAAAGCAACAGGAAAGCGACAGGAAATGCAATGCGGTGCAAAAGAAAAAGCAAAGAGATTTTATAGAAGCTAAACACAGCGTAGACATACAAAACAAAGCTCTGAAATTCATGGGAGCTTTCTATAAATACTGCCTGTGAAACCAAGCATCACCAGGGGAAGCAGCATCAATGAAGATTTCTGTATTAAAATCCAACTTTTTAACAGCAGAAAGCCAAGTGGATTAAAGACCTAGGTTCGCACTTAACCGCTATTGCCAGGCTGTAATTTACCACATTACTCACCAACAGCCCAGTCCCCAAACCAAGAACTGCACTGGGCAAAAGCAGCGCTTCATGCTTCTTTCCAGAACCACCCCAGGTACTCACTGCCACTCTCAAAAAAAATGAGACAGCCACAGAGAACAAGTCTGCCAGGGGCCTGGAGAAGGGCACTGAGACAGGACCAAGAACCTGTGACATTGCCCAAAACACCCACTCAGGTCATGCTGAGCACAGACCCTGCCACCTCTCCAGGCAAGCAGGAGAAGCTTGCTGCCAGCACAGCGAGCATCCCTCTTGATGCAGCTCCAGCTCATCACCAGTTCTCTATCAGCACCAGACACTGAAGGAATTCATCCCTTCCTTCTTCTTTACACAGCTAGCATCCCTGACACTACTCTTACCACTTTTGTTATGCCTCAGTCCCTTCCCAAGGCCAAATACAATCTAATTCTTACACACTCTGCTCACAGGCCATGTTCCCTACATTTCTGAGCCTTCCAAGTTGCTCTACATTTCCCTTTCCAGGGTTGGTCCACAAAAAACAATAGGAAGTCGTGATGCCCAAAGCTGGGCGAAGTATTCAGGCTGAACCCTTCCCTGCACAGAAAACGCTCTCCTCTTGTTACAAGAAATTGTTCTTTCCCATTATGCAAGCTCCAGGCACTATGTACAAACCTGAGTGTGTTTGCTTTTTGCAACAATGTGGTCCTGCTGCCTCACCTCCTGTTCTGCTGGTGAACAGCTGCTGCAGCTTCAACAGCCTCTTTGGCCCCTGCTGCACTTTCTCAAGACTGTTTCTCTAGTTTGTCAAAATACCTGTAAAATCCAAGGCATCTTCCCAAACAGACATGTAGCTCCATCCAGTTTTAGCTGGATATTTAATGAGTATAATCCTTATTCCTTTATTCCTTCATCCACACCAATTAGTTATTAGTTAATACTGGACCTACGTGAGACCACTGTTAAACTTCGCTAAATTCACTTCTCTTGTTTAAAAATTAATGAGTAACCATCCTCCCAGTTTTCCAAGCAGCTACAGACATTCCTGTGAGCATTTTTATTTAATCCACATCTTGTCAGCTGCTTCTGATAGCATGCATTGTCTGGTAACTTCCATCACCTAACGTGCAATTCCCACCTCACAAATGACTTGCAGGACTGCATATTAGAAAGCTGGTCCTGTGATGCTTCATTCACAATAAATAATCCCACAGATATAACATCTGCTTAGCTGGGAAAGGTATTAGAAAACCATTTTATTATTTCCAATTTTTTAGACAGCTTCAGATATCTAGCACATATAACCAGTTCCCCATAGACTACCAATAGCATTACACAGACGCCTTAGAAAAGGCAGATCGAGATTTTTATGCTACCAAGGTAGCACTGAAAATAAAGCCAATTGTTTTCAAGGTTACAGATCAATTATAATGTGAAGCAGAAAGGTAACGGTACTTTTTCCCCTTATAACTACAAGGGAAAAAAATCATTACGAATAAGGAGCCAGATATACACTGGATAAAGTTTTGGGGTAACTGAGAAGATGCTTCCAGGCTATACTTGCCCTACAGGAACTCAAAGTAGAAAAGACAAAGTCACCAAGCTTTGACAAAAGTATTTTGAATCCTTACTCAGTATTCATAACAGAGTTAACTTTTGATTGTTTTAGACTGCGATCTGATGCTTCTTCCTGAGCTCCTAACGGTCTAACTACAATACAAAATTCAGAAGCTGCTCGATTTTTACCCCTTTTCCACATTGAAAACCATGAAAATCATCTGGTATAAAGCCACGACCTCATTGTAAAAACCTAAAGATAGTCCACTCCACCTCAAGGAAGGTCAGAGATGCAGAAAGCATCTAACAAAGCCTGCGACCCCCTAGCACCTTCACTTCCTCACACCCTCGCAGAAGCGTTTCATTGCACCTTCACGCAGCGGCGAGCCTACTGTTAATTACAACCAGCAACTTCGTAACTCTCAGCAACCAATTAGAATTTGCTGGGAAAACAATTTCCCACAGCGGCTTAGCCCATTTCAGATGAACAATGCAACAGGATGTCTAGAATGATAGGTTTCATAAGACGACTAACCAGTACCATCAACCCCATTTATGAATTGCTCTGAAGCCCTGGGCCCCCAGGCGCTCGGATGGTGACCCAGCGGAGCAGTTATTTGGCGTGTGTATAACGCCAGCCATTCTGCAAAACGCTCAAAACTTCTCATTTATTGCTTGAAATTACTTGTTTCACAATGTAATTAGCATATACAAGAAAAAAAAAAAAAGATTCAGGGGCTGAAATAACTGCCTTGCAGGGAAAGGCCACCAAGATCAAAATACACACGGGATTCCACATTTCGTGCACCCTAAGGTGGGCACTTAAGTCATTTACATCCTTCATATACTGGCAGGATGTTAACACTGGTGAAACAAGGGAATGAGTCTGCGAGAGATCAGACACAACGGGATAAAACCAAAGAAAAGAGTAATTTAGGCTTAGCATTAAGGAAGCTTCTTGACAGTAAGAGCTATTGGTCTGCATCCCCAAGGGGAGGAATGGAAGCTGCCGCTCTTGACGTTGAAACAAAGATTGGACAAGAACGCTGGTGCCTATGCTGCCAAGAGAACATCCTCCAGCTCCACGTTTCTCAAACCAGCCCGAGGGCATGGCAACTATGAATGGGACCCGAGTACAAAAAGGAGGGCTGCAGAAAGCAGCTTGCTTGGCCTGTTTGCACTAAGGATGGCATACTACCACGCAGACGAGTTGTTGTGGAGCCACAGCAAGTCCTGTGCATCAGGTCCTCCACAGTACAAGTGCACATCGGTACCTGCTGGTGAAAGCAAAGTAGTCCGAAGTAGCTTATTCCACCCTTACCTCTCCTCGCACCACCACAGAGAGGGTGATAAGCTGTTCCGCATGCTCCGAGGGATGCTACAGCACACAGCTGCATCCAAGCTCAGCCATCACACACTAGCTCAGGTACAAGCTCCTCTTTTTCAGGATGAAATGCTAAGGAAATATGCCACTACAGCCTGGTACAGGATGCTCCTCTCCCTCAGGAGAGTGGGTGCTCCCAGCAGCAGGTCACATGGCAATTCAAGAGAGGGCAGCAGAAAGGGCACAAACACACAGGGCAGAAGACTTAAATTGGGATAAAAGTACTTAGAACTGGCAGGATGTTTCTTAAACCCAGAACACCTGCAATGGGGTACAGGCACACGCGGCAAGTGTGTTTTGGTACTACCAAAAGCTGGAGAATGGATCTGCAAGCAAAAAATACAAAACAAACAAAAAACACAATACACAGCAAAACCAAGCTATTTAAGAGGATCTTGAGGGGGGAAAAAAAAAAAAAAAAAAAAAGACAACTCCAGTTCTTAAGGAAAGGGAATACTACATCTCCCAGTCAGCCAGAGCCACTTGTTGGCAAGCTGGGCTTTAACCGTCAACCCACCTCATTCAACCCACCTCATTCATCCTGTGCTAAATAGATGGACTTTTATGTGCATTTTCTAAAGCAGGGTGATGGCAGTGCTGTTTCAACTCATGTTCTGAAGGGAGACAAGCAAACACTGCAGAAGCAATAATCTAGATGACCTAGAAGCATCTTTTCCCATAGTTAATTTCCATTATCTAAAGCAACTATATTTGTGCACAGTTACGGACATCTTTAGCAGAGATCTTAAAATAAGAGAATGGAACAGTTCACCAAGTGTGAGAACTTCTAAAACACGGTAACAGATGTTATGTTTCTGATGGCACAGCCATGCTGTTCTCATACACTCTGCAGAAAGTCTCATGACCCCTCAACAAACACTGGAGAGTCACAAACGCTAAAAGCAGTATCACTGCTTCTTGCTGGATCCTCCAGACACTGGCGATATAAGAGACTGAGGGCCAGATTTAGATTTAGGACTGCAGTGATACTGAACTGTGCAATTCAGTGCTTTCAAGTTCAATCTCTGGCTCTGTAACAAGAAAACAAAACCCATCAGGCTCTAACTCCCCATGAAGCAAATGAAAAGGTCTGAACACCAGGACTCGAAGTACCCAGCACACTGAGGACAGCCAGTTCATACACTGAAGGGAGAAGCACGTCAGATCTCTCTCCTCTCGCTTGGATTCAAGTGCTGATTTGCAGCCCTGTAAATAGATGCCTCTGGGGATCAGATCTGCACTTGGACCTTTCTTCTTCCTCTCCTCACGCACCCAATTCAGCATCATGAAAGGCCTTGGCAGCTACCACACCTGCAGAGGCCATCCCTCCTCCTGCAGCTCACCTTCCCAGCTCTCCTCCTTCATCCACAGAGACTCAACCCCACCTGGAGCCACCAAAACCCAGACCCTCGCCCTTGCAGGGCTCTGCCGCTGCCTGCATAGATCACCCACAGACAGCCACAGATTGCCCAAGGCCAGCACAAGCCTCTCCTAATTGACTTCATGCCCGCTAGCTTCCACCACTTATGTGCAACATGGTCACTGGTTGCCAGGTATATCAATAATAATTTATTTCTGGATTACAGTAGGAAAGCTAACTCACAGCTGGTTGGCAGTTGTCAAGAAAGCATTTCTGGATAAGCTTAGCTGTAGTGCTCACCACTGCATAACGCACAGGTTCACAGAGACTACAGCACATATGCTGCCAAGTTTCTTCAAGAGCTCTGGGTGCAGGGACACTAGAGTCTGAGTATGTAAAATAGTTTGGATATGGTGAATACCTTTCATCTTACTAAGCTCACACCAAAAGAAAGCTGTCAGCACCTGACACTTACCAATTGCTGCATGTTATTTTTATTGTTAGTCCGAGCTACTCACCCTGAGATAGATGTTACTCAAGTGTATTAAATGCCTGGAAAATCCTGGTCTCAAAGGTGGTCTCAGCACCCACCAAAACATCATCCAGGTAAACAGCTCATCTCATAGCCAAGGGTTTAGCCACACTTAACTGAATGACAGTCGGTTCCTGGAGAAGGAAGGGTGAGAGACAAATAATAGCGCTGACTTCACTTGCTCACCACAGTGATTTAGAGTATTTTCCACACCCCTCATCAAACTCATGAGAGGGGCATTTGTGAGGTGCTATAAGGAAAGGCCCCCGTTCCCCCTCAGTCAGCCAGCTAGCCATCACATTGGCATTCAGACCTCCTCCCCCTGCAAAGAAACCCCCACGAATAAATAGAGCACCCAAGCTGTGCACCGGGACTGCACAGACAGGGCTGGAGCACAATCAAGAGACAATTACCGAAGCAGCAGACCAGAAAGCACGCTAAACAAGGCTTAATCAACTTCATCCTTTGTGGCTGCAAATTTCAAAGCAGCGACCAAAAATTAATTCTTCCTTGAAGATGATCTTAAATCATCAGAAAGGGTTGGGGGTTGTTTGCTTGTATTTCGTTTTTTTTAAAAACTGCTATGAAAAAAGGCCTTGTTAGTCGACACAGGTTTCTTTTCCAAAGCCATTCCTGCTCAGTCAGACAAAACAAATGACAAGTTCTGAGAAACAAGCAGGGAAAACGTGGTCTCAGCGGAGTCGACAGGCATTAAAGTCGCTGCCAGAACGAAGCCAGCAATCAGCAAGACATTTATCTAATGAATTTGTTAGCAGAACTCCTATGAGAGAAAACTGTATTTATTTCTTCTCAAAATCTCCAGATGCAGGCATGCTGGGGGGTGTGTGTGTCAAGATCGAGTTGTAATGCAAGAGGACTACTCCTCTTAAGCACCTGCTGCCAGGAGAGCTGCCTGACAAAAGGAAAAACAGGGCCTTCAACAAAATCATCTAAAAACACTGAGATTTTTATGATTTATTGATTTTTTCTTTCCTTTTTAGCAAGACTTCAGCTTTCTAAAGCTGTCACCTTCGCGGAGATGAGGCTTTTGAGGTTTTTTAGGCCTCAAGGGGCTACGCCAGGAACACAGAGCAGCTGCCTGCCAAGCGGGTGCAGCAGGGCCGAGGGCCGCCCTCAGCCCCAGCCGCTTTTGTGCCACAGACACCCCCGAGGTCCTCGGTGCTGCGCCCGCCAGGCTCCAGCAGTGACCCAAAGGCAGAAAGGAAAAGGAAATTCTCTTAGTAGGTTTACTCCCTGAGAGTCTTCTGGCACTTCTGCCTACCTGAAGCACAGAAATCTGTTCTTACTGCTATGATCCTGTCAGTTTCTCCACAGAGAGGGTAAACACGGGAGCTGAGCTTTTTCTCCTCTGAGGATTACCGTGGTAGGGCTGAACTCTCAGCTCTGGCTGAATAAATCTCCACATGCCCGTAAGAGACTACGAAGAGGTGGCACAGCGCACCCTGATGGGGCCTAACACCTCCAAAAGGCCTGGAGATGCTTCACTACAGCCAAAGAAGCCAGGTAAGGGAGTGAAGCAAGCTCAACTTGTATAGTCCTTGTGCAAGGGCTGGCACTAATACTATTTCTTCAAAATCAGATGTACATGACCAACTCGATCACCATAACATTGCTACTCCAGGGCAACACCTCCAAATTGTTAGAAAATTGGTGACTTTCCTACAAGGAGATTAAAATATGCTCCCTAAAATGATTTCAAAGAGGAAAGAAAGAAGTATTTTGACAAAAAAAATAACATAGGGTAGAAAATTGGTAGAAAAGGCTTTGAGAACAAGCACATCTGAAGTCACTTTGAAGTGTTTTGAAAGTTTCTCAACTCAGTCAATGCTTTCCCACTGTCTTGTTTTTCCAGAGGCTCCTCTTGATACATTAAAAGAAGTTTCTTTTCTCTTTTGAAGGCTACATGTTATCTGTGCAAAGTAAATGATACTGATGTGTGTTTTAAGTCAAACACAGATTCAACTTGCTTAACCAAGCAAAACACACATACATACGGGCATAAGAGCACAGAAGTTTGTGTGAAATACATTAGCAAAATACTAATCAACACAAGTGTTCACTAAAAAAAAAACACGTTTTATAACATGAATGTTTTACTTCCCATGAATATTAAAAAATACAACTTGATTTTTCAGTGGATGATCCTTTTATAAATCCATATGCAAACTCACACAAATGCGCCAGCTACACAAATACCTCCTCACATAAAAACACCAGTGAGGGGAAACACCATATTCTTCTACCAGACCTACCAAGCCCACATAGATCTTACTCAAAAAAATCCCCAGAGGTTTGCCAAAAATATTTTCAGGCTGACTACAAATAATCTGGAAGTCCGTTCTGTCTGGAGTTTGGTACAGGAGACAAATTTAATATGACCTAGCTGATTTATAGGGTCCCGAGAAGATTGTGAGACACTCACGAGAAATGCCTGTTTTCTACAGCAACAAGGAAAAAGTTGGGAAGTCAAGGCAAAGACAAGAGGGGCCAGCCAAAGACCGAGTACAAAGGCATCAAAGACATGGCTGGAAGAGATAAGGAGGAACTATAAATCACATTCGAGTTGTTGTGTGCGCTTGAGGCTTTTTTCCCCTTTTTAATTTACTTCAGACCTTTTTTCAACTCTTAACCCATTCATACCTCAAGTGGACTGTTTGAAATGCTGAAGTCAAGCATGCAGAAGCAAACACACAAAACAAATTGATTCCAATAACCTTAAAAAGAGGATGAAGTGGCACCTGCAAAAGCTATTAGCCACCAGTCTAAGTTCACACACACCCATTTGCCGTTGCACCCGGCGGCTTCTGTTACATACACAGGCTCTGACCTAGAACATGCACACAGAAGACACCGGGCAAAGTATCCAAGAGCACTTAAGCCAGATTAATCCCAGTAATGGGAGTCATGGGCTCCGACTGATACCACGCTGTTTGTCAGGAGTGCAAGTTTTCTGATAACTTATGTCCTGCCTTCTCTGAATTTTCTGACATTTGTAGAGGATGACAAATGAAAACCCACATGTCAGATTTAGCAAAGAACGCTATATACTCAGCTATAAGCAACAGAAGAGAGTACTAAGTACTGGTACATAAACTAATTTTTAACCTTATCCTCCTTCACTGAGCTCAGACCAGAGACTTTATATTTGACAACGGCTTTTCCAGTTATTTCACCTCTGTATAGCTGTGATTAGAGCAAGCCAGGTCTACATCAAAATTGCAGCAGCGTACATGGATGTAACCTGACAGCCACTGCCAAAGCCTTTCAATTCTCACTGCAAGTAAACTAAGCATTCTCTAGCTGTACATATATTAAAAAAAAAGTATTTTGATCAAAAATATCACGCTTACTACCAACTTCAACATACTCATACTTGGGTATTTTTCATACTTCATCATGAAAAATGCCCAAATAAAGAACAGCTTTTAGAATTTACATAAAATATCACTGGAAAAGCATAGTATGAGATCTTAATAAGGAGAAGAAAAAAAAAAAAAAAAAAAAAAAAAGATTCCAGTTGCAAAGAACACCCAAAACCAGTTTGCCTTATTTTCATTTGTATCAGAAATTTGGAATTATTTCATCCCACAAGTTTTCACCTCTTTCATTTCTTTGCCCAAAAACAATGAAGCAGCACTAACCAAAGAAAGCACAGAAAATTAATTTCTGCATCAGGGACAAAGCATTCAGCAAAATTAATTTCCAGAGAAGAATCAATACCATTAAGCAGGAGTGAATTTTCCCTTCTCTCTATGGCAATGGCCATTACAACACTGTTGTTCATAAATACGCACCTTGTATTAACATCAGCCTTTCAGTTCCTCCCTCACTCAACACATTCTGCTACAGAACTGCAAGTCCAAATTTGTCTGGCAAAATGCTTCACTTACTTCTTAAGATTGCTCATTTCATGCTACGCTGGAAATGATTATGTTGTTAACATAAGGAAGACTGCAACTTCATTATCAGGTTTAAGTATCTGCCTTTCAGCTGCTTAAATGACAGTCAATTTGATTTTTTTCAGAGGAACACAGCCGCTCTTGAATTAAGCTGATACTGAAGAGTTGCTGGGACTCCCCCAGATGAGGTTAAGGCTACCAGCGCGCAGCACCGCTGACAACCGGCCATCCTTCCCTTGTCACATCGCCGGTCGGCGTCCTTGGCAAACACAGAAAACTATTTTCCGCGCTAGAGGTGAGCATCTCTCCTTGCTATCAAACAACATTTAACAAGGTTTACCTTCCACTGCAAATGACCACCTGCTATCACTACTTCACTCCAGTCCGTTACCTGCAGCAAGAAGAGCCTATTTGCATCAGGGCAGGCACAGGAGTGCAGATTTGTCACCCTCCTTCCTCTGCGAGTGCTAACGGGGGCAGGAGAGGCACGACTCCTGCATCCTTCTGCAAGGGGCTCCTCGCCCTACGATTGCCTAGCTGACCGCTTTCCCCTGCATTTCCACAACTCACTCGCACACGGCGTGTTTTGGCTGCGTGAGATTTTTTCCATCAGAGCCCGAACCTGCGTGGGATACGGCCCTACTTCAAACAACAAGTCCCCCACAGCCGCTTCAATACCAAAGCCTGCAAATCAACACTTGAAGAATATTAAAGAAATGCAAGCAGTTAAAAGCAGAACAATGAAGAGAATTAAAAACCACAAGTAATCCCACTAGGGACATTTCTCTCCTCCCCTGTCAGGGTGCATGCTTGTCCTATACGTTTTGTACACAGCGGCTCAAGACCTAAGACTTCCTGTGCGGCAGTAGAAAGAAAAATACTGCCAATTCATTCTGCTATGCATCAACAAGACTAAATATTTAGTGCATTGCGAACAGCATTTTTCTCAGTATCTCAGCGGTCCTTAAAGCAAGCATTATTTAAAAATTGCCTGGCCTGTTCGAAAGTCGCAATTTTAAAGCAGTAGGAAGGAAAGCTCCGAGTTCGGCTGTGATTTTCAAGCTCTCGTGTCCCTGCATCAACCTAACAGCTGTGTCAATCTAACAGCAACATCTTTATGTTAGAAAGAAGAAAAAACAAACGTTTTGTCTATGACTTGAAGAAGATGTGTCAGGTATTTTGCCTGCACGAAGAGCTCCACTTGCCCAGCACCGCGCTGCAGGTAAAGATGATGTGGCTCGGGGCCCAGTGCCGTGCAGCAGCCCTCCTTGGTCCCATGTTGCAAAACAGCGGCCGCCTGCACAGCAGGAGCCGTCCGCAGCCAGCTCCAGGGCCTCTCGTAAGCACACGCGGCCGGCTGGGACAGGACTTGCAGCTATCAATCAGGTGCTGCAGCTCCTCACTGCACGCTTGGGCCACGTTTTTAGAGAGAAAGGAAGAAAAAGGGAGGAAAAAAAACAGGCCGGGACAGCAGTAGAGTAGCCAAATAACACACAACCCCCTCCAGACCGTGTGACGAGCTTATTCATTTCAGCAACCAGTCGGGCATGTGCATAAACCTGTTTTTAACATCTCCCTACAGCTCTAATTAAAACACATGGAGGCATTAACGACACGAAGCGTTACGTTCAGCCTGCAGTTCAATAAGCAAGACACCCCGCAAGTGCGGCGTAACAAACGGAAGCGCTCCCAAGTTTTAAACACAGTTGAACAAGCGAAGGTGAGCACTTCAGTACTTCCCATCCAGGCGAGAGCCTGTCCCAGGGCATGCCAGTCCCCAGATTCTCGGTCTCCCACACGCTGCAACAGGATCCACAAACACTGTAAGCGCAGATGCTGCCTGGAGAAGGGCGACTCGAAAGTAAGCGAGCGTGAAAGAGTGAGCAGCCCAGGGCAACAGGGAGGCTCTCAGCAATTACACAGGGGTGTAAAGGCGACGAGCGACGCACATGGTCCTGGCATCGCTCTGCATGAGCCGGTACCTGGGCTGCCACGCTGCGCTTCGGGGGGCTTTGCACTGGCTAACATCCTCCGGCTGAAATCCCTCGAAGCGTCTGCAAAACCAGTATTTACAAGTGCAATTTATAAATAACAAATCTCTGCGACCCCTAATAACAAACAGAACTCCAGGGCCCTGGACTACAAATACCAACAAGAGTCATTTTAAAGCAAAGAGTATATTTGAAAAGAGGGGAGGTGACACCTGTGAAAGAGCCAACACGAAGCTCAAAGCAGCCTTGTGCTGAAATGCAAAAAGCCACGCAGCTGCCTGGTTCCCCCGAGGTGGCAGCCCCATCTCGCTCTGCCCTGCCCCATCTTCCACCTGCACCACACCTGACAGAGCCCCCGCACAACATTTCATACACCCAGCAGCTTTTCAGGATGCGAAGAGCATCTGCTGGCTTCCATTACATAAATACCTCCGATAGGAGCTATTATTAACTTGTTAGTTTCCATTTTAAGTAAAGTATGTCAAAATTGCTTTTATGTCTCCAATTACACAAAGCCTCCAGTGCTACACGCACTTCAAATCTCCACAAAACAAAGAGAAATGCCACACCATCTCACAGGAGCTGTTTCCCTCTCCAGAAATTCCCAAGACGCCAAATTCCCTTGCCCACAGCTCCCCCAGAAACAGTGGGAGTGGGAAGAGCGTACGTTTGCGTGACTGAGCAAGTTTTGACTCAGCCCATTTTGGTCTACAGTGCACGCAGCAAGCCTTGCTTGGTCCCAGTCGCAGGGCACACCAGCCAAGAAGCAGTGACACCGCTCATCTGGGTAAAAAGGTAAGGTTTTGGTTATAAAAAAACATGAGAAAGTGATAGCCAAGCGTAATAAAACATTAGCTTTTAAACTTTGGTTGAATACAATATTCTGAATTAGCAAACTGGCCTGAGAAGTGGGCTAAAAAACACCGGTCATCAAACTGCTTGGGCAGCAGCCCTCACACACTGACACCCAAGGATTCAAGGAGAAAGTCGCGCCGCACCAACAGCTGTTGGCGTCGTGTTTTCACCTAGGGATCATGGAAGAGGCTCTACAAAAGCAGGTACGTGTTCTCACCCGGGATACAGCCCAGCTCTCGCTGAGCTAACGGAAAACGCACGGACGCTACGCCGTGCTCCTCACCCTCTGGGGCACGACCCTCCGGACCTCTACGTTCATGGCGGGCTTTCATAATTTTAGTGAGATCCCACACGGAGATGCACCCCTGCCAACAAGCGACACCGCATGTGCTCCTGCTCTTCAGCAAACCTTTGCACGTTCCTACCAGGCGTACATGAGACAAATAAAACCCCAAAAACGCTGTGCTGGCCGACCCAAGCCAGGGGAAATTTTTCCGCTGGGGGGAAGGGAGGGAGGCCAGTTCTGTGCAAGGAACCTGGACGGAGGAAACATCAAACAAAGGACAGGTAAAACAGAAGCAGCTGCAATCACGTTGGTGCCATTCCCTGCGTGCAAAGCCAGCCTCCTCGGAAGAGAGCTTGATTCTGCTCCTCTCTGGCCTTAAGAGCGGAGCGTGTCCCGGCTAGCCTGGAAGGAGGTCAGAAGTTCAGTTTCAAACAAACAAACAGACAGCACTCCAGCTCCTAGGAGCACCAACTGGATTCTCATTGGAAAAGGCACTTCCTTCACCAGAGGGACCTGAAGTGGCATTTTCACCCTTCAGGGAGCGCAGGTGAAGGCCTCTCCGACACCCTGCCGGGGAGCCCTCCGTCAGGCAGCGACACCTTCGCGTGTCTCCCCCCTCCCCAAACCCTCCTGTCTCCCCGCGTCCCCAGGCCAGCTCCGGCTGAGGCATGCGCTCGCCCCGTACGGGTGCGCAGGTGTTCGGAGATGCTCTGCGGGGCAGCCCGCAACGAACGCCGGCCTGACGGAGAAACCTGGCCGCGGATGCAGCGTTCGGTGCGCCGAGACAACACGCCGCTCCCTGGCATTTGGGTTTCGGTGGAAGGGCCCGGCGAGGCTGGGCGTCTGCACGGCTCCTGGCGCACTCCGGTCACGGCATCGCTCCTCAGGAGCGGGTGCCCTCCACGGGAGGTGGGAAACGGGGCTCTCAAGCGAGGCGCTCGGCTCTCCCGGAAAATAAAGCGCGTTAAAAAAAAGAACGGGGGGCAGGAGGGATCCGCTCGCGCTGCGGGGAAGCCCCGGGCCGCGTCCTCCCGCGTGCGGCGGCGCGGGCCCGGCGGGGCTGCCCTTACCTCGGCGGCGCGGCGCTGCGGCTGGGGCCGCGCGGGCGGAGGCGTCGCGGCGGCGCTGGGCGGCCGGACTCAGT
>NC_048893.1:134753679-134963553 GCF_011077185.1 Oxyura jamaicensis
CTGAGGACATCGGACATGTGTTTGAGCGGCAGGGCCTATCTATAGCAGGAGCTAAAAACAGCACGGGCAGGTGAGCCCCTGCCAGCGCAGCGTGGTGCAGCCGCCCTGCCAGAAGGGCAGCCGGCTACGGCCCTCGCTGCTTCTTGTGGGCAGGGAGGAGGCAGAAACGTACATCCCCAATAGCCCTGGCTTCCTCGGGATCCCTGGGAAAAGTAAAGCTCCAGGATAATCCCTGTTAGCACAGGCAGGTGTCCTTTCCCTCCCCCTTACATATTCTCCCCCCCCCCCCCCCCCCCCCCCCCCAAACCCTGTTCCTGACTGGATTCCAAGTAGTAGAGTTGAAAATGAGACCTAGCTGGCCCTGAAGCATAAAGAAAAAAAGGGAATATGCTTATATAACTACTTTTTCCCTCAAATTCCAAGTACAAACAGAAGTTGAATTCTTTTTTTTTTGCTAGAATAATTCCCTTTTCTGGCCTGGAAAAGGAGCTGGTAGTCTCTGAGAACACGGAGATAAAAATGAACTCATCCCCCAGTTTCAGTAAGACTAATGCTGACAGAGGCACTGAATCACTTGTTTTCCTGCTCACAGTGGTATCCTGCATATAAATCAACAATTATAATTCTTGGCTTGATCTCTGGTGTGATGAAGTTGGGACAATATCTGATGCTGCTGACCATGTGCTGCATTAAAGCAGCAGCTGTAAAGTCAAAGAGCACGAAGTGTGCACGAGACACACCTGGGGGGCAGCTGGTAGGGAACAAAGGCCAAGTGCTGGCCTCTGCTGTGGCCTTCAAAAAGAAGGAGGCTAAAGCCCATCACCAATTGCAGGTCAGAGAACCAAGCACCTTCCCCCGCTTCTGCGAATAAAGGCTGGTCAGTCAGCTCCAGAGTGTTTGGGGGCAAGTGTACACCACTGGTAGAGATGTTATGGTGCTAGTCAGTCAGAGGAGCAGCAGGCAAGATCTTGAGCTTTCTGGCTGATATACCAGGGGATCCAGCCATCTCCCCGATCAAAGGTTCAAGATAATTTTGAGTGTTATTAAGAATACTTAATCTACTACAAAACATGGTTTTAGGCTGAGGCTAGCAAAGATTAGGACAATATCCAGTGTGAATTTTGCCATCTCAAAGGGCTGTTCCTTTTTGATTAGCTCCCGAAGGCTGCTGTAGGAATAGCTGCAGGTAAGAGGCTACAAAAACATGAACAATAACTAGATTTAAAATCAGAGAGTGCAGAACTCCCCAAACAATCCCAAATAAATTCAAACTTCTGAAAATCATGATGGAGAAATAAAGGCAGGAGGACAAGATGGGATATGACTTAAATTTGCTTCCTTAGAGAGACAGCTGATACTGGCACCCGTCCAGACATGTAGTTTAGAGAGGCTGAAAGAAAATATTAAAAAATAAATCAGACTGAAGTATAGATGCGTTGGTGTCCTGAGAGTGTGTAAGGGATTCTGGAAAGATGATGGGCAAGGGAAATAGGCAGAGCTTCTGACATTATGAAGGAAAAATTAAACCCATTCTTCATTAGCTGTGATTAAGATTACAAATCTAAACTATGCTGGAAAACAGGTGCAGCTGAATCTATTAGCCCTGTCTCTATTCAGTAGGTAAGGCACTTTCCTGCCTATTTATTATGCTAATAAATCTGGGAATACTGTGAAAATTAATGAAAAAAATGGTTGTTAATGTTGGTCTGGCCTTAGGACACCTCACCTACCCTTTTTGGATAATTAGTTTTGTTGGACTGACATTGATCCTGGGAAAAATAACGGGGGAAAACTGATACAGCATTACACTACGGAAGTGTTAAAAGGGAAGGGATCAATGTAAGATTTTGAAAGTTTCCTTGTTAAGCAAAACAGATCTTTGTCTTTGCTGACTTGGCAAATCTGATAAAAGTAATTGTATATATTTAATAAACTTAGCTTTCCTAAGATGTTTGACTTTGTTATGACCAGAAAATACTTCTGTACAGCATTAGACAAGTACATACCAGGTAAAATAACTGTGGTGCAGCTGAGAGATACCAAGATCACTAACGTACACTGATCTAGCTGTCCTTGTGGAGTCACTGAATAGACGTGCTCCCACTGGGGCTCTGTGCTATTCCCACCGTGCAGGTAATGAAGGCAGAGTGCCCTGCTCTTACCATTCAGAGAAACCTGCACCATCAGGTAATCTGGGTTTTGTCAAATTTGGCCAAAGGGAAAGCATGGTGAATTACCACAGGGGTGGGAGCTGGGGAAGAAGAGGAAGGGGAAGTATAACTTCAAAAGCAACTTGCTGTGAACAGGATTAGGCAGCTTAGTGGACAAGCACCTGCACATGCAATCTTGATATGCCAGAGTAAAGAGGAGTTATGGAAGTAGGTAATGGGAGGCAAAATAGCATCTCTGTGTGAAGCACTGCATATAGCATACTGAAATGGGATGTGTAGTTCTGCTCATAATGTTTTAAAAGCATGATGAAAAGCTTGTGATGTAGCTTGTAAATTACCTGAGAGATAAAAGAAAATGTCCGAGAGTGAACAACTTCAATAGCTTAGTTTCCATCTCAGCAGGCAATCAAGGGGTGATTTGTTCAAAACATACATTCCCTTCCTCCAGGGGGAGGAGGTATTGGTGTTTTTCAGTTCAGTGGGGAAAAACCAACCAACCAAAACAACAACAACAAAAACACAGCAAGACTGAGTAGTTCCTAGTTAGAAAGAAGAGCATGTCTTTGATTTCACTTAGCAGTGGAGATGAACTGCTGAGCACACTCCCAAGGGCAGTGATGGAAGAACTGTTCAGGGAGCAACAGCCATGAACAGCTCCGAAAAGGGAGCCAGGTGTGCCAGCAGGACAGGCAGGAGTGGTCACCTCACTGACAAGGGGTGCAGTCCCACGTTAGGGTGAGCATGACCAGGTTCATCTGACAGTCTGGATCACCAGACAAGTCCATAGAGGTGAGTCAGGTCTGAGGTCAAGCTTGGAAGTCAAGACAGAAATTCAGGGTGGGTATCTGATCCCATCATGCCAGACATTGTGGAACTGCTGTGACGCTTAGACTGAAAATGTCACCTAGAAATCACCTCCTTTGAGGTGTTTCTCACAGTTCTGATCAAAGGCTGGGCAGCTGCAATACAGATTAGCCCGAAGCCCAAGCAGCCAAATCCCCAGGAGCTGGGGGAGGATTCCTCTGATAGATCTCTGTCTTTTGATGGCTTCACATCTAGGGTTCATATTTTATGGCATCCACATTCGATCCCCAAAGGTTAACATTTTACAGCCTATGCTATACTGAAGAATAGACTAGATGATATAATCTGAAAATCTGAAATTATGGCCATGGCCCTTTCTATTAAAAAAATGCAAGGTGAATATTTCAGGTGTTTTTTTTGTTTTGTTTTGTTTTGTTTTTTGGTTGTTGTTGTTTTTCATGGAGAGTCAGAACTCTATATAAGAACAGCATTGAATCAATCACTTAAGTGGGGTCCCCATACCCAGACCTCTTACATGCTTAAAGTTAAGGAAGGCTTTTGTGATTATAGTGGAAACATCCTGATTTCAGCACGATGGGAAGCCCCTCAGTGTCCTAGAAATTAACAGGCCTTTAGCAATTTATATTTATTTAATGCATTTTTCTTTTCACTACTGCAGTGTAATTCCACCTCTAAATATATAGGTAAGATACTGGAAATAAGAATCTGATTACTTGTAATGTGTCCAGCTGTTGCTGCAGCTCCTAACATCTTTCTTCTGTCCGGTGGTGGTAGAGCGGGCAGTAACCACTCTCTCCTGTCCTTGATCTCTGCAATGCCCGGGGTCGAGCGAAGTGGACGAGTTCCAAAATACGCAAAGCTGTTAACCCCAGTTGTTGAGCAGTTTCAAACGCAATGGTTGCACAAATCTCTGGCACTTCTCCCGGGCATCGATCCTGTATTCCAATAAGCCTATTTGAGAGCTGGAGAGGGTTTTTTTTCAAGTTCATTAAGATCATCTGGGATTTTTCTCATAATATTTTTGCACACTGAGATAACATGGTGTACTTAAAACTTGTGGCAGTCCAGATGTGGTCTTGGACTTGGCCATCTGGCTGCTGCAGCTCAGAAATCTTTAATTGATTCTTGTCAAAGTGCTCTGGAGGTCATTCATCTGCTTATGCAGCATACTGTAAATCCTGGTGAATATTTTTAGCGATCTAAGTAATTTATGAGAGGTTCTGTTCAAAATATGCGACAGTAAAACTGTTCCAGACTTAGCCGTGACACAGCAGTACCTGCAGGACGGGAGATGCAGTGTTTGAATGATGTGATTTGTGAAGGCAAGGTCTATAAGCACCTCTTCCAAGTAGGCAGTGGTCAAACAGATGGCTACCATCCAGCTTTTCTTTCAGAAGTTTTGGCCGTGCTGTTTAGTTCCAATTTTCAGTTTTCTTTTGTGCTATTTTGGTGGTCACTGCACTGAAAATGCTCTTCTGTACTTTTCTTAGCCTTGCTGGTGCTCTCTGGTAATACATCAGCTCCTGAATGTATTTCAGAATAAATATTTACATTAATTTTTGTAAAACAAAATAGGAAAGAAAATAGTCACTTTCTAGTTTGGAACTGCACCATATTAAAAGAAAAAGACCATATAGAAATTGACCGATAGATTTGAAGTCCACAACAAAGTGCTATACATGATGCTAATAGTAGATAGTGATGGTGATAGTACAGCTTGTGTGGTCTGCATAGTGTTCAAAAAGACTTAGGGGAAAAACAGAAGGTCAGGACTGCTCAAGAGTTGTGATCTTTAACTAATGGGGGAATTCTGTTATAAACTTAAGATGGCTGTGCAAGATGCTTTTGTTATAAATGGTGCTGACCAGTCAAAACATGGGTTGTTTGCTGTTTTATTTACCTGTTGGCTTGTTAATGGAGATTAACTGTAGACCATTTGTCATTTGTTTTTATGCAAGGAGTAGATGTGTCAAGGAAATTCATGGGGTACTGCTGAGAGCTAACTTTGAGTGTAATATTTGGGTAACACAGACAAAAATGCCTTACAATGCAAAATCATATTTACTCTGTATCACAGGCAGAGTTCTGAAACAAGACTCTGAAAGCCTAAATAGCAGAGCTGTATTAATACATGCAAAATAATTTTCCTTTGCAGAGTTAGTTGTTTTGTACTCTTTCCATTCCTCTTCTTCTTTATTTTGCTGTTGTACTATTTTAGACATATTAAAATTAGTGAAGTGTTCATTTTTATTGCTGTCATAGGATGGACATTTAATGCTTTAAGGGTTAATTCTGACTAAATTTAGCCCAGCAGCAGCCCTTTCCAGATAAATGAATCTAACAAGACTGTCATTTAGATTTAATATCAGGAGCTATTTGCCAGTGAAGTAAGGCAAAGCATCACTCAGGGTCCATCCAAATTGTCTGTCTTCATGATCACTGTAATCTAAATTACATCCAAATTACCAGAGAATAGTTTAGTAATACAAAAGGAGCTGTAGAAGAACTGGGGCTAAAATTCTTTCTTTTTTGTATTACAGCACTGAAATATTAAAGCTACATCAATGCCCTTGTCCCTACTAAAATGTCACTTGAACAGAGTGTAACGTCAGCAATCAGCAAACCTTTGCTGTATGCAGAGGCATCGGTGATGTGTTAGCTGCTGAAATGGTGTCTGTTAGTATAAATGCAAATCTTCAAAACTTCTGCCCTTAATTAGTTTGCACCACTCAAAGTATCATCTGTGAAGCCGCTTATGCCACTTAGGCTTGTTAGCTGAAGGTCATTGATCTTATAAAGGGCGAAGATGTTGGCTGCTGTTGGCTGCATTGGCCTCTGTCAGGCACGTCAGCTTGCAGCTAAGTGTGTAACTCTTCCACAGAAGAGCAAAGGATGCCAAAATCAGATGTAAAATACAAGTTTTTTCAGAATGATGATGATAACTAAAACTTGCACTGATTTCTGAGCCTGCATATATACGTGCAGCACCTCCTACTTTACTATTCTTATTTTCGGTAGGGGATTGACGGGGAGGTGAGGATATTACTTCAGCATTGTCTCCACTACTCCAGACAATCCGTAAAGGCTGAAAAATCGGGGCATGAGTTGGTCGATGTGCAGCACCATGGGTGTGGATAAGTCTTTTAACTCTTGTCTTTTGCTTCCAGTTCAGTCTATTTGCCTTCACCCAGTGACAGCCAAGCTTCATCTCACCTTCTCTGAGCTGTGGAGTTGCTTCCCCACTGTGCCACATGGCAGAGGAACGCCCTGGACTTCACACAGAACCTGAGGGGACATTATCTTCTTGGACTGTGGTCTGAGCAACTCCTGTGTCTGGTACCCAGGAGGACAGAGAGCAGGAAATTACTATTAATTTAGCAGTTAATGAATAACGCAAATAGACACCAGGCTCTTTGCAGCCTCCTCTTGTATCCAAAGACAAAATGAAGCAAATAAGTAGGATAACTACAAGGAACAAGCTGCACTGCTCTGGCCATAGGCTTAAAGGATGTGATTTTCCTCCAACAGGATCCCAAGTGGAGTAACTGCTTTGTTATCCAGGCTGTCATCTTGTATTTTGGAATTAATTTTTCCTAGCTTGCTTTTTAGGAGCATGTGAAATACTTTATCCTAGCTTGTTATTTTTCTATTAAACAAAGAAAACTTCCTGTGAGAAGAAGCAATGTGCTTGTGTTGCCACTATTGCTGTGGCGGCTTGGGTTAAAAAAATATGTTTAAACTTGGGTAGCATAACTCTCTGCTGGAAAACTATTCCGATGCTTCAGAGAAGATTTAGTGACAGGTTTGAGCTAGCATTTTCTGACCAGAAAATTCCACTGTGAAACAAAGAAACAAACAACACATAAAATGTGAACTGTATCCAGTTTGTAATTTCCTCTGAGTAATCCAGGTCTAATATAATGTAACAGGACTGGCATAGCTGGAGTGAGTGGAGATGATTTATTACCAGAATTGATTGTAGAAATGAGATTGGAGTCCTGTGACCTTCCTTCTTTAAACAAACAAACAAATAAGAAGAAGATGCGTATTTTTTCTTAAAGATCATCGAGAGAGCCACGTCAGGATTTTACTCTCAACACCATCAGTGTAAGTCCGTTCTTCCAGCCTGATACTCTCGCTCCACAACTCACTTCACCATCTTTCTTTACCGTGGGTGAGATGCCTGCATTTCTGAGTGTGATTCCTCCCTCTTGCTGAGGGTGGAATGAGTGGCATTTGAGGTGTTTATTCCTTGCCGCTGGCAGTAGATGTAGTCCAAGGAACTAGCCTAGAACAGCTGACACTAGCCTCAAACAATGCTGTATTTTAAAATAGCATAAGTGGGAGAAGTATTGGGGGTCACTGATTATAATAAAAAGAATATGCTCTACAGCATTGTTTCTGATAGTTTTCTATTTCAGATGTGCAGTCCTAGTGACCTCCCTCTCCAATTACACCTTGTATGTACCGCTGTAAATCAGTTATATCTGATTTACTCGACATCAAACTTTGTGTCTGCCATCGTATTACCCAGATGAGAAGTAAATGCAACCACAGATTTCAGATGGGACTGGGAGCTGTCTGTCTTCAACACAGGAGGGAAGCTTGTATGTCTTGGGTAACTCATAAAAGTCGAGGGATCTTTTCACCTATAAAAAGTTATTTATTAATAACATATCGATAAACAACTTCACTAATGTCAGCCTCAGAACCAGATTGTTATAAATGTGCCAGGCTGTAAACTAGATTTACCTTTTGGATCTGGTCTCAAGCATAGTATATTAGCTCCAAAGACAGCTCCCATTTTCTCAGCTCCTCTTGAGGCTATGTTAATAAATACCAATATAAAAGAGAAAAGAGGCTATAGAAGTGAAAAGAATTCAGATGCCATCAGTAATGGAGAAGTGTTGATGGTATGAGTGGAAAAGGCTAAAAACTTTATAAAACATTGATATCTCAAATGTATTATGTTGAAAGCTAGAATCCATCTGGGACAGATATAGGAACAAGAATCACAGTCTTTTGGGGGGAGGACGGGGGGACGGGGACAGGGACGGGGGGTGGGACGGGGACGGGAGTGTGTGTGTGGGAGATCTGCATTCATAGTTTTAAAATGCATGTGGGGCCAAAACTGCATGTATATAGTAGGGGCTGTTGTGTGAGGGGCAGAGATCCGATAGGAGAAGGTCCCCAAACCTTACGATTAAGCTGGAGTCTTTACCATCACAGCACAGACATCACAGCTTTACATCATACCAGTCAGCCAACTTCATAGGAAAGGTTTCATAAATGTTTATTAAAATCTTATATACTGTCTGCAAATGGACTAGAAATTCAAAATTGGTAGGGAAGAGAAGATTCATAACAGCTCATTTCCCAGTGTTGCAGTTTTCTTGGCTATAATATTCTTCAAAGAGTTATGAACAAGGTAAGATGAAAAAGACTTTCAAGGTCTAATTTTTCAAAAATACTGATCATTGAGAAGTTGAAATGACATGGTGTAGAGACAAATCTATGATCTGGTTGAGAAGTAATGAAAACCTACTGCTCTGAAGAAAGCATTAAGAGCTGGGTACAACCACTGTATAGGACTTAGCAGTGTTAATGCTCTCATCCCAAAGCAGAAGAAAACCAGGTGTGAATGCTGTTGGTTGCAGCACTTGGTTGTGTTTGCTCCAAACATAAAATACCACAAATGCAACAGAGGCTAGCGTAGGAACAAGCTGAAGCACACGCTCTCCTGGTGGACTGTTTTCCTTCCTATTTGAACTAATGAATTCCTTTTAGACCGCTCACTGTTGGCATCCCCTTAGGGTGCAAACCGCACTAGCATGTCTGAAATATCACGTGATTCTCCCTCAAGGATAAAATACTTTCTGAAATTGTAACAAATGGGGTGGGATTGGAAAAACAGATGAGAAGGAGCAAAATCTCCCTTTATGATTGGCACATGGGAGAAACAAAACAGAGATTGTCCACGACCGTTCGTATACATCTGAGGAAAGGGAGTTGTGTTCACTTTCCTGATTCATAAGCCAAATAGATTGCTGGTGTTTTGGATTCATATTCATTTTATGTATTAAGGACAGACCCAATAAGTTGTCTTGATTCTCTTCCCTCCTGCCCCCCAACCTGGGCTTGTGCTTTGACCAACCTGTCCTTGACCTTTCTATTTGGCTGTTGATACCTCGCCCAACACCAGGCAGCAAGGACAAAACATGGCATAAGTCCAACTCATTCAAACACTTTTTTAAGTAAGTTTTTTTTCTTTCCCTATGAAGCATTTTTGTATGGAAGGATACCATATGGCTCTAGGTTAACAAACCCTTTATAGAAATACTGCTTCCTTTCCTGTTTAAATGAGTAAAGATTCCCATCAGCATTCATAAAGTGTTCCCCTATATATTAAGCAATGTAAAAAAGCTAAAGTGTTTTTGGCCATCTTCCAAGCATTAGGAGAAACTCAATACTTGGTAGTTTCTAAATGGAAAGAATTAAAATTAGCATCATGCTGTCTTCTTATATTGTATGAGATTTTTCTCATGCTTTGATTATTGGCTAAAGGATACTGTTCCTCTCTCTGTCTAGTAAAGTTTCATCCTTCTGCATCCACCTACACTATCTAAAGGGCATAGATTAAAAAAGTCTAGATCTTTAAGAGACCTTTTCTCATTTTGCCAAACAATTTCCATTTTGTTCCTAAGTCTTCTGCAATGAACTATGCATTCTAATTGGGGGGGGAGGGAGCAACATTTTTTGTTTATCTGCTTAAACTCAAAATGCAAAATGTCCTTGCAGTTCAAAATGCACACTAAACGTCCCTCCATCATGTTATGTGATTGTGAAGCATGTTGCAGCGCTCACTGATGGGTTATTTTCTAAATGTTAACTAGGCAACTAGCCTGCTATCAGACAGGAAAGGTTCAAATACTGATAATCCAAATGCGTGATATTATGATAACACAGACTCGTTCTGCCCTCAATATACAGGTCAGTATAATAGTGAGGATATGCTTCAATTTCTAGCATTTCTAGCATAACTGTAGCATTATCTTGATGTTTGGGTGGATTTTAAAATTTTACCTTGATGATTTTAAAAATCTAATTTTTGTAGGTGAACTGCTTTATGAGCACAGCTTAATACTGTAATCTTTAGATCCCATAATAGATGGCATTATTAGCAAATCTTTTTTCTTGTATAGAATATTCCTGTAACTGAGAATCCCTTTTAAATTCAAACGTATCCTGCTTGGATTTAAGTAATTAATTGTATTTAATATGAAAATGATAAAGAGCTTATGGAGGGTGCTAATTTTAGTTCATGGAATGCATATATATTTCCTGTCTGAATTTCTGACCTGTCCTTTGCTGTATACCAGATACCTTTCATTTTCATAGGTCTGTAATGGATATCTGAGTATTTATGCAGTATTTATTTCCAAAGTCTTCTGAAGATCGGCTTAATGAGCATATTCAAGCTGTCATTTCCAAAGCTACTTTGCGAGTCAGAGAACAAGATCCATCTCAAATATTTAATGAAATGATTATTTTGAGTTTATAATTTAAAGAAATATAAGGAATTAATTAATTTATTATTGTTGTTGAGTTCAGAGACGCAAATCAGATCAGACTGGTTTGGGCTGTAAAGCAAGAGTCTTCCTGGACAGAAAAACTGGGTCTGGCCTGGAGAAGCAAAACAATCCTTTTTCTCTGTAATGGAAGACATTACCTGGAGAATGAACTGTTGGGATATCATTTTTCTGGGAGACCAGAAACACTTGTGGTTGGCATTGAAAGAGCAAAATAAAGGGTAGGTGAGGCTGAATTTTGAGCTTACTGAAGTCGATGAAAACTTACTGCTTGCTTTAACAAGGACAGGATTTACCCTCATTTAAAAAATAATTAACTATGCAAAATGTAATTAACAATGGAGTCTAATTAGCTACCTTTGCGAAGTGTGGTTTTATGGTGACAAGTTTTAGTTGCTCTGTCCTTCATTTTTCTTAACACTGTGAATTGCTTTTCCAACACCACCTCTGCAGTTGAGCTGTGTCAGCTGTACAATGCGCTGTGACTCGCAGGTCAAAGACTTTCCACAAAGAAAAACCATCACGAGAGAAGGACTTGTTGAAGCTCGGTGTGTAAGCAATATTCGTCATTTAAGATCAGGGCTAAGCAAAAAGGAGGGGCAGGGTTAACCTAATTCTGTTTAATACTGGAACAATACAGTTTCTGAACTCAATATGAGTAACATGAGTTTCTGAACTCACTGCCTAATAAAGGTGGGACTGAAATCATCTTGGAAGGCTTTGGGTTAGAATAAAGATATGTCAGAGAAAAAGATGAGAAACAGCAGGGCTGTGACTGCTGCAGGTGAGAAAGGACCAGAAAGCCATGCACGGAGGAAGAAGATGCTTCATTGTCCTGAAGAGGCATAAGGAAAGAGGGTTGGGATATTGATGGCAAGAGGTTTGGGGTTTTGAACAAAAAGGCTGCTTCCTTTGTTTTGTTGTTCTGTTTATGTAAATATTTTTTTTTTCCAGTAATTAAGATGGCTAGGAGAAAGCATCATTATGACTATTGAGAAATACTGGTGTGTGGGGGAAGGAAGAGAGTACTTTTATGTCCTTACTCTGTCCTATTTTCCCCCTGAAGAAAGCACTGGTGTGGAATAATATGTACTGACCAATGTGAACTGACAGCATTCGTTGCAAATAATATAATAAAGAAATAATGGGCCTCATCATGATCTTTTAATTGCATAAAGCTGAAATTTTGGCCAACAGTTCAGTTCAGAGTGTCTTAAAATAACAAAAGCTACTTGTAAAATTTTCTCACTTTCTTTGGGAAAGCCTTCATCACAGGGAATTAGCCAGGAAATTCTTTGTGACCTGTTTTAAGCCCCGAGTGGACTGGATTTTGTATTTTGTGGATGATAACACACAAAGACTTTGAAACTCAGTGGGAGAGCTCCACACAAATGGCTCTTGAAAAAAATTACAAACAAAAAAGCCATTGTCTCGCAGCGAACAGTTGGGCGCTGCTCTTACAGAGATGGTTTTGTGTCCCTTTCACATGAGTAACAATTATTGAGAGAAAATGAGAGAAAAGGAATGTCCCACATTTTGCTGATGTTAGAACAAGAACAGACTCCCAAGAGTCATACATTTAAAATAATTATTAATTAGTAAAGATTTGACCGTTATACCTAGAACACCTGCGGGTAGGGCAGGGTACTGGTTATATGTAAACATATTCTTTAATATTTGAGGTCCTTTATGAATAAAAAAGTTCATTCTCATCTTTTGTACGTTGGCTCTTAAGGTTTTGAATTTAGTCACTTGAGAATGCAGTTGCCTCATTTTTTGTGACTGATCTTGTCATTGCTTATGATCTCATTGTCACAAGTGAAATAAAAACAAATATTGTGCTGCCTAGATTGTTCAGAGATACTTCTGTCTGTTCTGCTTTAGATTATTAGTATTAGATTATTAGTGTTTAGTATTAGTTTATTCAGTTAGTTACTGTTCTTCCCGACCTCCTTAGACCTGTCTGACTGTAACTGCAAGTGCATGGAGGTGAGGGGAGGGCACCATCCATGCTAACAACCCTACATTTTCCAGCCTTGCATGTGTACCACCATCCTACTTTTCCTCTACCTCCTGTACCCCAAAAGTGCCTCTCCTCTGGTATGTCTCCTCCACCACATTTACAGCAAAAGAGAGGTCTCCTGCCCGAAGCCAGGCATTTTTAGAACGCACTCTATTGTTTGTAAGTGCTCTAATAAGTGCATCAGAGAATGAGACCCTATTAGAAAGCATTCTGATATATCTACTTGTTGTTTTAGTCTGTATTAATAGTGATTTATACAACATACCTAGAAGCAGCTACATGTAAAAGACTGACTTTGTTTGTCCACAGAAATTAGATTTTTCCATGTCCAGCCATTTTGCTGGAGGAAGCAAGAAAGAAGTGTGAGGGTTTTGACAGATTTGCAGTGAAAGCTGAGAGTTTTCTTACACCTCACTAGCAGCCTGCCCTGCCATCCCGAGGATGTTGGTGTCTCTAAGGCAGGGACATCAGATCCACTTAATGATTTTCTTGGGTGTACAGTAGGTTACTTGTGCAAGCTGGGCCACAAAGGATGACAGCTGGTGAACCGATTTTCAAGATCATATAATCCTGCTTTAAGATGGAAATATGCATCAGAAGAGTAGAGCACAAGAGCGGCTGTGGAGTGGTAGCACTCTGCCTGTTTGGCTTGAACTTGCCTTCAGAAGTCTGCCAGACACGTACATTACCACTTTCATTACCTTGGTCTGTCAGAAGTAAAACAATACATCATTGTTATTTAAACAACATCAGAATAACATAGTTATTGATGGACTTAATAGTGCAAGTACTGTGTATAAAGATGATTACAGGTTCCAGAGTCTTTGCATTTTCTGATTATTAATGGAACTGAATTTAATAATATCATCAAAATAATTATTTTGTTTTACCAGATATACTTTTCTCTCTGAAAAAATTGGTGGGTACATAGTATTTTTGTAAATGAGAATGCCATTTTAGATTGCATCATGCTATTACAGTGCATTTCAAATGCAAACAAAAATTATTCATCAGAAGTGATATCTAAATCTGGAAATACAAAATAATCATAAATTCTTCAGAGGCATCACTATCTGTTGAATTTCCATGGTTACTGCACCCAAATATGTTTTGATTTTTGTGGAAGTGGGTGAGTACAGGAAGTTCCAGCTGAATATGAGGGGGCACTTTACTATGAGCATTGGCACAGTTTGCCCAGAGAGGTTGTAGAGGCTCCTTCTCTGGAGATATTCAAAACCTGCCTGGATGCCATCCTGTACAAAGTGCTCTAGGCAATCCTGCTTGGCAGGGGGGTTGGACCAGATGATCTTCAGAGGTCCCTTCCAACCTTGGCCATTCTAGGATGCTGTGAGTACCTGCTAATTGGGCCAATGATTCAAGTCTAACAAGTTAGCCAGTTATGCACTCTTCAAATTATTCTCATCAAGAGTTAACAACAGAAGATTACTGCTGCTTGTTATTTAGTAAGAGACTTATCTGAAATAAATGCAAAGGACTTTTTGGAGAGCCAAATAAAAATGGCAGAGAATGCAGCACATGCAAAGCATCTCTCTGATATCTGACTTGCAAATCACAATCAATGGGCACCATGGTTTCAGCCAAGTTTTACTAATGCCTTCTGGTTTGGACTCCATTGCAAAGTATTTTTTATTCCTACTTGGAGCATGATAATATGACTACTTCGTCGTATTTCTAGTCTACCAGGAAATACGAGACTAAGACATTTCCCATCCTGGTGCGCTAGTTGCTGCTCAGCCATGGACTAGCCAGAGTAGACATGACATGAAATGCATGACAAAACTTCCACTTCCCTGATATATAACATAAAGCTTTTGACATATAGGCATTTGGGCAGATTTTTCAAGGGAAACCACTTTTGTTTTTAAAGGTCCATATTTTGGAGTTTCACAGAGTAACCCGAGGAAATAAGTTATTTCTGTATTTATTATATTCTATATTTTATATAAATTTTCAGGCAGTTCAGAGATGTTGTACAGCTTTTCACTTAAGGTGACCGTGTCTTCATCCCATAGAGGTCCATGGTGAGTGACAATCTGAGCAGTTAGGTCATGGCAGCATTTTTCTGTTACTTTGAAAATGAACACCACAAATCAAATTCACTTTACTATTAACAATTATCAAAATGCTTCTTAGAAACACAGGATGGTTTGGGTTGGAAGGGACCTTAGAGATCATCTAGTTCCAACCCCTCTGCCATGGGCAGGGACACCTCCCACCAGACCGGGTTGCCCAAAGCCCCATCCAGCCTGGCCTTGAACACCTCCAGGGATGGGGCATCCACAGCTTCTCTGGGCAGCCTGTGGCAGTGCCTCACCACCCTCAGAGTGAAGAATTTCCTCCTAACATCTAATCTAAATCTACCATCTTATAGTTTAAAGCCTTACTGTCACTCCACTCCCTGACCAAGAGTCCCTCCCCAGCTTTCCTGTAGGTCCCCTTTAGGTACTGGATGGCCACTGTAAGATCTCCTTGGAGCCTTCTCTTCTCCACGCTGAACAACCCCAACTCCCTCAGCCTGTCTTTGTAGGAGAGGCACTTCATCCATCTGATCATCCTTGTGGCCCTCCTCTGGATTGCTAAAACAGGTCCGTGCCTTTTTTTACTTCTTAAATAATAATGACAATAAAACGATTTGCCTAAGCATGATAACCTTAGCCTAAATGCATGCAAGTGGTCCTGGTTCTGCTGGAATTTTGTTGATGCGCAGCCTGTGGTTGCACATGGGCCAAAGCCCATCGTGGTCCCATCTGCCAAGCCCTGCTCCCACCTTCAGGCTCCTTGAGTGCTGGAGAACCGCAGGCTACGCGTGGCGAGTTACTGTAATTTTGATTAATTTGAATTTCACACTGCGGATCCATTCTGCCATCCCCAGCACAGTTATGTGGAAGCCAAAGTGTTTCCTCCAGCACAGCTTCTCCCTTCGGCAACGGGAGCGCCGCCTTGGCCTGCAGCCCCCTCGGTCCTGCCAACTCCCCACCTCACCCCTGCAGCCCCCTGCCCCGTGCCCAGGGGCACCACTTCCCTTCAGCCCCCCTCTCAGGCTGCTGCTGCCATGTTGGGTGCCGCTGCCCTACTCATCGCTGCCCTGAAATATTTAAAACCTGATCTTTATTTATGTAGGGATGAGCGTAACAGCAGAGCCCGCAGCTAAAGTGCCTGAAGGAAATAAAGCACACAACAGAACTTTTTTATTTTTGATGTTTTAAAATCTGTCTCTGGGTATAACGGAGGGCTGTGTTTTTGCTACTGTCTGTTTGATTTAATTTTATTTTAAACCGCGAGGCGGTTTAACACTTCAGACCTTAACCATGCTGGGGGAGGGTCGGGGGAGACGACGACGACGACTCAGGGGGACCCCCTCCCTCTACGCACTGCCCATCTATCTCCACTGCGCCGCTCCTCTCTATGGTGCGGCCTGCTCGGGGCAGGATGTCCCGCCTCCCCCTCCCCTTCTGATTGGCTGAGAGCCTCTCTGACGTACAAAGGGGCCGGGCGGAGAGGGGGCCGAGCTTCCCCAGCTTCCAGTGTGGAGGGAGGGCGGGCGCGGGGAAGGCAGGGCTCGGCGCTGCCGGCCGACGAGGGGGGGGGGCGGGCGGGGAGCGGGGAGGAGGGGCGAGGATAACCCGGGGCCGAGCGGGGCGAGGAGCCGCCGCCGCGGGCGGCCGGTGAGTGCGGGGAGCGGGCAGCGCCTCCATCTGCTGCTGCTGGGGGGAGGAACGACAGAGACCCCCCTCCCGGACCCAGCCCCGCGGATATGGTGGCGGCGGCGCCCCCGGTGCGGGGCGGGGGCCGTGCCCGGGCCTCCCTCCCTCCCTCGGTCCCTCCTTCCCTTCCTCAGTCCCCCTCCGTCCCCGAGGGGCTGCGCTAGGCCGCCCGGGGAGGCCTTCCCCGGGTGTCAGGGGAGGGGGTGGCCGCGGGTTTCCTCCCCCCTGAGGTCCCGGGGGGGTCTCTTGCACCCCAAATTATTGAAGACCCCAGGGAAGCCGCCCTCATCTCGGCTAAAATAACCCCGCACGGTGTGGTTTGTATGCCGGATTGTTATTTTTCTCCTCCTGTGGCAGGTTGGGTTGCTCGGCCAGCCCGGCGAGGAGGCTGGAGAAGGGAAGATGTCTTCTGAATCTTTTTGTCTGGCTGCGCAAGCGAGGTTCGACTCCAAATGGTTGAAGACAGACTTACAGGTGAGGCGTTAGGGGCTCGTGTCGCACGGTGGTGACCTTCCAGGATCAAGGATGCGTGTAGGCTGAACAGCTGACAAACAGAAAGCTGCAATGCTGCTGATGAGGTGGCTTACTGAAAGAAATACGTACTTGATATAACACTGCTTGTGAAGGAACACTGAATTATTTTGAGCTGCAAGTAGATCTGTGTTGTTGGTCCGGTCTCTTCTGCATAGAAACAAGCTGGACTACATGTGTGTGTTATTTTTGTGGAGTGCCAAAGCACACACCCGTGTATGCAGCAGCACAGTTAGAACCGAGTTTTTCCTTTAGGCTGTTGCTGAACTTCTTATCTTCAATGGCATTGGTGGTTTTAATGCACAAGAGAACTGATGTGAAAGACGATGGAAATTAACTTAAATTTTAAAGAGTTCAGATTAGCTTTTACCCCAATTGTTTGGGTAACAGGTGTAGGCTTCCTTTAAATTTTGTCCTTTTCCAAGGGAGTTAATTTTGTATGGAGTCTGTCAAAGAGATGTGGTTGAAATGGAACTGGTCTTTGTTGAAATGTACTAGTGTATGGTGAGTTTTGCTTTAGAAGATGACATGTTTACTTATCAAGATTGTGTGGTAGAGGATTGTGTGGTAGATGAATGATGATATTATCTTGTTTGCCCAATTCAGGTTTGAAAACTAAGGGGAAAATACAGAGAAGTTAAAGTGGTTTTGGTCAGTTATGTTTGGTTTGGATGAAATGGGTAACTAGAGTAAGTCCTTGTGTTGTCCATCTTCCTTCCTCCAGATGTGGCATAGAGATACCTTACTTTGAATAACCTTTGCAAGTTCTTGCTCAAATCTCTGAAGTTCTTGTTGGGACAGACCAGCTGGTGTTATTCCTTTGATATAGATTTATTTATTTATTAATTGCATCCTGAGTGACTTTACCCAAAAGTACATAGGCTGGATGGTAGAGTTCAGCTGTCATTGTGTCTGCAGTTCTATGTGCTTGTGACCGAAAAGCAGCCTTTCTCCAGTATTTTACATCAAACAAGCTAAATCGGATTCTGAAGTGACAGGCTTTGTATGTAACCATCAGGGCTCTACTATATAATGTAAGTGCCATAAAATCACAGGGGTCACTCTTGGTTTGGCTAGATGAGTTCTGTCTCTCATTTTCTTATTCTTTCCAAAGCCAAAAGTTTGGATTCAAAGATGTTTTGGCTAAGGAGGTGAATGTGCTTAGTACAAAAAAATTTTGAAGATGAGCATATTAACAATTACAGAAATGCTTTTCTAGTCCCTGGATGCTTAGTTCTAGATTGCAAATAAGTTGTTTTGACTACTGTAAAATTATAGCTGAAAAAAAGGCCATCTGTCTGTAATGACTGCTGAGTATGGATTGCCTGCCTTTCTTCCGTATTATACAAGGTGAAAAGTGTGACTATTCATGTGATTTGTCATTTTTCCTCTCTGTTGTAATGTGCTTTTTTTCTACATCCCTTTTTTATGCTTACATGCACTTTTGACAGGAAGGTTTCAATTGCCACCCATACCTTAAGGATTATTTTCAGCTGAGCTTATAAAATGCAGTGAAATACTTGTCTTTTATGGGATAGCTGTATAGTTAATGGGTTATAATAATGCCACTAAATAATAAACATCTTAATTTCTAACAAATCTCGGTGAATAAGTTCTTCTGTGAGAGTTCTTTGTGAGTAATAAGGTAGACTGTAATTGCCAAGGTACTCCCTTTGTTTTCTTCTAATCGTGCTCTAGCCAAAATAATGAGATTAATGGAATAAGTGAACAGTAATCGTTTGTGATCTGCTGGACACAAACATTGCTTCTCTGGAATGTGAAGCATAGCCAGACCTCCCAGGTATAATACAGTTTTCTTACTAGGTTAGCGATTTTTGACATTAGGCAGGTCCTCATCATAGAACTCTGTGTGGATGTATTCTGTTTGTTACTTTTTATTAATTAAAAAAAAAAAGAAAAGGCATGTGGCTCTTGATTTGCTCTTGTTATTATATTAAATGGCAGATGTCTTCTGTCAAGTAAAGGGGTTTGAGGCTCTGGGGAATTTTTGTATCGCTTGATTGACTGGCGTGACCTAGCTACTTGTGAAATCTCTTTGTAGGCATAAATCCTGTATCACTTTGTTCTGTTTGTACCAAGCATGCAGATTTCCTGCCTTGTATGTGTTGTTACCTGCTTACTGTAGAAGGGCCTTGTCAGTGTTCAAGAGACTGTCAACAGGAACTGAAATTATGAGAATAATACCTAGGAAAGATTTGAACAAAGGCGCATTGATTTAAGTGAACGAATCAAGCTGACTACACATTACTGATTAGAATTGACTCTGAAACTTTTCACTTTGCACCTAGATTCGTAATTTCTTGCTTTACAGTAGTCAAAAGAGCACGTTGCTGGGATTCCTTGGAGAAAGTTATACTGGGGAGTTCTTAACCTTAGGAGACATAAGAGATTAACCGGTCTTCAAAAGTAACTTTGCTGTTGTTGTTCTTGAATAACATTCTTTGCTGTTGCCTAATTTGAGGGATATAGCTGGAATTGGAAGGGAAGCATTTCTTCTGGTTGATGAGTAGTTTCCAAAGTCTGACTCCTCCATTTTTCTTGCCTCTGTTGCCAGAGGCTCTGTATTTAGACTTGATGGCTGTGGCAGTCATTGTGGATTAGAGGCACTGGAATCTCTCTGATGATCATTGGATTCTTTTTTGACTTTAGCTCAAGACAATGTTGCAGTAATAATGTAATAAATGATACTATAATGCTATGTGCATTAATAACAGTCTGTAATGTAGTGGTATTAATGGAATAAAATCCATGTGTCATTCTTTTCTTAGCATGGATTGTCTTTAATCACCTGTGAGAGCCACTCTTCCAGCTGGCATTCAGGCCAAATTTAAGTATACTTATATTGGGGTGTTAGTGTTAATAGACAAAGCCAGCATGGTGTAGCATATTATTACTGTTCTTAAGAAATTATCTTAGGCACGAGCCCTTTTGTAGTACCAGCAAGCCTTTAGCCTGCAGGAGCAACTGACGTGGTGTGAAAAGTTGGTGGAGACTATATATCTTGATGACAGAAATTTTGCTTCTGTTAATTTCTCTGAAACTGATTTAATCAATTTTTTATTATAGGAAGCCAAAAGTCTCTATAAAGACTTAAGTGCAGCCCTCAACTATTTCAGGTCTTTTTACAAACTTTGTAATTAATTGACCTGTATGTTTTACAGCTGCTAGAAAAGTCTAAAAAGTTTAGGGAAGTCTAAACACTCATTTTGTAAATTGTGTTTTATTCATGTTATTAATGATTTTTGTTAATTTGTGAGTTCCTGTTGGACCAAAGTTAGGCTCTGTGTTACCTGAAACAAACTGCTGCTGTAGCTGGACAAATCAGGTGGTTCAGCTCAATATGAGGTTGCATCAGCAATACAACGTATGTAATGTTTTCTTATATGCACATATCAGTGATGTAATTGTATAACAGCTAAGTAATCCTATGAAATAATAAAACCTGGAGTTGCTAGGAAGGTTGGATTAACACTCGTTACATTTTATTTTATACATTTTATATTTTTGGTTTTGTTTTAATGCATATTAAAACACATACACATGCATGTCTATTACTAGTAGAAACCATCACACGTGTAACAACATTGTTTGTAATGGGAGATTGTGTTCTAGCAAAGGCATCCCTCTTAAAAGGAAAACATAACAAAATACACATGGTAGGGAAGATTAAAGTTGTTTACTTAAACCTAGATAAGCAGTTTGCCAAGTCAATTTGAGCTTTAAATAGTTCCATTTAAGTGAAGTTTCTGCACCAGTTGTTTAGAACCTGATGCAGAGAACTTTAATTAGTGATGGCTGAATCATGAAAAAAATAGCATCAGTCAGCTAATGAGATGCATGTGTGCGTCTGGTGCTTATTGGTCTGCCCATTCTGGATCCTGCAGAGGACTATTGTGCTTAATAGCAGGGGATAAGGGAGAAAAGCTTTCATATTCCTGTAGCATAGGAAAAAAACCAAAACATACAATTTTAAGCAATAGTGAAAGGTGCAAGGGCTGTCTACAACAAAGAATAGGATGGATTTTCATCAGTTTTCATTGTTTATGGTTGGTAGGCTATTTCTGTCGTCTTTTGCCACAGGGATTTGAGAGATCTTTTTAAATTGAAGTAGCCACCTACAACTAATTGTATTTGCCTGAAATCTTTTCACCTTCCCCCAAAATTAAATTTGGCATCCGTATTTTTGTGAAAGGGCACCTCTTCTAGCACCTAGGTCGGTATCTTTGCTAATGTTAATAAATGATGTCTTGACCGTTAAGAAGTTAGTGAAAGATGCATTCTTTGTTTTGTTGATGTCCCTAATGTAGTGAAATTTGTAATAGAGAATTTTTAATATTTAAAAAATGAGGTGATGCTCTCCCTCCAGAATAAAAAGAAGGGGTCCAGAGGTGGAGTGAAGGCTGGACTTTACATGGAATGATAGGCTGGAGAAGTTAAACTCAATGTTTGTGCAGGTATTTGGGCTTAGAGCTACTGTTCCTCAAATGGAGGAAGTTAGAGAACTTCTCTCTCAACTTTGAGGGTAAGACTGAGTTTTTCTTTGCTTATGACCATTAAATGTTACTAAAATTTTGCAACAAATGGAAGCCTGGTAGACTGTCAACAGGGGGACATTTCTAGTTTGACCCCAAACCTGTTGATGTCACACAGTTCTTCTGAACTTTACTGTCTTTGTCATCAGAGCTTTAGAGCAAAATGTTAGACCTAATGATGTTGCACTGTGCTTTGTATGGGTGTGATTAGCAGCTGGGGTTTGTGGCATGCTTTAGCAGGGAAGGAAGGAGGCTAGGGCAGAATATGGAAGAGGAAGAAGACAAAATTAAAGCATGAATTGAAGGGATTCAAAACAGTGGAAGGACTTAGGAAAACACTCATTCTCGTGGGATATTAGTCTGTTCATGCATTGAAAAAATATTTTAATCTATTTCTAAATAAAAATGTATTTTAATGTAGCCTTTAGAATGTAACCAATAACTAATACAGAAGTAACTGAGTGGAAGAACAGATTTCTGTCCACATCCCCCCCCAACTGCTGACAATTCTGAGGTGAAGATTATTAAGTAGCTTATATTTTAAATCCATAATGACGTTTTGTGATTATCTTCTATTTCCAAAGTAGCTGTATAATCAGGAATCCTACCTGAATCAGACCTTACGGTCTTTATGTTTTCTTTCCCTTGCATCATTTTTCTCGAGCTCCATTTTACAGAGGCTTCTGTGCTCGTTACAGGAAAGTTTATGAAACCACATCAATAATGTGATCTGCTAGAGCATGTGGAATAAGCATTGTCTGATTTTAAATAGTTGACTTTAGAACCAAATCACAACTTCATCACAGCTTTTGATGGTTTTTAAAGTAACTTATTGAAATCAAACCCTGTAGTGGTGTTTTGTGGATTTTCAGAAGCTTATCCAGTTGTGGTTGCAATGCTTCATGTAAGGAAATGCTAATGCCTTGTTCTGTAGAGGTGATGGCAGGAGAGGGATGCATGGGGGCAGAATTTCACTGCCAGCCCCATTGGAAAATAGGAACAACATATGCTAGCACCAAACTAGAGATCCCTTTGACTTAATTAAGTCTTGTACTAGACAGAGTAAATTACAGTTTAACTGTGAGTTAAGATTAGCAAAAGATTAGAGTGGGGGCTGCTCAGTTTACAGTACAGTAAGAGTTTGCTTTGAAGTCTGTTTGGGCCCTTGCTTTTTTGACTTGGTAAGTGATCAGGACTGAGATTTAGGTCTATGTGGGAAGTATAAATTTGTTGAGGTGCATACCTTAGAAGTGCAGAGATCAAGAAGATGTGGTTTAGAGATGAGAACGTATAATAAATGGTGGAAGCAGGTTGGGTTTGTGAAGGTGAGGTGTAAAGGAGATGAAGATACATGGTTGTATCTGAAAGGAAGTTAGGAAGTGTTATGGGAAAGAAGAGGGATATTTGGGGCATGGGGAATGCCACTTGATAGGATGAAATGAGTAGGGAGGCTAAGAACATGTGCCAGGGCTGTAGGGTACTGCTTAGTAGGGATAGAGTTATGGCATTGATGTTGTCTCAGACTTGGGAAGCAAGTGTCTGGGTGGTGGGGCAAGCAGGGACTTGGGGTCCTTGTGGTAAATTTACAGACTATACATCTCTGCACCTGTTGACAATTGCAAAATTCAGTGGAAGCTTATTCTTAGTTTAATTTACTGAGTTTATCAAATTAATGCCTTTAAACATTAACAAATGAAGTTACTAAATTATTAGAGGGAAAGATGATCATGTAAATCAAATAAGTAGTGGGTGGGTGTTAGACTTGTATTCTTGTACTTGCAATCCCAGTATGTCAGAAACAATGAAGAGACAGTAAGATGTAACGTACTCCTGTAGAGTATTTGTGAAAAGTCATTGTGAACAGCACCCTTTTTTTTAATAAGTAATTAGCATATTTAAGTAACTGTATGGCATGCAGAGGTCCCACAATACATTTAAAGTACTAAATTCTGTTGGTTAATAATTCATTCATATTAAAATGTCGGCTTTTCTGATACTATTATTCTGTCATTTTATGCTTACATGTGCAATTTGCTAGTTGAGGTGAGAAAACCTACTGACTGACAAGCCAGGAATGTATCAGATTTTCTGACAAGTCTTAAAACACTGAAAGAAAGAAGTCAGGATTGTGTAATCAAAGCAGAAATTTGACTTTCATACCATAGAGTTGACTTACTGTTATCTTCAGCTGCTAGTTTCACAGAAAAAAAAGAGTGGCTGGGGCTGTCAGGGCCCTCTGGAGGCCACCAGGCCCAAGCCCTGCTCCAGCAGGGCCACCCAGCGCAGGCTGCCCAGGCCCATCTCCAGGCGGCTTTTGGAGATCCCCAAGGAGGAGACCCCACGGCCTCTCTGGGCAGCCTGTGCCAGGGCTCCTCACCCGCACAGCACAGAAGTGCTGCCTGGGGCTCAGGGGGAGCCTCCTGGGGGCCCGTGTGTGCCCAGGGCCTCTGGTCCTGGCACTGGGCACCACTGAGAAGAGCCTGACTCTATTGTCTTTGTGTGCTGCCTTCAGGTGTTTGTTGATGTTGATGAGGTCCCCCTGAGCCTTCTGTTCTGGGCTGAACAGCCCCACATCTCAGCCTTTTCTCATATGTGAGCTGCTCCAGAGCCTTAATTTGTTTTCATGGTTCTTCACTGGACTCTGTCCGGTCCATGTCTCCCTTGTACTGGGGAGCCCAGAACTGGACACAGCGCTCCAGGTGTGGCCTCACCGGTGCTGAGCAGAGTGGGAAGGATCACTTCCCTTGACCCACTGGCAGCACTCTGCCTGATGCAGCGCAGGACACCACAGGCCTTCTGTGTGGCAAGGGTACATTGCTGGCTTGTGTTGAACTTGGTGTCCAACAGGACCCTCAGGGCCTTTTCTGCCAAGCTGCTTCCCAGCTGTGTGGCCCCCAGCATGTGTGGGGTTGTTTTTCCCCAGGTGCAGCATTTGGCACTTCTTGTTGAACTTGATGAGGCTCCTGTCAGCCCATTTCTCCAGCCTGTCAAGGTCCCTCTGGATGGCAGCACAACCATCTGGCATATCAGTCACTCCTCCCAGTTTCTGTGGGATAACTGAAATTGAAGGGAGTTGGGAAACTTCTGTTACGGTTCTGGAATTTTTGGATTATGTCAATAAAACTACTCAAACAATTTACCCCTTTAAAATTAACCTTCTCTTCCACTTCTGGCTGTCACAGTGGAACTGTTTAATGTGTTTGCTCTACGTTGAGTAGATTAATAGTGACCATGTTACAGTTGGAATTGAGTTGCCTGCAGTTACAACACATGAACTGGTTGTAAATACTGTTTCTTCAATGTCCTTTCAGGCGGTTGCTTTGATTATTGCCACAAGAAAAGTCCAATATTCCTTTACTTTCAAACTTGTCCCTTCCCCCTCTCCCCCAGTGCATATACCACTGGCAAAATGTTAACGACAGCATGAATGAAAGCAAGTTTGTTTTTCTGGAGGCTGCTTATAGTGTAAGCTTCCACATGGCACATTTGGAGGAGGAGGAGGAGCGGTCTCTGACCTATAATCTCAGTGGTTGCTTTATCTTTGTGCAACATAACAAGAAAATGACTGATAAGAATTGGAACACCAAACCCAAGGCAGAAGAAATTTTGTTTACTCTTTCAGTTTTTACTTGCTTGAAGGACTTGTGTGCGCTTTGTGCCACGCAAAAAGATTAGAGTTGAAAAAGGAAAAAACTTTTCATTCTACTATAGCAGTGCTTACAAAGTATGAAGTTCTCCTCATTAAAATAATGTTGCATTATGAAGAATAATGAGTTCAAAGGCTGTAGGTTTTTTAGTATGTAAGTTTAAGGGCAGTGAGAACTATTTTCCATACCAGGGTGATTTGAGAACATAAAATATAAAAGTTGACAATTTAATAGAAGTCTTCAATTTGTGAAATTTGTTATTTTTGCAAAAATTGTTATTTTTGCAACTCATCCAAAGGGTTGCCTTTTTTCCTATATTTCAAGCTTGTGTTTTGTCATAGGTTTAGTATCGAGCAGGTGAACATCCTAAAATAATTAAACGTCTTCTATGCAATAGGAGCCAAAAACAGTGAAAAAGAAAACATATCAATGAGAATTGGGGAAAATAAATTCTTTACGTTTCCCCATAAAGAATATGCCCACATCTGATGAAGGAGAAAATGAATGCCTGTGTCTTTGTTGAAATATTTATAGACCTAGAACAATGTAAGAAATCCAGTCAGTGGTTGAAGAGGGCTTTTTTGTTTGTTTTTTTACGTTGTTGAAGTGTGACTTCAGTTCAATCTATTCCATTTTTTTTAAATTTAAACCGAGTGTAAAGTTTTCAGCAGAACCCATTCTCTGCAAGAGACCCATGTTCTATCTAGCCCCAAAGAACAAGGAATGTCATGTTCTTTAAAGTATTGTCACAATTAAATTCTGGTGCTGCATGATTGCTAAGTTGCAGAAGGGTAAGGTCTGGGTCAGACTGTGTGATGCTTCTCTCTATTACTCCCCTGAGGAAAGGAAATAGCAAGTGACAAATACGTACAATTTGTCAGCCCGTACTTTGGGTAAACAAAAAGGAAATCATTAATACTTGTTGGAGTGAATTTCTGGCTTATGCAATATGAAGTCAAAAAGCTAATGTGGTAATTTAGTATGCTGCAGTGGTGTCATAATGTGCAAGCTGTCTTTAATTTTTCATGTTACTTAGATTAGCTAGGTCAGCAAATGACCTCCCTGCAGTTGGTTGTGGCTCTTAAAAACTGTAATCTTTAATAAAATATCTTTAGGAAACTGATCAAAACAAAGTACAAGCAGACTTCTGTGGGTAAAGGCAAATATTAACAGCAGTTGTGTAACTTCTTTGTGTTATTCCTCCTCACTTAAAACACTTTGGACTTGAATGTTAGTTACATAACACAAGAGTGCTTCTAAATAAGCTTTCAGCATTTTTCTTGGATGTCTCCACTGCACCGCTCTGGCATGCTGAAGGAATTCTGCTTGCCAGTTTCATTTACTCCCCTTCTCCCTTCTGCTGTATGGTTGCAAACTATAGCCTGGTTATTAAGGAATTCACTTGAGATGTAGACGCCTGTTTCCCAGTGTTCTATAATGCAGAGAACACCAGCAGCAGAGGACAAGTTATGTTGGTCATTAAGTTTCTTCAAAGGAGATTCACATTGTTGGTAGTTTTACGTGTTGGTGACCTTCCTGTCATGTACTCTGAGTTCCATGCTCTTCATTCGCTGGTTTGGAGAGGGGACTGTAGTGACTTCCCTTGTGCTCCCCCATTTTGTGACTTTACGTAGCCTGAGTTTACTGGATGGCTTTTCCCAAAGGGAAAAAGGGATCCCCCTCCCCCATTTACCCAAATTACTGCATGATGTCATGTTGAATGTGTGGGTATTTCTGAGGTGACCAAATCATGCTTTTGATGAGAGATATACACCAAAAGCAAATTGATCTCTCTGTTTTTGAGTCTACGCAGTCAGATCAGATAGAGCTTTTAATCTGAAAATAGCATAGCTAGAGAAGCAGAGATCCTGAAGATCATTTAAGTCCCTGACAAACACACAGGCAGAATTTACCAGTGAGGTGACATACGGTGTTTTTAAAAATTTCTTCTGTGTTGTCTTGAGGGGAAAAATACAACTGTATGTAACTGCATATAACATTTCTTGTTTTTTTTTTTTTTTTTTTTTTTTTAACAGCTTGCTTTTACACGAGATGGACTCTGTGGCTTATGGAATGAAATGGTAAAAGATGGGGAGATTGTATATCCTGGAACAGAATTAACACAAAGTAGTGAACTACCTCCGAGAAAAGGTATGCTTTTTTTTTATTTTTTTCCTTTTGTTGTGATGAAAATGGAATTCAGAGTTCATACTGTAAGAAGGCTTTAGTTTCTTGTCACATGTCTGCATAGTCTGCCGGCGTTCATATTTTGAGTTAAGTGCAATTGAAACTTATCTCTTTTAAAGCGTGCAGGAAGGTAATGTCTGAGCTTTCAAATGAAGGCTTAAATCTGTTCCAGTCTCTTTAATTTAAACATTGTAACCACTCGTGTTATGATGAGTGAGGCTTGGCAGTGTCATTTTGTTCACTCTGCTTGGTGTGTTTATAGCTGAGGCCTTTGTCTAAAGGAAGTGGGCTGAGGAAGGGGGTAAAGGTGATAGTGCTATTTCTAATTTTGTTTATAGTCTTCATGAAGTGACTAAAAGGTCAGCTGAAAACTGTCCACAATCCAGCTGCACATGTAGTGCTTTTTTTTGTCTTCTAGTTTCCTTTAGGGCAGGTCAAACACTGCAAATCAAATGACAGAGTAACATATGTATTCAGATTAATAATCACATTCTTTGATTAGAGACTTACTCAATATTTTACAAAAGGAATGGAGAATTATTAATGTCTGTGATTGGATAATCAATGATTTTCAGCTTTCTGAAATACCTGGATTTGGCATGCCATTTAGTTTTGCCTTTATCAATAATGGGGTTTGTGGAAAGTAGCAAGAATTTTCTTAAAAATGTCAATGTTCAGTTAGCACAAATAGCACAAGTAGTCTGCCTTTTTGTTCCTTTGGAGGGGTGAAGTGTAGGTCCAGTAGAGTGGAGGTCATGTCTGTTCTTTTCTACTGCTGGAGTATGTTTTCTACCAAAGTGCTTTTAAAACACCTATTCTTTTGAACAGCTACAGTAGTTTAGAAATTTTAAGAGTTAAGAGCCTGAGAAGGGTATATTCAGATCAGTGTATGAATTATTTCAGTGTAGTTAGCCACTGTGCTGGACTGCAGGATTTGTAAGATGTAACTGTTTTGCTTACTAGACTTGAACTTTGAAAAGGAAAAGTTAATTGAGGCTATTTCTGGTCAGCGTTGATCAGATTGTACGTTTGATTCTGTTAGGCAGTAGTGAGTCATGAAACCAGAAAAACTGATGGTCATTTTGCAGCTCAAATTCAATTTCATGAAATGAAAATGTGGAATACTTCAGTCTGTTTAGTTAGTAGTTCATTTTTTTACATGAATGATATACAAATCTCTTTCAAGAGGAAAGGGAAAAGCGCATGCCAGTAACTAGATTCACGTAAATCCTAGTGTTTTTATATTAAAAGCAATGTATTTTAATATCAATATTTGGATTATGCTCCTCTATTGACTAATTTGGAGATGAGAGGTTGCTGTAGGTAGTCCTTTTTATTTAGTCTGTTTTGAGAAGTTTTGATTTATATTCATATGTTATAATCCTTTTTACTTAACTAGTGCTGTAGTTCTCTGCTAGTGCTGGCTGGGCTGCTTGGAAGAGGTGCTTCATTCTTGCAGTGGGTAATCAGCAGAGGCAGTAAACTGGAAGACCATGTTATTGATAGTGAAAAGCATTCCTTCTCTCCTCTAGGAAGAAAATGCAAATACTGCATTTGTTTTCCCTGTTAGCAGAAACATTTTTATAGGCATAACCTCTTTGTTTTTTCTTCATGGCACTTTCAGAGAAATGTGTGTGATTAATGCATCCAGGGAAATGAGTTTGCATGTTTCCAAGTATCACCTAAGGGCACAGCTGTGACAGTAGTGGTGTTCAAATTCAGGTGCACTTGCAGTATGACATACTTAAAAGGTAGTCAGGCTGCCATCAGGAAAATTGGCTAAGTTTAATGTCTGAAAATATTAAAAAGTATTTAATATTTTTCCCTATTAAATTTTTAAGTTTGGAAGCCATTACTGTACATTTTGAAGAAGTCAGTTGACCACACAAGTCCTTTTTTGTTTCCACAAACTTATGTGTAAACAGAATTCCTGTTTCAATTAGCTATTTTAAATAAGGTAAAACCATAAAATAGTCAACTTCATGCCTCTGTCCTGTCACTGGTAAGCACAGTGGGTTTCTTCTCTTCTGTTGTGCCCCTTATCTGAAAGTTGGACCTTTGTCAGCCTGTTGAGTGCACGCACCTCACTCAGCATCGTGTCTGCAAACAGATGATCAAGTCCAAATGCCCAAGTGATTGCAGAGAGGCTGGCAAAGCTCAAACCTTTGTAATGAGAATAATGGTATGTGGGAATTGGTTATGCTGGCTACTGTTTAGACAACATGTATATGAAACTGTAGCAGTGAGCAGGCATGCAGGCTGTCTCCTGCTTTGAGCCTCCTTTCCCACGTAAGAAATACATTTTAAAAGTGGAAAGTGCCTCTTTTCTCTTCCTTGTTTCTGCCTGTAGCAAGCTAGTTATATTGGCTGTACCCAGTGCCTCAAGCATTCAGTATTCAGCTGTGGATTATCATTCTCTTTGAAGGACGGGGGAAGTCCACAGTCATCCTATTGGACAGTTTGACTTCATAACTACAAAATGCTTTATTGCATGTCCAACAGATTTTAAAAAATCATTTAAAAAGTAGCATACCCTAGAAGACAAACTTTATTTCTGATTAGGATATCAAGTCTGGGAGAAGTTTTCATAAACATGTTGCTTGCAGATGCTGCAGATCTCATTAAGTTGCTGATCCTCTGAAGGGTTGGTGGTTATGGGAAAAGGAACTGTAAGAGATGGCTTGGCTGTTTGGGCTTCATATGCTAATGCTGTTATCTCCTAGTCCGTTCTTTGGCGGAGAGAACTGGTTATTTGTTATTGGTATTGAAACATTTCCTCGATCTCAGATTACCAAATACTATTTTAGAGTAGTTGTGAAACGCAGCCTGCCCTTAAAGCACACTCTGTAACTTGTGCCTTGTGAGTGGCAAGGTATTTGTAGCAACATCTGCTGGGAAATGGTTGCAGGCTTTTTTCTTCTGCTGAGGAATTCCTGACTCTGTCAGTTGTTGGAATTCAGGAGCAGCACAAGGTCTTACTGTAGTAGGTGCTTGAGGCAATTATGGTGTGCCAGTTACATTTCACGTTCAGTGAAGAAAATAAGGCCCACCTTGAGCTGCTTCCTTTCTGTCCCCTCTTTATGTGGGGTTAGGCTATTGTTGTCCAAGACTGAGCATGTGGAGAGTTCTTGTGCTTTGCTTTCGGAGCTAACCTCTAGCTGAGAATGATTACTTCAGTTGCTCAGTTTTTACTCTGTGAGCATACCTACCTCATCCTGGAAGCTTATGATTATAAACCAAAAGAGAGTTAAGAGAAAGTTCATTTGGGGAACTATAACACAGGTGTTTTCCCATTACAATCCTCAGTATTCACACTTAAGTCTAAGAAAAAATGATGTTAAAATAGGCTGTCACACCGCCACCTCTTTTTTTTGTGTGTGTGCGTGTTCTTTTGAAAACTGCTTTGTTTTTTGTTATTTTGGTCTGTGCTGGCTTTGCTCAAGATTTCTTCCTTCCTGCCCCCACTTTCTTTGGGGTTCCCTTTCTGCAATCCCTTTCTTTAAGCATAACTGAGCTTCCATGAATATGAAGTCCGTGCTGCTGCTTTTAATTTAGACTGATACCGGCATTGTCCCTACAGAGAAAGTGGCTTTGTGCAAGTATAGTGAAGTCTTTGTGAAACAATTTGTCATGGGCTTTTAATGTGGTTTGCTTTTTTTTTTCCTTTTAGCTCAGCTCCCTCCTTCTCCCCCTACCTTCCTTTTCTGCTCATATAGTAAATTAAAGAAACTCCTCCTAGTGGATTTGTGTATGTTTAATGTCAAGGTTATTTGTGTACGACACGAGGCTGCAGTTCCAACCTGGGCTGGGACCTCATCTACTTGCAGCGAGGGACTAAGTTCGTAGCCCTTTGTTGTCATCCTTTGCCAAGGATCTGTTAAAAAGCATAACAAGTTCTCTTGCAGCTCTCTGCAAAACATAGTGTCTTGGCACAGCACCCTTCTACCCACTGCCTGAAATCCCAGCAGCTCCTGTGGAGCGTATCTGTAGATGTGTGGGTGAGTGGAGAAACAGCGAGAGCGTGGTGTTATTGTGGGAATCGCCTGAACTGCTCTGGCTAAACAGGGTGCTTGCTTTAACTGTATAATGGGATTTATGCCCTCTAATGTTACTGACGCCTTGGAGTAAAACCAGCTAAATTCAGTAATTTTTTGGACACGTTTTATTATGCTGATGACTGCTGAACTGTTGGATGCTCCTTGGTATTTGAGAGAGATGGTTGTATTTGGTGTAGCTTCCACTTGTAGCGTGGATACTCCACTTTCTTTTTACTGTGCTCAGGTGACCTTTGTTATCCCTTCCTTAGCCCACAATCTCAACTGTAGCACGCATTGTGCAATTGTCTCCTGTTTTTTTCCTCTTGCCTTCAGGTGCCACCTCCTGAGTGCTACTGCGTGTTGCGGGTTATGAAACATTGGCTTTAATTTAAAACTTGTATGATTAAGGCAGCTTAAAAAAGCATATTTTGGGAGGTGCTATTGTCTGCAGCCAAGGAAGTGTTTAACAAATAGTCAATCACAGATCCAGTTACAACCAGATCAGACATTCATTTTTTTCTTTAAGCCAGATGGAGGAAATAGTTGAATGTTTTTGGAAATTGTACTGGTTTGCGTGCTCTGAAGTAATGAGAGCCTTTGATACCCAAGTGGGATAGGTGCAATCAGATGTGTTGTATCTAGCTGCAGCTGTAAACCTCTTGCTTACTTACTATCATCTCCCGAAGTGTGCTAGTGCGATTGTGTGTGTTTGGTGATGGGGGGTGACATGGGAGGAAAGACACAATTCTAATTCTTGATTGTTGTGGCCGGGGCTTCTGGGAAGGAGTCTGTGTAGTCTGGCTTGGCAGATAGGAGTGGAGGACCAGTAATTTTTAAGAGCCTGGTAAAAATGTCTGAGTCTAATCTCTTCAAGGATAGGTTGCAAATGCTAGAATCGAGAAATCTGGGGGGGATATTTTTAGAAATGAAGGGTCACAGTGAGAAATGCAGTTGCCTGCGAGGCCCTGAATTGCAAGGCAGTTTTGCATGTTGAACTGGCTGGAGGTAAGGGTATGGAAATCCATACGAATAAGGAGAGAGAGACTTCCAGCTGTCTGGTTCTACTGTGTTTAGCAAATTGGGGCTTTCACGCAGTCTTTGATTACAGAGATAAGTGACTAATGTCTGTTTTCTGTCTTCATGAAAGTAATCTTAAAAGGATTGCAAATGCTTTTTATTGCTTGGGTAGAAAGTGGTGGTATTATTGCTTGCTGGTAATTACTAAGATGCTAGATATGTTAGAAATGTTGAAATACTGCTGCATAAAATTAGTGTAAAGGTCAATGTATAGCTCTCCTTGATTTTGAAATTAAGCCAATTGCTGTATTTTACATGTTGGAGTATGAAAACCAGTAAATGAAACAGAAACAGAGGTAGTTGAGAGCAAAGGCTGACTTAAAGTGCATTTATTGCAATGCTGACCTTTTGTGTTAGTGTGGATTTTAATCAATTACCTAGGAGGTTGTAGCAGTGATTTCAACATTTTAAAGTCACTGTGTTATGAAATGTAACATGAGACCTAGCACCTGTGGCAGTTAACATGGTGCATACCATTTTCTTTTCCCTTCTTTGTTCTCTTAATGATAGACAACATTGCTGTAAATATGTGGACTATGAGAATTAAAGGAGGAAGTAGTTTAACTGTTTTTTTTTTTTCTTTAGATGATAGCACTGAATGCCAAACTGCATCAAAGAAAGAAGAGCAAAATGACAAAGAAAAGAAAGATGAAGAAGAGGCTCCACCACCTACTTACAGGGCCAAATCGATTGTTGAGAGTTGGGTGTGGGGCAAACAACCAGGTATTGTGGCTGTTTTGATGATTCTCACTGATGATTCTCATATGTTCTATACTGATCACTGCTTTTGTAGCATCAAGAGGTAATTGGATCAAGATGCATCTGTTGGGTTAGTGGATTAAGTTTGGTAAGTGGTTAGCTGTGATACAAGTTAAACATTTGCCATAACTGCTTTTGGGTTTAATTGCACTCACGACTTGAAGAGTCAATTTGCACCTTTCGTACTACTTGAAGGAATGATAAATTGGCTTGGAACAAATGCAGTTATACAGTGAAATGTTAAGATGCCTTTAGATTTCTGTGCAGTTACAGACACACAAAAAATGCGTAGTTTCTGAAGCCTGAATTTTCTGCAGGCAATAAAGGCTTAATGGGTGATTTTTCTTTTTGGATTAGTGGTCTGATATGAAGGAGTTTGAGTGAATCATGGGAGGAATGTTGAAAGGGTTTGTTCAATTAACTGTCTGTCCTGACCTTTGCTGACAGTAATGTCACCTGTGATGTCAATGGGAAAATAGTCTGTGTTCACATCTTCAACTGTGGCTCTATAAAATACTGATTCTGATATTGAAGCCAGCTGAAGTTTGTAACTCCTTATTGCTGCAGAGCAGCAACACATTGTCTGAAATGGTACAACTTCAACAGCAACGTTACAGAAGAAGCTTCGCTTCAGTGGTTTGTTTAGTACTTCTGGTGCCGGATACTACCAGATTCAGATACTGGAATGTACAAACTTCAGGGACATCTGTTGTGCCCCTGTTCCTTTCCCCTCACCCTGAATCACTTGAGGATCCCTGGCAAGAGCATTCTCTCTTCAGTGCCAGAATCTGGATCCGCATAGCCGTCTTTGCTAGGGAAGCTATGTAACTTGCTTCTGTTGAGCCACAGGTCAGCTGCCAGTCTGCTGTCCTCTGCTCTGTGCCAGCCAGCTTTTTCCCCTTTCTTAAGGACAGAAGGGCAGATGGGCTTGATGTCACTCTAGAAGTAGGACAGAATCTTGCAGTGTAGGAGGAATGAGAAGAATTGCCATTACAGTGGAAGGGGGAGGGAGTGTTAAAGAAGGGAGACTGTGTTGAAGAGACGCAAGCTAAAGGTCATGTTATTTTTGTTTTATACTTGTATTTAGTGCTTGTTGCTGAAGAGTAGAGTAAATCTATTGTAAAAAAAATGTTAATGTAAATACTAACTCTCCTACCAAATTTCTCTCAACTGACCAGGGTGTTTGGGATAAGGGCTGGCCTTTAAATTTACTTTCCAATGATTTCTTTAAAATTTTAAAATAAATAAAGGCTGTTTAGAAAACAAGGGGTGTGTGTTTGTGTATGGAGGTTTCAGGAAAAAAAGTTAGTTCTTGTATTAATTTTCAGTGCTTATATATCGTATGGCTCATTATTGTTGAGCATGTTATTTCTAGAATAAATATTTATGAAGACTTAATGTACTGAATTTGTATTCCTTGGTTTCAGTTACCTTTTGTGCTGGAAGTTCACATCACCTTGATCTGATTTAACTGTCTGGGACAGATAAATCCTGAAACAATACTATAAACACACTTTTATTTTATTTATAAAAGGGTTACAGGTGGCTTTCACTCAATTGTAGGTAGCTTTTTTGTTTTGCATTTGTAAGAAATAGAGTTAACAGTTGCTTTTTGCACCACACTAGTTTTTGTGGCTTGGCAATTGATTTTGAAAAAAAAAAAAAAAAAACAACCCAGAGAATTAATTCAATCTTGGTGCTTTGCATCTGTCACCTAAAACAAGAAAAACTATTTTAAGCTTGTCTTCTGTCATCCTTCCGAAAAACTAAAATTGATCCTTCAGTATTTGTCAAAAGCATGAAGGAGCTTTTGAAAACCAGAATTGTTTTCTAAAGGTATTCCTACTGATCCAGTAAGAATTAAAGACTTATTGTGTTTTCACTTGGTTTATATTCCTTTACGAGTTTCAGGTTAATACCCTGAGCTATATTTACTGAATTTAATGATTTACATTATGAAAGTTGTATCTCGACATTAGATAGTGGATTATCTGTGTTCTAGAAGTGCTGTAATACAATCTTACTTTGCCAAGAAGTCTGGAGGATCATGCTATTGAACTTCAGCAGGCTAATCCAGGTTGCTGGGCCTTGTGACATCCCTTCCCCATGAGAACTGAGGGATTTGGAGAAAGCACAAAAAAAAGGCTCTTCATAAAATGTGTTGAGAAGCAGTGCTTTTTGTCTTCCACTCTGTTTTGTGATCTGGGCACAAGTTCAGCAAAGCAAAATGCTTTCCTCAGTTCTAATTTATGCTGAGATCACCACCAGAACAGGGTGAAGATGTTGTACTTGCAGTGTTTTTTTTTTTTTTGAGCAGCCTTACTATGCTAAGTTCTGAAAAAAAAAAAAAGCATAATATAGTAATAAAAACATGGGTAGTTTATTATTTGACTTTTAAGCTGTTTTTTCTTCTCTGAGGCTTCAGTGTTCATCCATTTCATGTTCAGCTCTTACTTGATGCCAGATTCAGGCCTCATTTTGATATAAGTGCTTATTTAAAACATCTTCCATTTGTCGTGTCCCCACAAGATTGTGTATTCATTAGCCAGTCCTTCTGATTTTTCTTAAAAATCTTGTTTTATTACTTTCATCAGTTTTCTTGGGTAGTCAGGCCTGATTTAGCAGTCCGTATTACAACAAATTAAACCATTATGCTGGTAAATCACTGTCATGGCACAGCACTTCTGGGGGCTCCTCAAGTACAGCTGAGAGCTTGTTTGGAGATAATGCTGCCTCTTGTTTCCGTGGTAATGTTAGTATAGCTAAGTGTGCTGAGAAGTGGTTCAGAGGCAATACCTAAGGGAGGGGAGGTGAAAACTACCCTTGTGAATTCAGTGAGAACACATGAGAAACAAGTCACTGGCAACATCAGTTCAATCTTTGTCTTTTGTAAGAAAGGGGGGAGACATGCTGAAGTTTTATCCTGTAAGAGCTTTTAAATGAATCAAGTTTGTATTGTGAACAGAAGTAACTAAAAGCATTGGTGGCATTGAAAAGTCTTTTTTTTAACAACAGATGAAAAGTTTCTACACATTTCTACTTTGATTAAAAAAAAAAAAGATTATTTTAAAGTTCAGCTTTAGAAAAGCTGATAAAAACAATGGTTCAGTGAAAGGATGACATTTGCCCAGGGTCTGCCTCCTGTTCTACATCTCTCAGAACTCCTGCCTCCCTGTTTTTTTTCTTTCTTACCACTTCAAACAGATTTTAAATCCCTCACACAGCCAACTTGAAAGTTATTGTCTGGCTCCAAGCATCTTTGGATGTTGAATCTTTTCCCTCACTAAATATGAATAAGGTGAGGTGTGCTAACGGGTGTCCTTTGAATGGGGGAGCGGAGAGAAGGAAGCAAAAAGCTAACCACCCATTAGGAATTAGGTTCTTTCACAGAACCACAGCGGGGCTGAGGCTGTCAGGGCCCTCTGGAGGCCACCAGGCCCAAGCCCTGCTCCAGCAGGGCCACCCAGCGCAGGCTGCCCAGGCCCATCTCCAGGCGGCTTTTGGAGATCCCCAAGGAGGAGACCCCACGGCCTCTCTGGGCAGCCCGTGCCAGAGCTCCTCACCCGCACAGCACAGAAGTGCTGCCTGGGGCTCAGGGGGAGCCTCCTGTGTTCTTAGTATAAAATAATTACAGGAGTATATTTAGCCATGTTTCTGAGGGAAATCAGGTGGATGTGATGGTATTTTTGTTTTTCCCTCTTGCTTTTGAATCCACTGTGTGTTTGTGGCATTGGCTTGCTGTCCTGCCAGATGTGTGTTAAGCTGAGCTGACTGCATCCTCTGGCTGCTCTTTGTCCAGTGGAAGTATTGTATAGTAGGAGGGGAAAGAGACGAGACAAAACATAAAAAGCTGTAGGAAATTAGAGCACATTAGCTCTGCTGCTGACAGGAAATGTGTGCTCTTTATAGTGGTATGTTCTTGCCAAATTGTTTGAAATGTGTTTTGAAATTTCAGGTCTGAAATCTCTTTAGACTGTATCATCTGTATTTGCCTTTTGCTGAAGCTTGTGACTCAGTGGAAGTCCTTGAAACTTTTCAGTTCTGATACGGGCATTTTTCATGATCCTTATTTGTCACTGTGGAGTTCTCTGCAAGAGCTACTGACATAAACATTAAGAAACCTTTTAGTATGTTATTTTAAGGTTAATAATGGAGCAAACGTGCCTTTAACAGGCTACCTGCCTTAAACTCATGTCAGGTTAATGTATTGGCTGTGGCTGAGGTGATTTAAGAAGTTACTGTCTTCAGCTGCTTGTTTTGACCCCCTCGGATTTGCTGACGTAACTAGACAACGCATCACTGCTTAACCCTGTTCTGTCAAATGATCTAGGATAAACACTGCTGGTATTTTTACTTCTAATGCAGGGAATTTCTGGCAGGATGAATTAAGAAGTGAAGACACGTAGTTATGTTAGCTGCTGTGGGGAGGGAGGGATGTGATAAATTTTAATAGAAGATGGTAAAACCCTTACCTGCCTCCACTGCAGCCAGGAACATATCTGACTGTAGTTCTCACTTAACAAGTATTCTGCTAATGATAACTTGAGAATTTAAACTTGTGTGTTATGACATCAAGCCTTACATTGTAGGTATGGATTAGGTAAATTATTTGTCTCTACCCTTCATAAAATAACTGACAAAGCAGAATGTTGCAAGGGACATCTGGCATCAAGGACTGGCCTAGTGGCATAAACAGTTTTGTTTGAAGAGTTCGCTGTAACCTTCTCAGATGAAACTTGAATCGTTGCTATTAATAACCTATTCTCTCATTCTGTTTAGGTACTTGGTAATATATGTTGTTCAGGCTTGACTGATCTCACTTGGTCGGTTCCCTAATGTATTTAAAAAATTCTGAAGAGGAACTGAATTTTCATCAAGACTAATTTACTTACGGAAGAAGATTTAAATATGTGAAGTGCATAGATACAGCTCGCTTTAAAAATAGACAAAAAATCCAAAGACACCCGGGCACCCTTTTCCCCCAACAGTGTTACTTCTAACAAAACAATGCTGTCCTTGGTTCAGTTTTGAGGCACATCTGAGTTGTAGGATTATTATAGCTAACATTGTCTGGAATAGCTGTTCCAGTCTTTACCTACACTTGGCATGTGAAATTTCTTTTGGATTATTGAAATAATAAAGTATGTATAAAGTATTTTAAGAATGGGATTACTTAATTTTGGGAGAAAGCCTCCTAAAATTGTAGCCATTTCAGATTGTGAAAGCAAAGTGAGTAAAGGAAAAGAAAGAGTAAAAGAGTAAAGGAAAAGGAAGAGTAAAGGGAAAGAATTTTTACCAGAGCTGAAGTCAGTGAAGTTAATGGTTCATGCATGTTTATTGACTTGGACAGGAAAGAAAAATAACTTGCATTTGAAATGAAATATCCCTTGCTTTAGAAAGTGCTATTGTGAAGGTTTGTTTGTGAAACTTTGTGTAGCTTAGTAGGACTCAATTCCAGTTGCCTTGAAGTATTATGTAGATCTTCTGTATTAAAATAGAATTGAACCTTTGAGGTATCTAAAAAGCTACAGTAATGTTATTTTTTGTCAGATGAGCCAGTTGTCATATCAGATCATTGACCATCTTGTTGAGTGTCTTACAGGTTATCCGCAGTATGTATTATGCTAGGAATTAATTTTGTAGGTGCCGCAGATGAAACTTTTTTTTTTTCCTGTAAAGACATGGTATTGTGTTTGTATACAATGGTCAGCTTGAAAACTGCTACTGCTGGACTTGCATGCATTGTATGTGCTATTGTAGGGAGTTTTTTTTTTTGCATTCAGAGTTTGTGGTGTCACCTATTCCATCAGAGTGGATGGGGTGTTCATAACAGCAGTAATGTGGCTGATTGGACCCAATTATGGAAGTGTTCAGTTGCGGTCTTCTAGGGAAACTTCCTCATAAGGAATTATGTCTAATATAGGTAGTCTCTGCCCCTCCTGATTCTTTCCAGTAGCCCCTGTGCCACATGTTTATTAAGCGTGTTATTTTGAAATGAAGGGCTCTGTCACCAGAAAACATACCGTTCTTTAACTCTCAGAAAGAATTTGAGGGGCCGTTCACCTTTAGATAACTTGTCAGCCAGGAGGGGATTATGAATACTGTAGCTCTCTGTTACTTTATAGACTCTGTGGAGTCTGGCACTTAGTTCTTCGTTTCTGTAGCACCAAGCATTGACTGTATCATTTTCCCCAAACACAGACGGTAATGAAAGTGCCTTTTTTTTCCATCAACTGTTTATTTACTTTTCCTGTGGATACATGAGTATGTAATATGGGGAATGAACCTGCAGAGTGAAATTGGTTGACAAAAAGAACGATATATTTTCTTAAAAATCTCTTTGTAAAACAAAGTGTGAGTTTTTTTCCTTCATTGTTGTATTCCAGTGGTAAGTAGTGATGGATGGGGCTTCAGGGTTTTGGAAGGGGGAAAAAGCTGATTTTTGTGTCTTGTGGTGGTTTATTTAGAGGGATCATGAAGCTGGTGTGTCGATACTGGCCATGTTCTGGTACAGTACTCTGAAGTGCAGTAGCTGAGTAATGTTAACACTTTTCAACTGAGTTTTTTCCTTCAGAATTACGGTATTGATTTGGAGGTATACTGGAGCTTCAGGCTGGGGACTCATAGTCATCCATGAAAGCTTCCCAGTAAACTTACATCATGTTAAAGGACGTAATTACAGAATCAGAATCATTCAGGTTGGAAAAGCCCTCCAAGATCATCTGGTCTAACCATCCCCCTATCACCAATGTCACCCGCTAAACCATGTCCCTAAGCACCACGTCCAGCCTTTCCTTGAACACCCCCAGGGATGGTGACTCCACCACCTACCTGGGCAACCTGTCCCAATGCCTGACTGCTCTTCCTGAGAATAAATGTCTCCTCATTTCCAACCTGAACCTCCCCTGGTGCAACTCATTCCCTCTTGTCCAAAGCCAAATCAAACATGCCTTTAGCAGGCATTTGTTTTATTTATGATTAGTTTACATAGTGATCTGAAGTAACTCTGTTCAACTATGACAGACAACTGTGCTATAAATGTCTTTGTAGGGAATTTTATGGGGCAAAAATTAAGGGTACTGTGGCTTTTTTTGTCATATTTCCTGTTGTTGAGCCAAAGTATGGATGTATATAATAGCTGCTATTACTTTTGTCTAATTCCTTAATGTTTAGACTGTAAGGAACGCTTACTGTTCTTAGTCGTTGAAAAAGTCAGTTCTTCGTCATAAGCGGAAAAATGCAAATTGCCTCAGGGAAAGGAATTTAACACATGAAATAGTGAAATGTGAGTAGCACTGTTGAAAACAGGCTGGGGTAATGGCTGACAACAAGCTGTATGTGACTGCAATGTGATATGGTGGCAGAGAAGGCCGCTTGAATTCTCTGCTGGCTCTGCAGAGATGTATCATAGAGGGGACAAAACTTTGAAATACTTTAGAGAGTTACATTTACAAAAGAAAAAAAGCCTTGTGCCTCATTAGGTACAATTTTCAACTCCAGATGCTACCATGAGTGTCTGAATTTCTATAGCTTGGAGGCTATTCCATTTTTTTTCCTGTGAGGCTGTTGCCATCTTTTCACAAACATGGTTACATAGGTGCAGATATGCATTTTTTTTTTCATAGCCCTTAGTCAGGTGTCAGTTAAAACAAAGTCACTGCTGTGTGGCAGCCAGGCAGCAAATGCTGGTGGTTGGCTTAGGGAGGAGTACCGTAATGAAGAGAAAAGCAGAGTGGTGGCCCAGTGATCAGACTTTTAATAAAGGGAGAGGAAAGAAAAAACCCTTCCAAGAACAGACTTTGTTCATGTTTATCCAAAGAATTAAAGCTACAGAGAATGTAGCTAAAAAAAAAAAAAGTGTGTGGGGGGAAATAACCAACCTCCCCCCCGTCCCAGCCCAAATAAACATTATTCCAAAATTCCTGTTTTCAAGTGTTTTGAGGCTGTCTTTATCATCTGTCATTATATAATTAGGACTTCAGGCTGTTGAATGATTTTTCTGGTTAGCAAAGAAATAATATTCTGGTGTTGGTACATAGGTCAGATCTTTTATTTGCTGATTTTTACTTGCGGGTGTCTTAAATTTCTGACAGCTTGTTTCAGAAGCTAACCAGCTCTTGGCAGTGACCCTCCAGCTTCTGAGAGTAGCTTTATAACTTCTGAGAAACTTAAGATAATGTGTATCAGTGCAAAATGAAAGCATGTCTTCCTAGGTACTTGCAAGTTTGTTGCTTGTACTTAGGAGAAGTCTGGCTCTGAGGTCTGCTCTTGATAAGAATTTGCTGTATAACTTGTTTTGAACACTTGCATAAATATTTTCTATGGCATTTTAATTTCAGACATGAAATATGAAGGTTAAGATGTATTCACACAAAACTAGTTTTGATGATAACCTTAGTCTTCGTCTAAACACCTGTTAAATAGGATTTGTAATTGTTTAATACATACTGCTATTTAGAAATGTGCACATTAAATACGGAAACAGTGAATTTCACTAGGTTTTGAGATTGACTTCTAGTCAGCTCATAGTTTTTAATTTTTCTTGACTTCTTTTGGTTGTATATGTAACAAAGGGGAACACCACTAAAATTATATCTATCTTTGATTCTTAGATGTGAATGAATTGAAAGAGTGCCTTCATGTACTAGTGAAGGAACAGCAAGCTCTGGCCACGCAAACTGCTACAACAGCTCTTTCGGCTATGAGGCTAAAGCAGAGGCTAGTTATCCTGGAACGATACTTCATTGCATTGAACAGAACAGTTCTTCAGGAGAATGTCAAAGTTAAGTGGAAAAGCAATAGTATTCCTCTGCCTACTGTGGATAAGAAAAGGTAATGACAAGTTGTACGGATAAGTTAATATATTAGCAAAATCATAGAAGGGTTATCAACTTGTGTGTGACAGCTTAATGGGATTTCTTTCTCCTCATAAAGCATTACCAGTAAAGACAGTCTTCTTATTTAAGATGGTTTTCGGTGGTGCTATCTACCACACAGTTTTCATCCTTGGCTGATGCTTACTTATGCTGACTCTGTTCATATTGGTTGTCTTTTATTATAATACACTTCAGTAGATGTTATTCTTTGAGCTGTGATCATACTTCCATGGAGATACTCCTTTTGTTCTACTCTGTTGGATGTATGGAAAGGCCTATTTCAGAAATGATGCTGATGGACATTACATAGTTACAATAGCATTATTTCTGGTCATTAACATGTATTTCTCATATTTATTTGCTCAGTTATGCACACAAATTTAAAAATGCAAGTACATGTAGTTGAATGTAGTTTTCCTTAGCTTGGGTGAGAAATGTTGTAATCAGACACTTTATCTGAAAATGTTTCAGGAGAACTATCTGAATAAGAAATTATCTAGTTACTTTCCGTATCTAGATAGTTTATTGACCTAAGAATAGAAAAAACCCACTACTAATTGAGGCATTAAAGAAGCTTGTCAATAGTTGAACTAGGTTGCTCTTGGACAGAACAAGCAATTTAACCAGGGAAAACTTTATTTTGGATTAGCTCTAGCTTCAAAAATTAAAGAGACAGTAAATAAATATCGTAGATGAGTTATCGTCTATGGGATTGTTCTGATGGGAATGTCTTTCTCTGAATAATCTGTTCTTTGAAGAATAATTTTTCAGTTCTGATTAAAAAGAACACTGGTATATTTAAGTTATCAGACTGCTTAAAAAGAAAAGCCAGTTTAAATTATCTCGCGCTTGGAAAAAGTCTTGAAAGTTCACTTTCATTGTGATGTGAGATTAAAAACAGGTTTGTCTTCCTAAGAGAAAACAGTAGGGAATCTCCTGTTAGTAAGTAAAAATGAAAGCTTACTTGATTAATGTGATTGTTTGCATAAAAAGCAAAGCTAATAAAAATGTTTGGGAGCACAGTGAGTGTCAACAAAAAGTTCTCTCTCTTCTGTACACAAACCAATACAGAAGCTGCAAAGAGATTTGTAATATTGACACTTAAGTGAAAAGAAAGGCAATGACAAAATGGATGAAGTTCATTATCAGTAATTGAAGAGAAGATTTATACAAAATTTAAAATTCTAGGTAATGCAGTCCAAATACACTAGAAGTATAAACAGCCTAGATAAAAATGAGTACATGAAACATCATACACTTGTGTATTTTTAGTATGCAATCATAATTTCATTCTAAGTAACTTAGGAACCTTTCCTATGGCAATTATGCCAGTCTGTTTTTTTGATCCATTAAGCCTTTTTTGTTGTCAGGGATTGAGTTAGCTGGGTTTTAGAACAGCTGAAGTTGAATATATGTTGTTTTGATATTGACCACCTTCATTCTCAAGAGGAACTTACAATTATTTATATTAAAAAAAGTAATTGTATATGCATGCATATAAATAAAGTGGAAAACTGTCAAATACACATATTACTAATTTTTATAATGTATGTAATTATTACATAAACTGTATAGAGACAATGCGAATATGATTTTTTTTTTTTTTTTTTTAGCCCAAGACCTGTAGGGAAAGGTGTAGAAGGACTTGCACGAGTTGGATCCCGGGCAGCACTTTCATTTGCATTTGCGTTCCTTCGTAGAGCATGGAGGTCAGGTAGGTCTACCCTGTAGCATGCAGTTTATATTTTTGATTTCTGAAGACAGATGATGTTCATAAAAGCATGTGCATGTATTAAAGATATAGCTCTATGCAAATATAAGTATTAGGCGTCCATAATTGTATATTATTTTTATGTGGTATTATGTCCAACAGTACTGTTGTTGATCAAAGCCATTGGAGCCAGTCCTTGCTATTTAAGCCAATACAGCTGCTGTATTGTGCTGGGATACTTTTATGCTTAGCTATACAAACTGGGGTTTCACAAAGAGAACACATTTTAATGCCAGGTTTCAGAGAAGTTTGATTTCTTTTTCAGAAAAGATGTATCACTACATTACTGCAGCACAGTAGTAGTTTAGAAAAGGAGTTGGGAGTGGTAGTGTGAAGCTTGTATTTAGTTTGTATACTTGTCAACAATGGTCAGATGGCAAAGGTTGACACTCAGAAGTTTGAAATGGCACAATTCTCCATGCCACCTTAATTTCACAGATCAGGGATTGGAAGGGACCCTGAGAGATCATCTAGTCCAATCCCCCTGATGGAGCAGGAACACTGATCAGGTCACACAGGAGCGTGTCCAGGCAGGTTTTGAATGTCTCCAGAGAAGACCCCACAACCCCTCTGGGCAGCCTGTTCCAGTGTTCTGTCACCCTCACCGTGAAGAAGTTTCTTCCAGTATTTAAGTGGAACCTCCTATCTTCCAGCTTGCACCCATTTCCCCTTGTCTTATCATTAAATGTCACTGAGAAGAGCCTGACTCTCTCCTCCTGACACTCATCCTTTACATATTTATAAACATTAATAAGGTCACCCCTCAGTCTCCTCCAAGCTACAGAGACCCAGCTCCCTCAGCCTTTCATCGTAAAGGAGATGCTCCACTCCCTTAATCATCTTTGTGGCTCTGAACTGGACTCTCAAGCAGTTTCCTGCCCTTCTTGAACTGAAGGGCCTAGAACTGGACGCAGTATTCCAGATGCAGTCTCACTGGGGCAGAGTAGAGGGGGAGGAGAACCTCTCTCGGCCTACTAACCACACCCCAGGATGCTATTGGCCTTCTTGGCCTCAAAGCTCATGGTAATCCTGCTGTCCACCAGGGCCCCCAGGTCCCTTTCCCCTACACTGCTCTCCAACAGGTCAGTCCCCAATTTACACTGGTACCTGGAGTTGTTCTTGCCAAGCTGCAGAACTCTACACTTGCCCTCATTATATTTCATTAAATTTCTCCCTGCCCAACTCTCCAGCCTGTCTAGGCCTTGCTGGATGGCAGCACAGACTTCTGGCATGTTAACCACTCCTCCCAGTTTAGTGTCATCAGCAAATGTGCTTGACAGTACACCTATTCCCTCATCCAAGTCATTGAATATATTGAATAGTACTGGTCCCAGTACTGACCGTTGAGGGACTCCACTAGATACAGGAGCATCCAACTTGACTCTATCCCACTGACCACAACTTTCCTTCAGTCAGTTCACAGTCACCTCACTACCTCACCATCCAGACCACACTTCCTCAGTTTAGCTGTGAGGATGCTGTTGGAGATAGTGTCAACTGCTTTACTGAAGTCAGGATAGAGCATGTCCACTGCTTTACCATCATCTATCCACCTGGTTATATCTTTATGAAAGGCTATCAGGTTGGTTAAGCATGACTTCCCTGTGGTGAAGCCATGTTGACTCCCCCTAATGACCCTTTTATCCTTGATATGCCTAGAGACAATGCCAACTATCCAACTAACCATCTTGGGCCCCTTCACATTCAAATACCCTGTCCTGTGGGATTTCCCCTAGCAATTGCTTGAAAAGGCCGAAGTTGGCCCTACTGAAGTCCAGGGTTGCGATTCTGCTTGGTATTCTGTTCCTGCCACGTGAGATCCTAAACTGCACCATCTCATGGTTGCAACCAAGGTTGCCCTCAACCTTCCCTGCTTCAACCTTCCTTGTTAGTGAGGACAAGATCCAAAGGCACTTCTCTCCTAGTTGGTGCATCCACCATTTGCATCAGGAAATTATCATTGATGCACTGGAGGAACCTCCTGGACTGCGGGTGGCTGGCTGAGTAGGCCTTGTAATAAATGTCGGAGTAGTTGAAATCCCCCGCAATAACCAGGGCCTGTGATTGTGAGGCTGCTATCAGCGGCCTGTAGAAAGCCTCATCAACTTCCTCATTCTGATGTGGTGGCCTGTAATAGATGCCCGCAACAGTATCCCCCATGCCAGCCTGCCCCTTAATTCTCACCCACAGACTCTCAACTCACTCCTCATCTGCCCCTGGACAGTACTCAATACATTGCAGTTGCGCTCTCACATGAAGAGCAACTCCACCACCTCACCTTGCTGGCCTGTCTTTCCTGAGCAGAACATACCCATCCATGACCACATTCCAGTCACGTGAGCTGTCCCACCATGTCTCTGTAATAGTCACTAGATCATAATCTCCTGACCGAACACGTATTTCTAATTCCTTCTGCTTATTCCCCATGCTACGTGCATTGGTGTACAGACACTTCAGGGAGTGAGCTGGGCACATTTATTTCACCTTAGGGGGGTGGGAGGCCCCCTGGCTCCTCCATCACTGCTAGAGCGCTGCCCTACCAGTGCAAGCCCAGCTACAACCCCATCCCCCTTTGGATCTAGTTTAAAGCTCTCCTAATGAGTCCTGCTAATGCCTGTCTCAGAACCATTTGTCCTTGTGAGATAAACTTTTCCCCTGAATTACTGTCAGGCCTGGTGTCTTATAAAACCAGTCATTATCAAAGAACCCAAAGCCCTGCTTGTAGCACCAGTCACATAGTCAATCATTTATGGACCGGATCTTTCTGTTCTGTCCCACGTCATCACCCCAGAATGGAAGGAGGGAAGAGAAAATAACTTGGGCACCAGGCTCTTTCACCAACAATCCCAAGGCCCTGAAGTCTTTCTTCATTCCCTTCAGACTAGGGGATGCAGCTTCTTCCCCACTTGTCTGGAAGATCAGTAGCAGGTAGTAGTCTGTTGAGTGCACCAGGCTGGGGAGTGTCCTGGTGATATCCTTGATATGGGGCTTCAGGTGGACTGCAGACTTCCCTATAATGAGGTTCAAGTCTGCATACTGGGCCCTCTGCTTCTCTCAGAAGGGAATTGCCTGCTACAATTACCTCTTTCTTTTTCACTCCTCCTGTGTGTGATCTCGTAGTTGGGCATTCCACCACACCCACTCTGTAATAGGTGTGAGGCCCTGGATCTTGGAGGAGCTACTGCTCAAACCTCTTACGGGGGGGCACCTGGGAAAGTGAGGTAGGTAGGTAGGGGGGTTGCCTGTGATGCTGAGCTGGGACTTGCTTCCAACACTCATTTTGTTTTTGGTTCCCTCCCTCTGCCCAACAGCGACAGGGCAGGGGCTCCAACGCCCTCTGGGGGGCATCAGCTGGTGTCCTTCTCTCTGGCATGACAGGGAGTTACTCCACCAAGCAATCTCCTGCTCACATGCCCTGATGCTCCTTAGTCTCTCCACCTGCTCCTTGAACTCGGTCACCATGGCGAGCAGACCTTCCACCTGAGAACAGGCGGTCTCCCAGCAGTGGCAGGCTCAGGCACTCCCTGCAGCCCCAGGCATGAACAGCCTCGTCTCTGGGCAGGCCACAGTCTTTTTGGAGTGAGCTGTCTGCCTAGTGGAAGTCTTGCGGTCAAAACATTTGTGTGAAAATTGAGAACTTATGTATGTGTTAATTAACTCGTAACCTTGAGATTAAAAACTAAAAATCCACAAAATGTTGTATAAAACATCTGTATGCCTTCTGTGAAGATGTGGGTGTAACCAGTATTACTGTGATCCATAGGTGAAGATGCAGACCTGTGCAGTGAGTTGTTACAGGAGTCACTTGATGCACTACGAGCTCTGCCAGAGGCATCCCTTTTTGATGAAGGGACTGTATCTTCTGTGTGGTTGGAAGTTGTGGAAAGAGCTACTAAATTCCTAAGGTCTGTTGTGACTGGGTAAGTTTCTTCTTTAGGGTATTGCTGAAGTATCTGTTACATAGCAAACTGAAATTTCCTACCAACTGATGGCCTGAGCAGAATAGTTTAGAGAAGTAAAACAATTGTCTTAGTTTTCCATAATGTTATATCAAGCAAACAAACAATACATAAATTGTTGAAATGATGCTCCTCAAGCATGGTTTAATTCCTTTAACTATTTAAGAAAAATCTAAACTTGAGTATTCTGAATCACCCTGGATAGACTTACCCTAAACATAGTATATCACTACTGTAAGCTGTATCCACATGAAGTGGTTTTAGTAATACAATATATGTGTATGCTTAACTGAGCCTTTCCAGTATAGCAATATAATACAGACTGTGCATAGGGGGACAAAAGAAAGATATTCACTTTGGACTTGGAGCACTCCTCTACTTTTCCCTATTATTTAATAACACTTAAACTTACTCTTTTATGATTGCTATAGAAATTGTCTTTTGAATACCGGAACTACATCTTTATGGTGAATATCATAAAGAATATTTGAATTTTGCCTGTGAAACGTGTTATTCATGTCCTTAGCACATTAAAGAGAGCTAAGGAACAGATAGCGAAGCTTTGGGCAGTTTTCAAGCCTAGCTGCCACTTAAAAAATAATCCTTTGTGGAACGTGTCAGCTTTTGTTACATGCTTTCATTGTCAATTTTATGTTCTTTAAGTTTAGTGGTTCTTGGTGTTTTGTAGATGCTTTTGTTAAGCAAATATCTATTGTTTCCAGTTATTTCTTAGCTAATGTATATTGTTTGATTTTTAGAGACGTGCATGGAGCTCCCAGTACCAAAGGGCCAGGGAACATTCCGTTACAAGACCAGCACTTGGCACTTGCAATATTGCTAGAACTGGCAGTGCAGAGGGGCACATTAAGGTGAGGAGCATAAGCACTCTGATTTTTAACCATTGCTATTGGTTGGAATGACCAGAGCAGTGCCTGTCTTCAGTTTTCATTAGTTTTCTGTAATGGTTGTGGTTCAAAGCATGTGAACCTTTACTCTAATGTAGTGGAGATCAAACTCTTATGTTAACTAGATTGTAAAATCCATTTTTGATATTTCGACATCTGCTTAAAATATAAAGCTGCAACATCTGGTTAAAAACGTAGAAATTGAGTTGTATGGATAACCTAAAATGGTTTCCCTGAAAATGCTTATTAATGAAAGACATAATCTTCCTCTTTCAGCCAAATGTTGTCTGCAGTTATGTTGTTGCTTCAACTTTGGGATAACGGAACGAGGGAAACGGATAATGAGCGATCTGCACAGGGAACAAGTGCACCCCTTCTACCTTTGTTACAAAGATTTCAGAGTATAATATGTAATAAAGACGTGCCCAATACTGAGGAAGAGATTCAGGTACTTAGACTTGATTTATTTGAAAGGGGCATTATCTTGGTATCAGACTTTATTTGGCTGAGTAAATGAGCTACAAAATTATCCAAACAAAATTTGGATTTACTTTAGCAGTAGTATTTTCCTGATGACACATATACATGCACCACTGTTGTTTGATTTTTTTTGGTGTACATTTTAGTTCCTTGAGGTAGGAGGAGGAATAGTATGATTATAGATAAACATTGTATTCCAGAGCTAATGCTTTTGTGATAACTTACAAATGTGACCAGTTAACTTTTCTGCACATTTGGATTGTTTTTATTTAATTTTGTAAGAAGTTAGTTAAACTACAACTCTTAGTGAATATTACCGAGGTTGATAAAACACAGCAAATGAGTGTTATTACACATACAACTTCCTATTCACAATATGACTGAGTTTTCTCAACATATGTGTTTGGGATTTTCCTTTACTATAAGAAAAAGTATGTGGCTGTATAAATAAGTTTCTCTTAAACTTGTGCAGATACTCAGCATATCTATAGTGTATTCTGTATCCGTATGTTTAGTGGCATGGATATATGTTGAATATTCTTCTGACTGCTTTTTTTTTCTTTTTTAGCTGCTGACTTATCCTCTGAGTCCAAATGAAAGTTTTCTAAGGTATCTGACTTTACCACAGGACAATGAGCTAGCGATTGATCTGAGACAAACCGCTGTTGTGATCATGGCCCACTTGGATCGTCTAGCTACCCCATGTATGCCTCCACAGTGTAGCTCACCTACATCTCATAAGGTAACTATTTGCAGAACCAAGTTTAGTAAGATAGATTTCTTAAAAGTATAACTAATTTTCAGTTTGGAAGAATAATGACTCAAGATTTTGTTTTCCTTTTGATTTTCACACGGTAACTTTGAGTTGCTTAAATTTGTCTTTGGTATCTTGTATGACATTCAGAAATCTTTCAGTCAGCCTTGGAGTACAGTTCTGTGGTTTGGGAACAATTCTTCCTTATCACAACATTGTGGCTAATTCTGCCGTGTTTTGGATTTTTCCCATTGTTTATCAGAGAAAATTCTCAAGACCAGACTTACTAAATGTTGTCTGTCTGACTTATTTAAAAACCAACAACAGGACAAACCAATGATCAAAAACAAACAAAGAAACGTCTTTATATGTTAAACTTCCCGTCTCGGAAGTCTACACTTCCTGTAGATATTTATAGCATATTCAGTAACAGACTAAACTGAATATAATGCATGCAAGTCTTTATTTTTCATACCCTGCTAATAGGCAAGCTGTATTGACAACTGGCAGTAATGACTGTTAAAGAGTTGAGTATATTTAACATAGAAAAGCTTAAAAAATAAACTAAAAGTCTGCAGCATGCTTTTTAATTAAGTTGTGTATTTCAAAATTGTACTTACAGAATTTCTTATTTTCTAGGGATCTCTGCAAGAGGTCATTGCTTGGGGTTTAATAGGTTGGAAGTACTATGCTAATGTGAGTGGTCCAATTCAATGTGAAGGACTTGCCAACCTTGGTGTTGTGCAGATCGCCTGTGCAGAGAAGCGTTTTTTAATTTTATCTAGGAATGGACGCGTTTATACACAAGCATACAACAGCGATACACTGGTGAGTTTTTCGCATGTTTTTGAAAATGTGTTCTACACATTTGTCAGGTCTGCTTTTACAGTATCTTGGAAGAGTAGATTAAGGCATGCTGATTTTTGTGAGCTTCTTTGATGTTGTTTTTGAACTTTCAGAAGTAGTGATTTTGATCTCTTGTATTGATTTGATTAAGCGTATCATTCCTGTAATTTCTGTCAGGCTAGAGGTTTATGAGTATAATAATACTCGATTTCATTGCTATTCGGGCCTTGGTAACAGCTGTAGAAATCAGCAGATGCGAAATGAATACTGTGTAGTTTCTCAAACAAAACTGTACTGTAACAAACATTTGTTGCTAATCTTTTGTTTAAGATAAACACTATTTTCATATATACTGAAGAAGTATAAGGATGGGAACAAAATGATTGCAGAGCATCATTTTTATCAGATTTAAATAGTAATTTGACCTTTTCTCCACTTATATCTTCGCTTCATTAACTTAATAGATTTGAGAGGTTTGATAAGCTTTTGGAAAAGTGTTCCTAGTTATTCTTTATATAGGCAAGTGATGGAGAACATAAGCAATTTTAATAAGCATACTATTTTTGATTCACAGGGACCACAGCTGGTGCAGAGTCTAGCTTCCAGAAATATTGTGAAGATTGCAGCACATTCAGATGGGCATCACTATCTTGCTTTGTCAGCAAATGGTGAAGTTTTCTCTTGGGGCTGTGGAGATGGTGGAAGACTAGGCCACGGGGATACAGTGTATGTAACAAAAAAAAAATATATATTTATTTGACGGTGTTCTGAATTCATAGCAGCAACTATTTAGTTGCGTATACAAGCACCCATAAGTAGTATTACTGAAATGTAGCGTGCTACATTGAGACTATGCGTAAAAGGTGTAATGTACCCTGATCATGATGCCTGTACTTTTCAATCGTTGTCTGACAAATCAGGCAAGTAGGAGACATTGTTAATAACAGTATTTCTGATACTGTCCAAGCTGATAGTTGTGACCTGTTCAGCAAGTAAACTAGCAGTTAATGCTGGCATAGTAACTGACCATTCCTATGTACGTAGTGTTCTATGTGTTGTCATTATGGCAAGCAATTCTTGATAATGAAGTTGTCATAAAGCCGATTCTTTGGAAATTATTCTATTTCTGTAAAATACTGGTGCATGGTCTCCATACCTCAGACAGTCCCTTTAACAAACAAGTGTTTTTTTTAAGTAGGCAGCTAAAGATTCATAGCCTCAAAGATTCTATTGCTATACAAAACAATATAAAATATAACTGGTAATCCATTTTTTAAAATATTTTGATTTGGTAATCTGTTAAGTATTTCACATTTACATTAAGCATTTCATATTCAACTCTGTTATCAAACAAATTATGTTCTCTCTGCATATATTCTCATTTTAATAATCCTAGTGCTGCATTGATGCTGTCTGAAATACTTGTGAGTAGAGGGTGTAGTAGTAGTTGCACTATTACCAGGCTTTTTGTTCATGGTTTTATGAATCCATAGTGCATTTTCTCTAGGAATGTTGATTCAGATCGCAGTCATGTTGCTTACATCATTCCTTTTGCCCTCTGCCACTCCCCTCCCCCTGCCCCCCCCCATTAAACAATAACATTATTGTCCTGCCTTTTTTTTGTAGGAGCAGTTTTTTACAGGGGTCTGGTGGAGGGCTATGAAGATGATTAGGGGTCTGGAGGTTGTCTTTTAAGAGGGAAGGCTGAGGGAGCTTGGGCAGGGCAACCTGGAGAAGAGAAGACAGAGTGGATCTTATAAATATATAAATATCTTAAGGAAGCATGTCAAGACAATGTGGCTGGGCTCTTTTCATTGGAGCCCAGCAACAGGATGAGGAGCAGTGGGCACAAACTGAAATACAGGAAGTTCCATGTGAATGTGCAGAAAAACTGTCTTTACTGGGAGGGTGACAGAGCACTGGCACAGGTTGCCCAGAGAGGTTGTGAAGTCTCCTCCTCTGGAGATATTCAAAACCTTCCTGGATGCCTTCCTGACAGGATGCCTTCCTGGATGCTATCCTGTGCAATGTGCTCTAGGTGACCCTTCTTGGCAGGGGGGGTTGGACCAGATGACCTCCAGAGGTCCATTCCAACCTCAACCCTTCTGTAGGAGCACACATCAATATATTTTAGGTTGTGTCTTCCCCCAGTGTTGAATTCCTGATAAGCGAGGCAGTTACTACACAAGGGTTAGAACTGTAAATGCTGTATCTGAACGTATAATGGTATAAAAGATAATATTTTTGTAGTAGGCTTAAGTATTTTTGTAAACCACTTCATTAATTTAGTTGGAAACAGAAATCATAGTAGTTAGACATCTCTATTGCTTTGTATGTTGTTGAACAATCTGAATTTTATTTTTGACTTACAACTCTATTTTGATACCTCAGGCTACTAATACGATTTGCAGGTAGAATTGCATCAGTTATTTTCTAACAAATAAAGCATACCTTTTATTATCTCCTCATCGGATCACCCTTTGTAAAATATGTCACCTTCTCTCTAAACAGCCCTCTGGAGGAACCAAAGTTGATATCTGCTCTATCTGGAAAGCAAGCTGGGAAACATGTTGTTCATATAGCATGTGGAAGCACTTACAGTGCAGCCATTACTGCTGAAGGAGAGCTATATACGTGGGGAAGAGGAAACTATGGCAGGCTTGGTCATGGTATGTTATTTGACATCTTTAAATCAGTTGCTCAAATAATTTAGTGTTTGTCTTGATCTTTTATGCAACCTACCCCTGGCTGATTTGAGAAACCTACATGGTTTCATACATTATGAGAGGGATTGTCTCTCAGAACCATTAAATCTCTGAGTTGTGTGAAAACAGGCATCTGGATGGAAAAGAATCATAGGATAGTAGAACGGCCTGGGTTGGAGGGGACCTTTAAAATAATGTAATTCTGACGCCCTGCCATGGGCAGGGAATCTGCCTTGTCCTGTTTGCTTCCTTATGAAGCAAAGACAAGTGGGTGAAAATCTACTTTTCTTGTGGGTGAAGTGAAATACGTATCAGAAACCATATGGGAGCTCAGTCATAATACTCAAATCTGAAAAGAAAACAGAACAACCCCCTCCACCCCAAAGCAACAAAACACCCCAAACCAACCAACCAAAACCAGAAGAACCCACTAAGCCTTCTTGGTTTAGCTGCTCATGTACCTACTTTATCTTGAAGGTTCCAGTGAAGATCAGACCATCCCAATGCTGGTCACGGGGCTGAAAGGACTCAAAGTTATTGATGTGTCATGTGGAAGCGGAGATGCTCAGACTCTTGCAGTTACTGAAAATGGTTAGTAGCAAAACATAACACTTAAGCTTGACTTTTCTTGCTTTCATTCTAAATATATTTATATTGCAAATACTGTGCTTATTTTTAGTGGCTTTAATTCTTTAAGAATTTGAAGCTGAAATTTCATTTGGGGAAATATGTATGTGCATTTATTTTGCATGTTATGTGCACAGATAACATTTCTATGTATATGTATGCAATATACTCATTTTGAATATCCATATTTATATTACCATTTGTTTGCTATACATTTAGAATAATTAAAATTCTATAATAGATAAACAAAATATTACGTATATGTACATCTGTATCTACATTTTATGTATTTTGTAATTAAGTAAACTCATGTTGTCACAACAGCAAGATTTTTGATGTGAGAAAAATCTCAGTGAGTAAGGGAGTTGTCAGTGTTAACCCATGAGAATTGCCAAAGAGAGGCTGTTCTGGAATCCAGCTTCCTGGCATCCCGAAGCTAGGTGCCCAGTGTGAGAGATTTGAAACCTGAATTTCAGTGTACGAGGTTAGGCACTAAAGTCATCATTTAGAAAGCAGTTATCTCCTGGAAGGGAATAATTCTATTAAAATTTAGCTGGTTATGGTAATATGCACAATTAAAAACCTGAAAGATTAGCTCATGCAGGAATTTGAAACTTAGATTTCCTAATGATTTTATTCCTTGGTCCTCTTCTTGCATGCTTTCATGGCTTACCAGAGTACCTTTGGGAATAGCTTATGCAAGGAAGGAATATAAATGCTCTAGAATGTAAGACAAAACTTGGATACACTTACCATTCTTGAACTGTTATTTAATGAAGATGCAGAATGACTTCATGACTTCTGATTCTGTAGGGCTTAGATTTAGTAGTGAATATCAAAAGACAGTGATAACAGACAATGGCAGTTTTCATTTCATTTTGTGAAATGATTGAGTGTCAAGACCTGAAAATGGAGATAAGCTTTCACAGATAATTCGACCATTCAGTGTGGAAAAAGTATTTTGGAAGTTCTTATGAACTAAAGATCAAACTAGAAGCTTGATTTGTGGCATATTCTCTACTACAGATGCTTTTAAGAAGGACTTCTTGCACACTGATGAATTTTTAGTGCATGTTATGTTTTAATGCTAGTTTGGTCAACATGAGAAATTTTCAGTTTAAGAACCACTGTACAAAACTTTTTCATCCTTCTAATGTATTTCATGAACTATTGAAAATGCATTAATAACTGATATTCTTAAATCACAATTTCAAAATTGTGCTAATTATAGAATCTCAGATTTTTAGGAACTTGCTTGTTAGAACAGATAACTTTAATAAATGAAAAAGCAGTGCAATATTCCTGGTTTTCTTTCTCTTGTTTTAAAGGCCAGGTGTGGTCTTGGGGTGATGGCGATTATGGAAAACTAGGAAGGGGAGGCAGCGATGGTTGCAAGACTCCCAAGCTGATAGAAAAACTTCAAGACCTGGACATTGTGAAAGTACGCTGTGGAAGTCAGTTTTCTATTGCTTTGACCAAAGATGGTCAGGTGTACACCTGGGGAAAAGGTGACAATCAGAGACTTGGGCACGGAACGGAAGAGCATGTTCGATATCCCAAACTGCTGGAAGGCTTGAAAGGTAATTATCAGAGCTGCAAATACCCAAAGGTTTTTGTTGTTTTGGAAACTTTTAACTAGACAATGATGATCTAAACTTTATGAATGACAATACCATGTGTTCTGGTGTCATATTCTATCCTGTTTTCATTGTAAAAGGTAATTGTGCACATTTCCCATCATTTCTGCCTTTTATGTCTTTAAAATTTCAGCAGACGTAGAACTCCTATGTTAAGATTACGTTAAATGCTCCTTGTCCTTGTGTTCTACTTATTCTTACTGTTTTTCTCCTGTTAGGTTTGCAGGAATGCTTATTTAAAGACATGTTTTCGCGTTGTCAGGAAAGTATTTTTGACTAGTTTGTAACAGTGAGGGTTACTTCTTCAATGTGATAGAAACCTCAGGTTCTGGAGGAGAGGATGAGGAGAAAAACTTTTATTTCACTGTCTTTCTTAAAACTGTTGTTCATATATAATGAATGCTCTAATAGAAAGTAACTTCTGAACTAAGGAGTTTAACGTAACTTTGCAGTCTCAGTTCATGGATGGGGAGATCTTTTAATAACCCTTTCCTGAAAAGTGATCCAAGTGGAATGGATACAAAATAGAAGCTGTTTGTTTTGAACTTGTAGACTTTCATGTTTGTCTCTTAAGAATCTTTAAATATTTCCTTGGTTTTTCTTTTACTGTACTCTTCCAATCCACTACTAAAGCAAAGGTAAGACTATTGACGTCCATAACATGTTTACAGTTAAGTATGAACACAGTTATAAGCACAGTTTTCTTTCCCTCTGCTATTTTTCTCTCTTAATAATTACAGTCCTTAAGTTATTTTCAATATTTTACTTTTTTAATCAGGAAAAAAAGTGATAGATGTGGCAGCTGGATCCACACATTGTTTGGCACTGACCGAAGATAGTGAAGTGCATAGCTGGGGGAGCAATGATCAGTGTCAACATTTTGACACTTTGCGCATCACCAAACCAGAGCCTGCAGCTCTCCCAGGATTAGACACGAAGCATATTGTTGGAATTGCCTGCGGGCCTGCTCAGGTAAGGTTTTAATCTTTGAATTGTTAATTGCAATTTGTCTCTATATGAGACTAGTTCTGTACGCTAATCACAGTCCCTCTTTCTGTGCTTGTATGAATTCTCTTATTTCGTATTCTGAGCAGATGAAGGCTTGGAAAAAAAAACAACACAAATTTCATGCAATTGTTCTGCCAAAAAGAGATGACTAGCTTTCCCTCTGAGTATTCTGAGTAGCTATATCCTCCCCCCTCGGAGAGCAGTTGAAGAGTTGTTTAGCTGAATGTTTACTGCAGCAAAGATAGGGAGGTATCTGGATTGGCATAACAATACTTTGGAAGATGTGATAATGAAGTTCTTTTCTGGGATTGGTAGGGTTTTGTGTGTGTTTACAGGAATGCAGGCAGAGAGTTCTCTTTTGCAGATACTACCGAAACCCACTGAATTTTGCGTTTTTTCTGTTCATAGAGTTTTGCTTGGTCGTCGTGTTCAGAGTGGTCAATAGGCTTGCGCGTGCCTTTTGTGGTGGATGTTTGTCCCATGACCTTTGAGCAGTTGGACCTTTTACTGAGACAAGTGACAGAGGGCATGGATGGCTCTTCTGACTGGCCTCCTCCTCAGGAAAAGGAGTGTATGGCTGTGGCAACGTTAAACCTTCTGAGACTTCAGGTACCTTAAGTTCCTTACGCATTGAGTAGTCAGTGAGATAAATGTTTCAGTAAATTGCTTGGATGAAAATAATGGACTTAGTGTGTATAAAAACATTTTAGTTGATAAGAAAGTGAAATAAGTACAATATCACTTCCTACTCCCTGAGATTTTGCAGCTAATGGTAGTTTTAACTTTAGCTTTCCTTACTTTAAAGCTCAGAAATACTATACTCCCACCCCCCAAAAGCGCTTTTCTTATCTGTATTTGAATTTATTTATTCAAATAAATCAGTATTTGAATATCATTAAATATGTAAATGGCGTAGGCCTTGCATGCTCACACACTCAGTAAACCCATCCTCCTAGGGATTGTAAGCATTTCTAAGAATTTTAAACAGCATTTCCAAGAGTGTGTTCTCTTCGGCCAGTATCTGACAGATGGTGAAGATGTGCTGCTTTACCTAGCATAATATGGGGGTGTAGAAACAGTTTGTTATTCTTTAGGTTATTATAGTTGAGAATTTTAGAGGATAAGTTAGTTAGTTGATAATGTTTGGCTGTTAGTTTAAATTCAGTTTATTTCAGCAAGCCAGCATTTTCCCTTAATTTTTACAAATCTACAGATGAAATGTTTATATCTAGGTTAGTGAATTTAGTTGCTCTAGGACTGCCTTTTTTTTTTTTCAATTTTGTATGTTCTCTTGATTAAAATTTTCCCTTTCTTCCCCTCTTTCTTGTCTTTCAGCTTCATGCTGCCATTAGTCATCAGGTGGATCCTGAATGTCTTGGCTTAGGTTTGGGCGGAATGCTGCTCAATAGCCTGAAACAGACAGTCGTGACGTTAGCGAGCAACGCTGGTGTTCTTAACACAGTGCAATCAGCCGCGCAAGCAGTGCTGCAGAGTGGGTGGTCTGTGTTGCTGCCAACAGCAGAAGAGCGGGCTAGGGCTCTGTCGGCGCTCTTGCCCAGTGCAGGTTGGTTCTAAGATGAAAAAACTCTTAGGCGCTTGCATTTCTAGTTCATTAATAGTTTTTTTTTTTTTTTTTTCTATTCTTAGTTTCAGGAAATGAGATGAATGTAAGTCCAGGCCGTAGATTTATGATTGACCTCTTGGTGGGCAGCTTGATGGCTGATGGAGGCTTAGAGTCTGCACTAAATGCTGCTATTACTGCAGAAATTCAGGTACGTTTTAACAGCTTTGCAGTTCTATATAAACAGAGGAAGGGGATATATCAAGTGTCTTCTGAAGTTTGTGGCGTGATGTTATCCTCTGTTGACCTGAAACTTGAAGCCTCAGCTGGTGTTTGTATAGAAGTATGAATCATGTCCTTGTTTTTAGACAAATGCTTCTTATTGTTGCCTAGAGTAATGATTTTAGCAACCGTAACAAATGTTTTTATAAAGCTCTGTAATAGCATAATTTTACAAACTGCTTTGTAACTTTCAGTGGGATTCTTAAGTTCTTCACTTCCCTGATTACACCCATATTTTTCCAGCAGAAATTTCATCTGTTTTACTTATAATTCATTCATCTTGAATTCCATTGCAACATCCGAAATTTCTGTAGGCTCAGTTTCAGACTGGTTCAAATGTTCATCACAGAGGATAAAAACATTTTGTATGTATTACCTTCTTCAGTACCCCCTCAGAGGTGCAACATCCTCTATACAGACTACTTTAAATTACTGTATTTATGTATGGCTGAGAAAACACTAATGTGCTTTTTCCTTGTGTACTTTAATTCTTCCTAATATATATTTTTTGTTCCTCTCCACTGTTGGTATATTGCAAAGTATTTGATGCAGAGGAAATAATTGTATTAAGTTTTGCGTTATGCATTAGTTGTAATTAGTATTAGTACTTTTTGTTGCATTTAAAGACTTGCAAGACCTACTAATTCATAGCCAAGTCTACTACGGTACATCTACATTATAATGTAGGGCAGAGGTGCCTGAACTGTCTTTAGATACATGCTGAAAGTGATCTAGGTGACAGCATACAGCACTGCACAGGTTAACTTCTATTCCCTAAGAACGGGGTGAATTAGTCATACAGAACTCTATAGAGTCTATAGTTTGGTAGCAAATCTAACCCAGGTTCTGCAGTGGACTTGGATTCATGACTTTTATAAATACAGAGTAAACACATCTTCACTTGTGCAGTAGCTTCTGCCATGTTGAAGCAAATAGAACACAAATTGTTAACTTGGTTTGGTGGAAGCAGAATTTGGAGTTTGTCTTGTTTCGTTTCTTCCTCTGCCCTTTCTTTGTACATTATAACTATTAAAAAAAAATCCCATGTAGTCCTTTTGGCATATACAGTATATATTTGCATATAGGTAAAAGTAACTGTTATTTTCATGAAAACTTGCTTTACTTTAGCAACATATTTCATCATGACAATTTGTGAATTTCCTTAAACTTGTTCTGCATTTTTAGGATATTGAAGCAAAAAAAGAGGCACAGAAAGAAAAAGAAATTGATGAGCAAGAAGCAAATGCATCAACGCTTCATAGGAGTAGAACTCCTTTGGATAAAGACCTTATTAATACTGGAATCTATGAATCTGCAGGAAAACAAAGTTTACCATTAGTTCAGTTAATTCAGCAGTTACTAAGGTAATTACATCAAATTTTATCATTTTTTTTTTTGCTTGGAAAATCTGCTAGAGAAATATTTTACAAATTAGTCAACTAAAGGAAGGCTAATTTTAGTTAGCAAATGCAGTCTTCATTCTAGAATTTTAGATCCACAGAGTTCAAAGTATTGTATATTTTTCTGGTTTATATTTACCTTTGCCATTTTATGTGGGTAAGAATTGAAGTTGTGCAGTTAATTACCTGATTTTAGGAAGACTTAATGGTTTACTCTTACTAGTAGGAACAACAGCACAAATTTATTTAGAACTAAATGTTTTGTATCAGGGAGACTAATGTTCTTTTTAGTAGGGAAGATACCTGAATTTTAGATTCTTGACACTGAGAAAGAGCTGTGAATACATGATTAGTAAGATGCCGAGAACAAAGCTTCTTTATACCAGCTACAACAATATTTAATATGTAGGAGGAAGAAATGATGAGGTTACTAAGAAACTTACTGTGCTTTTTCAAGTAAGTGTGATGCTAACGACATCATACAATCAGCACTGAGAGTCTTCTGAACTAGATGTTGTTATGACTGTTAAAATAGTCAGGTTACATTTTTGTAGCGAGTGATGATAAAGATTGGTGTATCTTAAATATCTCCACAAAGGAAGCCTGACTTTTGGGGTACTATGATGCAAACAAAGTCACAACATCCTACAAGGAAACTTTGCATAGGTTTGTGAGAAGTTTCAGCAGAAGCTTAACCTGTGTTTCTCTGGCCTGTCTTCACTATGAACACTCCTAAATTCTTTACAATGTTTGTATACCACTTAGGAACATCGCTTCACAGACTATAGCCAAACTAAAAGATGTCTCTCGTCGCATTTCTTCTTGCATGGACCATGAACTTTATAGCAAAGAGAGATCTGCTTCTCTGGACCTGTTGCTCCGTTTTCAGCGTCTACTTGTTAGTAAACTTTATCCAGGAGATTGTGTTGGGCAGGTCCCTAATACATACAGTAAGTCATCTTAAAAAAATAAGCTCCCCCTCCCCAAAGCACTTGTGGAACACATCTTTTGCAGGATAGCAGTTCCATGTTTTAATTTATCTTCTTTCATTTGTCAGTCTAGTTGTTGACTTCTGAGAAGTTTTGAAAGTAGTTTCTTTAAATTGCTTTCTGTAAAAGGAAACGTCTCTTTGGAAGGCAGTAGGATCTAGATCATACAGCTTTTGTGTGTTAATACTGAGTGGCTACATTTCAGAAGAGTTTGACAGCTTTTTAAGATTTTCTTAAACATGACTGTGATGGTTTTTTGTGCTTTTCCTGCTTTTTATACAGGTCCTGACCTCTTAGGTGTTGGCTCTTTATTGAAGAAATACACTGCTCTTTTGTGCACGCACATCAGTGATATACTTCCTGTGGCAACCAGCATCGCTTCTGCTAGTCATAGGCATTTTGCAGAGGTATCTCATGTTGTGGATGGAGATTTAACAGGTATGTTTTATTTGTTGTCCCCTGGTCGTTCCCTCCCATGAACTAATAAAATCTTCTTGGAAGTGTTAAATGAGTAAAAAAGAATCTACTTAATATTTTGGTTGGTGTGAGAGAGCGGGCACAAAGCTGATGGGGAGAATAAAAGAGCTTTGTACTGAAGTAATGGAAAGTAGTGTGTGTTGCTTGGTGATTTACTTCTGTGAAGCTATTACCCTAAGTCTTTAATTAAATCTGAATATTGGCTGAGTTTTTTTCTGTGTTTTAGGCATTCTTCTTCCAGAATTGGTGGTTTCTATAGTGCTGCTACTCAGTAAAAATGCTGGATTAATGCAGGAAGCTGGTGCTATCCCTCTGCTGGCTGGCTTGCTAGAACATCTAGATAGGTTTAACCATTTAGCCCCTGGGAAGGAAAGAGATGACAACGAGGATCTAGCATGGCCAGGAATAATGGGTATGTACCTGAAGCATCTGTACCAACCTATTTATATTTTCATAAAGTAGCTATGTAAAAATGAAGACTATTCATATGAACAACTCATGGGAAGGGAACTGTGCTTTACAGGACAAATTTTTATTAACAAGTTCATTCAACATTATTTCTGCTAGTAAATTCTTAAGGAAGTTACTTGTAAAGGTAGGATTAAGCAGAATATAAATGCAGCTTTTCAGAGTAGTCCACTTTATGTAGCGTTTTGCTGAAGTTGCAACATCCATTTCATTTTTCCATTTTGAGTGTGTAAAGTTATAGTGAATACACGAGTACTACTTCTATGCATTTTGTTACTAACTCTGTTGGCATTTCATAACATAGGCTGTCTGTCAGGTGAGAAGAGAAGCAGAAAACATGCATTTCTAACTGAGCTTTTCACTGGTGGTGGGAGGAATGAAACACATGGTCAGCATAACCAGAGAGTGAAATGTCACACCAATAGACAGCGTGTTGAGGAGAGCAAAAGCTATATGAAAATTCAGTTAGTGGCCTAAAAGAACAAACTGAGATGGATATGCACATGTGCAAACATGACTTTGATCTTTCCTGCCTAAATGAAATTACATTTATTTCAAAATAGTTTATTGATAAGTAGATTGGAAGAGTTTTTGCATGTGTAAGTAACTGCCTTTTAAAATAAAAACATGGATTTAAATTGAAATTAAATAAAAATCCAATGTCTTGCAGGCAAGCATGTAGTAAAACTGAATTAATTTTAAGGGAGAACTAAACAGAGCATTAATCTTCCGGAGCAGTGGTTGTACTGCTCCACCTCCAAACAAAGCTGTGTAGTTGGGCAATGTCAGGTCTATTGCAAGGTGACATTGAAGATTACTGCAAAAGAATACAGCAAATAGACAACGTAATTGCATGCTGTGTATAGAGGAACACATCAATATTGAAATCAATTTTGACTTCTGAGCATGTTCAAAAGGCAAACAGCCTTTGAATAGAAGTAAAGAATTTGGTTATGTGACTGTTAAAAGGATGTCCAGAGAAACTTTGCTTTCTCGGTTTCTGTTAATAAATTCTCTATTCTGTTTCATACCCGTAGGTTCATTTTTTACCGGCCAGAGTTGCAGAAATAATGAGGAGGTGACACTTATACGTAAAGCTGATCTAGAGAACCACAACAAAGATGGAGGATTTTGGACAGTAATCGACGGGAAAGTGTATGATATAAAAGACTTTCAAACCCAGTCTTTAACTGGCAATAGTATACTTGGTGAGAATCAGCATCTGAATTAAAGGCACAAATTACTTGTGTTTAAAAACTAGATGGCATGAACAGGCTTTTAGATATTATCCTGACTACCTCGTTCTCTCATTAGCTCAGTTTGCCGGTGAGGACCCAGTTGTTGCTTTGGAAGCTGCTTTGCAGTTTGAAGACACAAGGGAGTCAATGCATGCCTTCTGTGTTGGCCAGTACATGGAGGTAAATTGTTGTATTATAACAGATGCATGCTTTCTAAAGTAAAGTATTACTTTGCCTCCAAAATCCTTGTTGGAGCTCAAATTCTAGCTTTCACCTCATCTTTCTTTTTCCCAGCCTGACCAGGAAGTGATTACAACACCAGATCTCAGTACTTTGTCATCACCTCTAATTGACACAGAAAGAAATTTGGGTCTTCTCCTTGGACTGCATGCTTCCTACCTGGCAATGAGTACACCACTTTCTCCTCTGGAAGTTGAATGTGCCAGTAAGCAAAACTCCATGTTGCATTTGTCAAAGCATACCAGCAAAGGCAAAATGAACAGAAAATCTTCAGTTTTACTGTCCTCTGAAGAACTAAAGTTCTTTATTCTGAATGTTAATTACCACACTCAATGAGGCCAAGGAATTAGATAGGAATTAAGATATAATTTTGAAAAATTACATATCCAGAATTTTGTAGTATACAAGGTATAGAGAATTTTCAAAGGGAAGGATATCTAACTGGTAACTGTATAGCACAGTTAACTTATGGTGGAGCATTCAAATAAGAGTGCCTAAAGCATCTGGTGTTGGATTCTTGAATACTGTTATTTTGTGAATAGAGGATATAATTCGATATTAATCACAGAAAAATGGCTAAGGCCCTCTCTTCTGTAAGCAGGTGTTGACTGCCCCATTACTTGATTGTTTCTTAGTTGTAGAATCATTTTTTAGTTTGAAAATGTTCTAGCAAATGGAAGAGCTGTTAAACCTTCCGTTTGGAACTGCGTATGCATTTAATTTCCAGGATTTGAGTCCTAATAGCCTAAGCTTTTGTCAGAATATACATTTGTGTTTTTCTTTATTTTAGAATGGTTGAAGTCATCTATCTTTTCTGGAGGCTTGCAAACTAGTCAAATTCACTACAGTTACAATGAGGAAAAAGATGAAGACCACTGCAGTTCACCTGGGAACACAACCCCAAACAAATCAAAACTATATTCACATCGATTAACTTTGAGTGACCATTCACAACCCTTTCTCCAAGCTATTGCAGATAATAATATTCAGGATCACACTGTGAAGGTAAGCCCTCAATTGTTCCGTTTTAAAAAACAAATGTTGCTGAAGACATATAGTGGTGGCATGAAGCAGTTCTGTTGGTGCAAATCTTCCAAAAGTTATAGCACAGTAATTCTGAAATAACTTTTTCCTATTGTCTCAGTGAAAGGAATGATGGAATAACGTTAATGGATAAAAATTCACTTGATAACGTAACAGTACAGTTTTTTCTTTTTGAATTTTCGTGTTGGGAACTAAACGTTGTAAGTGTATTCTTACAAAAAAAATAAATAATGCATTACTTGTGATATCAGGCTTTAGAAGTATTGACAGACTGTGCTCACTTCCAGTTATCCAGAGGTAATAGTAGCTTTGTTACCTGTAGCAGTGTTGGTCTTTTTACAAGATGAGTGATACAAAGTATTCTTTGTAGTATTGGGTTGTAATTACTGTGTATTAAGTAGTTATATACTGTGTGGTGTCTCCAATTTCTGAGTACCATCTAGTTCAGGTTGCGTAAACCAGCTATTTAAATGCTGGCTGGAGTTAGATCCTTTCATTGTATTTAAAAACAAAGCTAAATAGTGGCTTTTTTGTGTTTCTGTAGGACTTCTTGTGTCAAATAGAGAGATATTGTAAACAGTGTCACTTAACAACACCAATCACATTCCCTCCTGAACATCCTGTGGAAGAAGTAGGACGTTTGTTATTATGTTGTCTTCTGAAGCATGAAGATTTGGGTAGGTAGGCTTGTGGTATAGCTGTTCCAGAATACGTTTTGCACTGGTTTGAACTCTACTACTCATGATTTTGGAAATGCATGTTCAGAAATTGTCTTTTCTCGTTAAGGTCATGTGGCATTGTCTCTTGTTCATCCTGGTACCCTTGGAGTTGACCAGGTAAAACACAAAACCTTACCAAAATCCGTAGTGGATGTGTGTCGTGTTGTCTACCAAGCAAAATGCTCACTGATTAAGGTAAGTCTCTTACCTAGTGAAATTTAGATTATTTGATTTGTTTTATTTAAAAAGTTGCTTATTCTTTTTTTAATTGTATACCACATAATGATTTAATCTTTCAATGCCTTTTATAGACCCATCAAGAACAAGGGCGCTCTTACAAGGAAGTTTGTGCTCCTGTCATTGAACGTTTGAGATTCTTGTTCAATGAGCTACGTCCTGCAGTTTGCAATGATCTCTCTATAATGTCTAAATTTAAACTTCTGAGTTCCTTGCCCCGGTGGCGGAGAGTAGTTCAGAAAATAATTAGAGAAAAAAGGAAAAAGAGAGGTAAGGCAACATTAATATCGTATTTTCTTTGGAAGAGGGAAAATTAAATTCGTTCCAGAGTATACTGCTTTTTGAGACTATTTTCTGTTAGCTAAAACATCAAAACCTTGCTTTCTGTTACATATCCATGATTTCAAAATCAAGGGTTATACATCAGTTCCTAGGGCAAAGGCAGGCAGATGAGAGAGACAAGTTTAGGTGAGGCATGCTTCTTTGAGTTCCAGCATATTAAAATTACCAGTCCTGATTTGGTTTTAGTACACCTTAACTAGAAGTGGTATCTTATTAAAAATCATGTTGTATTAAAGCAATGTGGTCAAAGAACTGTTCACCTGGAAAGCAATTACGTGAAAAACACTCAGGTGCTTTTGAAGTTCATCTGAAAGATATAAGCATATTGTAGATAATACCAGAACTAATTTTGTAATAGCTAGCGTTTACCTAAGTACCCTTCCATTTTATCCCAGGCAGATCTTAAATGTTCTGTATGCTCAGGTTATCATGCAAACCTAAAAATATCAAACCTAAAAATACGCTACTGTAAATGCTACCAGGTTACACAAAGGAGTAACTTTTTATTTTTAGTGCCAAAAAAATCTGAATCTGCTGATGTAGAAGAATCCAAAATTGGAAACGAAGAGAGTGATTTAGAAGAAACCTGTGTTGTACCTCACAGTCCTGTACCTATAGATAAAAGGCCCATACCAATCAAATCACCCAAGGTAGGATATCAGATAAATCAACCTTATGAATAAAAACAAGAAGAGGAAAAAATATTAGTTAAAGCAATGATTGCAATAAACTGACAATATTCTGATAATGTGGTTTGGGATATGTGACTAAAGAGTATGGCACACTGATTTAGTTAAACTTGGAATAATTCATAAAAATAATCTTGTGTATTATACTACGTGCATATTTAGCATATGTAAAGATATACCTTCTCAAATTATAAGATTATTGATAACTTAGTGTTCAAATAAAGCTTCATTTCAGCATAAAATTATGATGACTTACTACTTTTTTGAATAGTGATGCATTTGAAATTGTATGTAGCAATTGTAAACAAGGTAAGAGTTAGAAATAATATTAAATTCTTTACTGTCTTTGAAGATTTTTTTCCGGGTTTATGTGAAGTAACTTGTTTTCAGTAATTTAACTTGTTTAACATGCTACTTTCCTGTTTTACAGGATAAGTGGCAGCCAATTTTGAGTACAGTTACAGGTGTCCACAAGTACAAATGGCTGAAACAAAATGTCCAAGGCTTGTATCCACAGTCTGCCCTCCTTAACACTATTGTTGAATTTGCACTTAAAGAAGAGCCAGTAGATGTCGAAAAAATGAGGAAATGTTTATTAAAGCAGGTAAAGTGGATGAAAATGGGCATTCACATATTAGCAATTTACATAAGTATAACTTTTTTAATTTATTTTTTTTTTTTTTTTTTTTTTTTACCTTTTGCAGCTGGAAAGAGCAGAAGTTCGTCTGGAGGGAATAGATACTATTCTGAAATTGGCAACAAAGAGTTTTTTGCTCCCATCTGTGCAGTATGCTATGTTCTGTGGATGGCAGAGGCTTATTCCAGAAGGAGCTAATATAGGGTAAAACTTTTTAAAAAGATTTTGCTTTCACATTTCTTCAGTGAAAAAATGCTTACTTTTTGCTTGTTGTTTTTCTTATATGAAGGGAACCTCTTACTGACTGCTTGAAGGATGTTGATCTCATCCCACCTTTTAACAGAATGCTCCTAGAAGTAACTTTTGGAAAGTTGTATGCATGGGCTATTCAGAATGTCCGGAACATCTTATTAGATGCCAATGCGAAATTTAAGGAATTAGGTGAATACTTTTTTTCTTTTTGCTGTTGGCTGGGGAGAACACTGTTTTAAACTAACATCATTGCATTCTTTGAAGTTCCCAGTAGTTGAAATTCTAAAATTAATTCCCTTGTTTTGTGTTAAGAAATATTTTGACCTTCTTTCTGTGTATTGTTTCCCCACCCCCAACTCGCTTTTCAGTGTTTGAGAACGTTGCTGTTTTTCCAGCAACAGGTGATTTGATTACTCATTAGTGACATTTTACTGTTAAAATCTAAGATGTAAGAAGTTCTTGGAAGCTCAGTTTGTAAATTCTTAAAGCCAAGTGTGGAATCAAGACATATTTTAAGCCACCAATCAAACAAATTTGTATTTTACTTTAGCTTCCTAGTGTCAACTGACTTTGCTACTTATATTACTTCTGTATTAGGTGTGCAGCCTGTTCCTCTGCAAACAATTACTAATGAGAATCCAGCAGGACCAAGTCTTGGAACTATTCCACAAGCACGTTTCCTGCTGGTCATGCTCAACATGTTGACACTGCAGCATGGTGCTAATACCTTGAGCCTTCTCCTCAACTCTGGCATGCTAGCATTGACGCAAACTACACTGCGGCTGATAGGTACGAAGTCTGGTTTCATTTTGTTTGGAAGAAATCAAGTTTACATGTTGTCATACCCAAATTACAGAACTTTGCTGCTTAAATGTAATACTTAAAGCTGTACACCTTTACTCCTGCTACCAGTCCTTCTCCCAAAAGAATAACCAAAAAAGGAAAACAAAAAAAAAGGAACTGTAAATGTGATTGAGAGGGAAGACAGTTTGATTACAGCCTTTATTCAGTTGTGATTTTTTTCCCTAAACTTTTGCCTTGGTCCTTGTTTGCAATAATTTGGAAGTGACAATGCTTGCAGTACATTCAGTTTTGTCTCCTCTACCTATTAAAACCATTCCCAGTCTGTATATTTAAGCTAGAATCTTCCTTTGTTAAATTTTTTACAAAAAATACTGTGTTGTTTTGACCTGATTCGTTTTTCTGCTTTTTTTAAATTGGTTTTCCTAGACAATGGGAAATACTTATTATTTTACTTAACTTGAGTATTCATATGAACGTTTTCCCAAAAAAGTTCCATTACTAGAATGACTTAGCTATTAGCCTCATCATTATAACGTCACTTACTTCTCAATATGAAGCACTGTTCATTAAAAATCATTACATTCTAATTTTCTAAAAAGCTCAGCTGTCACCTGGTTAGTCAGCTTTCCTATTTATTATTGTTTTGAGCTACAGACCTGATGTTCTGCAAGGTTTAAGTGTGACAAAAGAATGACTTAAAAATAACAGCTCCATTTTTTTATAGGACCTAGTTCTGATAACATTGAAGAAGATATGATTGCTTCTTCTCATGGAGCTTCTGCTACGGTCCTAGAAGAGTCAAGAAAGGAAACTACACCAGTTCAGCTCCCTGTTTCTGGACCAGAGCTGGCAGCCATGATGAAAATTGGTACCAGAGTGGTGAGAGGGGTAGACTGGAAATGGGGTGATCAGGTACAACTTATTCCGTACATGGTGTGTTAAAATCTAAAGTTTGTAATTTTTTTAAATGTTCAAATGTTAAAGGCAATTTTATATTTTCAAGACTTGGAGAGTTAACATAAAATAGATTAAGTATTTGTTTAATTTTGGTTTTGGAGATGAGAATTCTTTTTCTAGTGAGAATGTTTGATTCATGATTTAGAATGAGATTGGATCAAATTTGCTACAAGATTATGCAATTCTAACTAGGTGTGTGGTACTTACATAGTATGTTGTAGAATAGATTAAAGTTTATAATATTAATGTTGCTGGAGTTCACTGCGATAATTTCTCTAGAAGATTGTGAAATGTTTTAAACTTTATGATGAATTTTAAAACGTTATTGAAAGTTTACTACCTAAACATTAGGTTAGCAGCAATAAAGATCAATAGAATTATTGCTTTATGAACTTCGAGTGTGAAATGACATTGTTTGTATAACTTGAGGCTCTCTCTTTTGTCAGGATGGGCCTCCTCCAGGTTTGGGTCGTGTGATTGGGGAACTGGGAGAAGATGGCTGGATTAGAGTACAGTGGGACACTGGAAGCACAAATTCTTACAGAATGGGGAAAGAGGGAAAATATGATCTCAAACTAGCTGAGCCACCACCGGCAGCACAGCCCACAACCGAAGATTCAGACACTGAGGATGATTCTGGTAAAAACAAAACAAAGAAAAACCAACAAACTGAAGGCAGGGTGTTAGTTGAATTCCAAAATTGACATCTTATAATATGAAAAAAGCTGCTTTCACGAGAAAATGCTAGATCAAAAAGGCTAGTTTAATAGGTCTAGATTTCTGGCTAGAATCTTTCTGAAAATACATTTATCATGAGAAAGGTGGATAGAAAGCTTAGTATCATATTTGTTGCCTATTTATGGGCTGAAGAAATCATGATTACTCAAGTGAAATAGTTTTACTGGTCTCAGGAGGTATATGTTTGAACTTATTCTAATGCTATTCTAAAGTTTGGATTTTAAATGGCCTAATTATATGGTCTAGTCACTTTCTTACCTATTGTCAGCACTGCGTTCTGAATTTCTTCTAAATAGTTTACTGCCAGAGTATAAATTGAAAATATTTGTACAAAATACCTGGCTTATACTTATCCCTTATCTTCGTGTCAAATAATCTAAAAATATTAACCATGAATTGCTAACGTTTTGATTATTTCAGATTTTTTTATGAAATAGATTGACTTGGTATTAATGTATATCTTTGCCTTCTGTGTCTCCCTTCAGAAGGAGAACAAGTTGAAAGAAATCTTCACCCTACTTCCATGATGCTGACAAGTACCGTGAACCTCTTGCAGACACTGTGTCTCTCTGCTGGTGTCCATGCTGAAGTCATGCAAAGTGATGCTACTAGGACTTTGTGTGGTCTACTCCGTATGCTTGTGGAAAGTGGAACAATAGATAAATCAGGTATTTTAAATTAACATAGTCTGATTCAGCTGTGTGCTTCTGTTTTGTGTTTTTTTCTTAGAACTTTGTAAATTTTCTGTTACTAGTTTTTCTTCTTTCAATAGAAAATGCATTTTTGGTCCTTAAAAACTTGAATTGTTAACAAAAACAAATAATCTTGAGCTTTCATAGACTATAAGCAGAAGTAGCAGGAGAAGTGTGTGAGATGTTGAGCATTAGGATATATATGTGATTGTTTTTGGTAATGAATTTCTTAGCAGTTGTCTTGTGTTTGGGGGGAGCAGTGTGACTGGGTGTATTGTATTCATTTCCTTGCTTTGTAATTTCAAGAGTAATGCTGTTAACTACTTGAGATGAGGAAACAATATAAAGATGAGAATTGTTTTGGAGGCATATTTAGGAAAATTAGTTGCAGTCTGTAAAATTGAAGTTCCTAGCTCATATAAGGAGTTTAATAGCTCAATGTTAGGCTTTGTCCAAAAAACCCAAGCCCGTAGTATACACAGAATTATGTAGCTGATGGAAAAGTCAACTGTTATATATATGTCTTTCTATTTTTAGCTTCCTTGCCAAATAAATTAGTTTATAAAGAACAGCATAGGAGCTGGTGCACGTTGGGATTCATTCGAAGTATAGCACTCATGCCTCAGATGTGCAGCACTCTCAGTACCTCTCAGTGGATAACTTTGCTCATGAAAATTGTCGAGGGGCATGAATCTTTCACTGCTGCTTCACTACAAAGACAGGTAATGCTTGCATTTCCAAATGACTTTGATAGGCCATGAATTTAGTAGATCTTAGTTGTCTTAAAAAAAAAAAAAAAAAAAGAGGCATGAAAAAAGAAACAAGTTGGGAAAAGTCCTTAAACAAGTTTTTGATTAATTGGGAAAAAGAAAGTTAACTGTTTATATTGAGGGTTCATTGTTTAAGCGTTGTAAAGTATCTGTAAAGATTTTGAATGTTCAGGGCCATTAAGGCTCCCTTGTTCTATTGAAAGCCTGAAAGTTTTGTGCAGTTGTGAGGTCAAAACAGCATTCCAAAAACATGCTCTAGAGAGCCAATGCAACATTTCCTAGAAGTTGAATAAAGAGAAGAGAGAAAAATGATAAAGAAAAAGGTGTGATTTCATTTTAAAGGTATCAACTTATGTATTATCTACTGTCTTCCTTCCATGTTAAACTATTGTTACTGTTTTAATTGCAGTCTTAAAAAAAGCTCATCTTTGCATCTAATTTCGGTATATTTTTGTCTTTTTTCCTACTTTTTCTTAACATCTTTTAATGCCTTTTTCCTGAGATTGAACAGCACCTTTATAATGGAGTAACTCTTCCAAATTTTAAGACTTGGGGATGAAGAAATCTTAATCTATTCCTTGATAGAGATATCAGAGGTTTTTTTAACTTAAATCTGGTATCATAAAGGCCTGTGCACTTTTTTTTTGTGAGCTTCCAGTGATTTCTTGTCAGTATTTTTCATCTAGTGAGCCTTCTGTCGTCATCCAGGACTTAGAGCATTATAGTTATCGGTGCTGTTCAGAGAGTACTTGGGAGAAACGAACATTCCTCACATGCCAACATTTAGCTTAGTAACAAGGAAAAGATGAGACTTTCAGGTTTTAAAAAGTTGTATTATTGAAAGAGGTTTGCAACGAGAGATTCTAGCAAAATTGGTACTGTAGAAAAAAAAATGCAAAGGAAGGCTAACTTGTTAAGTGTTCTTTCTTCTGTATTTAATGTTTGAGAATTTTCGTAATATTTGGAGACTTAGAATGGAATAACAGTTTTGTTCTCTTTTTTAGATTCTTGCTGTACATTTATTGAAAGCAGTACTTCCATCCTGGGATAAAAATGAACGAGCAAGAGACATGAAATTTCTTGTGGAAAAACTGTTTGGCTTTTTAGGCAGCCTGCTTAGTACTTGTTCTTCAGATATCCCACTACTCAGAGGTAGAGGAAATTTTTCCAAAGGCTTTTTTTTTTTTTTTTCATAGGAAATGCATGCGTTAAAATGATTACTTCATGCAATTTCTACATCTTTTCAGAATCTACTCTGAGAAGGAGAAAGGCCAGGCCCCAAGCATCTCTAACTGCAACTCACAGTAGTACTTTAGCAGAAGAGATAGTGGCACTGCTGAGGACGCTCCATTCGCTAAGCCAGTGGAATGGACTCATAAACAAGTACATCAACTCTCAGCTAACCTCCATCACCCACATCTTTGCAGGAAAACAGTCAGAAGGGGTAGTTTCCACGTTTTAAAATAAGCTCATTTTTATAGCAATATTTATTTTGAAATAATAAATGTAAACAATATTAAGCTTAATTTTGAAACCATTTTTAAATTTATATATATATATATATATTTGTGTTGTAATCTTTAAATTAAAGTGTGTTTAATTGACCTCGTATTTTAAAGCAGAAAGAAGTCTGTTTTCTCCCTACAGTTAATTGTACTGTTCTTTCTTAGGCCCTTTTGGATGACTACTTCCCTGACACCGAGAACCCAGAGGTGGGAGGCCTAATGGCAGTGTTAGCCGTGATCGGTGGCATAGACAGTCGCTTGAGACTGGGTGGTCAAGTGGTTCATGATGAATTTGGAGAAGGCACGGTGACACGCATCACGCCAAAAGGGAAAATCACGGTGCAGTTCTATGACATGCGAACGTGTAGAGTGTGCCCTCTGAACCAACTAAAACCAGTAAGTTAGCTTTATTGAGGCTTTAATACAGGGAAGGGTATAGCTTTGTGAAAACTTTCATTTGGTGCAAAGAAAATCTTTTCCTTGGGTTAAATACATGGACATTCAAGACCTGCAATGCTCTGAATGCTAATCTAAGATGATACTGATGCAAGCCTCTGTTGGGTCATTAATGCCTTCATTTGTTGGGGAGGTGAGGAAAGGGTATTTGAGCTGAACTTCTTTGACTTGTAAAATCCCAAATCCTAACAACGTGATTTATATTGCTTACGTGAAAAGAGCTTGCTTATTTGTCTTTCATTTTATTTGCTAACTAATGTAGAAACTCTTACATCTTTTCACTTGAATCTTAATTTCAAATTGGTTAATATGACTTGACAGAAAGCACAGCCGAAGTGCCTGGTCCGCTTCAGGGACTGTAGTTCTTCCTTGCTTTAACTGTGTCTTGCCTCTTCACTGAGCATACCTGGGATTATGTGGTACAAATACAAGTTTAGGAGATTGGTAGGGAAGCTCCTCTCCAGTTGTTTCTGTCTTACTGTTCTTGATCAGGTCCTACTTTTTCCTCTTCCTCAGTTAATAACCATTCAAACATCTGAATGACTTGGTAGGATTTTGTAAAATGCTAATGAGTATTTTTTTTTTTGGTTTTGTCTGGTTCTCTTCCCGCTCTTCAGCTTCCAGTTGTGGCTTTTAATGTAAACAACCTGCCTTTCACTGAACCTATGCTGTCCATTTGGGCTCAACTAGTAAACCTGGCTGGAAGTAAAATAGAAAAACACAGAATGAAGTCTCCCAATCAGGGTCTTTCAGGTACAAGTTTTTTTTCTTTTGCTTTCTTTGCTTTTGTTTTCTCCTTAAAGGGCTCAATATTCTCTGGGAAAAATGCTGTTAACAGCAAACATGTATTAAAAATAAATGTCTGTAACCTTACCTTTTTTCTTAATTGACATTGAATAACATGCACTTATGAGACTAGTTTAGCTAGGAGATGAATTGCCCTGCACTGCAACTGGGATGCTGTTCTTACTTAAGTGAGAAAATGTAAATATGGTTTGGGGCTGGTCTTCTTGTATTGAATTGGTTTAACTGCTGCCTACCTATAGCATCTTAACTGCACTTACTGTACCATATATGAGCTGTATGGTTGTCTGAGGTGTGAAAAACAGAAAGGTGGTGTTTTTTTTGTATCACACGTCACAGAATGTGTGCAAACTTCTTATCCAGGTATAGTCCAAAGTAACTCATACGTCAATAGCACTTTACAAGTTTTCGTACAGTTAGGATTTAAACTGATTTTTGGACTGAGGTTGTATGAATATAGCCTTTCTTCTGTAATACAAAAGATTCACAGTGCTAATGGCTGCTTTGTGCTTCTGATAGGTCAAGTGGATTTGGATCTGCTGAGATGCCAGCAATTAAAGCTGTACATACTAAAAGCAGGCCGAGCTCTGCTCTCTCATCAGGATACACTACGGCAGATCTTATCTCAGCCAGCTGTTCAGGAGAGTGCATTAAATCCTGCAGGTATTCTGAAATGCAATCTGAGTGTGTCACTGTTCACTTGGGTGTTAGAGTACATTGACTGTAACCCTTGCTAATGGCAGTTGTAGGTTAGAAATTAGATTTGCCCTGTAAAGTCTAAAATTTACATATTAGACTTCAAGAATGCTTCAACTATGTATAGTAAAAGCTGTCACAGGAGATATTCAACACTTATGCAGTTCTAGTGGTATGGCAGCAATTTGGTTTATTGATCACGGTGATTAGTCTACTGCATGTTTGAGTTGCTCAATCTTAATATAAATTAGGTACGTTCTAAAGATTTAAGTTTCACTCGCCATGAAGCAGAGGAAGGATCTCTTGACCTTGAGGAGTAACCTTAAGAGGCATCTCTGCCCAAGGGGAGGTCTCTGCCATGCAGCCTGCTGCTTCAGCAAGGAGAGGTCAAATTAAGCTTTCTCTGACTGCTGTATTTATAGGATAAAATGATTGGCTCACAGTCAAACTTAGTCTTACTGCATTGTTTTTGACCTCTGAATACAATTCTTTATTTCTTTGTAAGGGTTTTCAGTTGGTCATCTGTTCTGGGGCTAGTACCCCTTTTGATCGTGGTCATGGCTGTGAGCGTTCACCAGGTGCTTTATTATTAATGAGCTGCCCAGTTTAGGGAATAGTCACATTGAGGCCTACTGCGATTCATAAGCCCGAGCAAGGCTTGTGTCACATGCAGGAGTTGAATGTGTCCATCATAAATACACTTTGACTTTTTAACTTTGGCTTTGCAAAATAAGTGGGTCAAGTGTTTGAAGTTTAAATATTGGAGTTAGCTAAATTTGTAGGTTTTCTATAATTAGTGTTAGGCCAGATTTTTTATTAAAAAAAAAAGTATTAGGTTGTTTTTGCCATGTTTGCTTTTTATGGTTCAAAGCTTAAAGTATGAAATGTCACTTAACTAGTCCTTTGAATTAAAATTCTTTGCAATTTCCAGAACAACAGGTACCAAGGTATAACATCTTAAGCAGAACCTCAAGAGGACTTTAAAGAACTGTAGTTTTAATTAATTTGAATTAATTTTCTGTGTACATTCATTTTACACATAAGAATAAAGGAAATAACTCTGCCATCCTTCAGTATAGTTATTGGTTCCCTTCTAGTTTATTTTAACTTTTTGGGAACTTCTGAAGCATTTCTTTAAATATATGAATGTTTGTTCAGTTTATATATTTTTAGTTTTATTTTTAGTTAACAAATTTTAAGTCAACAGAGTTACCAGTTTTCTTACAGAAATTGAACTTTTTTTTTTTTTTACCATCAGTTTTTTAAGGCAGGGGAAAAAAAAACTTTTAAAAGCAAATGAGCAAAAATACCCCAAACTGGACAGCATTAAGTGAATGACGACTATAGCTGCTCTGTGACTGTTTCAAATATGTTGTTTTTTTTTTGGAGTTCAGTGAAGAGTGAGAACACTTCTAAAATACCACAGTAAAGATTGAGGAAACATGAATGTTTATGCCAACATGAATGTAAAATATAAAAATGGCAGAATTGAGAGGCAGTGGATTCAAAAAAGGTATATTCATTTGAAGGGGCAATGAATACTTATTGGGAACTCTTCCCATGAGGTGTATTAGAGAGGGAGATGACTTAGTCCAGAAAGTAGGAACCATGGTTTTAGGATCAATAAGAAGAGGTTGTTAACTATCTTAATAAAGTAGTTTATTGTGGACCTCTGTATAACAAAGTTGTTGTAAAAAGGTCAGTTGACAAGTTGCTTGAGCAGTTTCTGCTAGACATGCTCTAGAAAATTTCTGTAAAACTGGCGTTCATGATCTACAAATTCCTGGTTCACTTTCTGTATGGAAGTGTGGCACACAGGATTTAATCTTAAACACGTGCTTCCTGTGGAGAAGAAATATGTGAGAAGTAACAATATGTTTGATGTACTGATATGACTTATTCTGGCTCCAAAATAAGTCCTCTGATGGACTGGTATTACATGGTTTTGGTTAAAATAATGTTTTTGTTTCAAGAGGATGGAGCAGCTGCCTCTCCTGACATAGGAGATATGTCTCCTGAAGGACCTCAGCCTCCCATGATACTTTTACAGCAACTTTTGACAGCTGCTACGCAACCATCACCTGTGAAAGCAATATTTGACAAACAAGAGCTTGAGGTAGAGTCGCTCTGTCTTTTCTGCTAAGAAGTAACTTAAGAAATAACCCTTTCTAAATCACATTCCTATTGAAACTTGTTAAGCTATACGTTAAAAAGTGGCACTGAACCCCTTTTTAATAAATAATGTTTAATTTCAGATGCACACACACACAAACAGTATTACTAAGTATGTTGGTTTTACTTAGACTAATGAGTTTGTTCTCATTCAGGCTGCTGCTTTGGCAGTATGTCAGTATCTGGCAGTAGAATCTACACATCCTTCAACTCCCGTGTTTGAAGACTGTAGCTCCAGTGAGGCTACAACACCCATCACAGTGCAGCATATCCGGCCCACAAAAGTGAAGAAACGCAAGCAATCTCCAATTCCACCGCTTCCCATTGTAGTTCAACTTATGGAAATGGGATTTCCTAGGAAAAACATTGAATTTGCATTAAAATCTCTGTCTGGAACCTCTGGAAGTGCTTCTGGGTTACCAGGTATTTCATTTTGTTAAATTAATGATGTTAAAGGAAATTTTGCTAACAGATTAAAATGCTACTTAACAAGGGAGCAACTCTTCTCTCTTTGGATAGAATCCTGAGAATGCTAGAGAATCCCTCAGTAACAGACTATATTTGTTTTCTGTATTAGGAGTGGAAGCCCTGGTTGGCTGGTTGTTGGATCACCCTGATGTTCAAATTACTGATCTCTCTGATGCTGATACTGTCTCCGACGAATATTCAGATGAAGAAATAACAGAGGAAGTTGAAGAAGCTGAAGCTGCTTGCCCTGTGGTAAGTACCCGGGTTACTACAAAGTAAGAAATGCTAGCTGACTATAAATTGTAATTCTTTCCTTTTATGAACTTGGTTAGAGTTCAAGAACATTGTGCTGTTCCAGGCTTTCAAGACTAAAAAAAAGACCACGTTGGCCATAAGTTCCTAAAATTTACCATAAAAGATCTCAAGAATAATCTGTAAATATATGTATGAGTAGGAGGAGGATTGGAATGCAGGTTTATCGTTAACTATCAGTAACTCTGTGAATCCCTGATAGTTAGTCTGTTTCATGTAAACCAGTCTGTGCTATAGAGTTATATTTGTAAAGGACTCCTTTGGTTTATTTTTTTCTTCCTTTGGCTGAAAAGTAAAATGTTGGTAACAAAGCATAACTAATGATTAGTAATAAATGGCAAAAAGATGCCAGTGAAATAACTTATCTTTTCCTTATAACAACTGTTTTCAGTTATTGGCAAAAAAAACAAAACAAAACAAAAAAAGCCTTTTGATTGTGACTGCTTTAATGTAACACGTTTTTCTAAAAAATCGTATTATATCTGGAATCCAGTAATTCTCAGTCTTTTTAAAAAATACATCTTGAAAGGAATGATATTCCATCTGTCACCAGCTTGTTTTTCTAAGGGAAAATCTGATTCTATTATATAACAAAAAACCCAAACAGTAATGTAATCTAGGTAAGAGACTACTATTCAAACACTGTTTTGATTTTTTCCTCTGCATACACACAACCTAAGGAGTGGAATGTGAATGTGTATATAAGGCTAAGTAGATTACTCACAAATCCTTTTTGCACTAATATTCCTTGGCAAACAGATTTCATACAAGCAACTTACAGATTTTTTTCTACAAATCTTGAAAATTTACAGCTTGGCAAGTCATTCTGGAAATTAAGCTTTAAAGTAGATCATGAGTGCTAGCCCTATAGAGTTGACTGGTTGAAGATTTTTCCCATTTTGGCATGTAACTTAGATATGATGTTGTTTTTCTATTGGATAATCTTCATTTTGTGCTAACAATTCTATTTATCTGAATTGAAAACAAATTTTGTAAATATATTTTTCTTGTATTTTTTTTTCCAGTCAAATGGTGCTGTTGTAACAGAGAGCCAGACCTATAAGAAGCGAGCTGATTTCTTAAGTAATGATGATTATGCTGTGTATGTGAGAGAGAATATTCAGGTAAGCATGGTGATGAAAGCTGTATGGAAAATACTTTCCTTCTGGTACAGAAGGTGCAGAGCTCTGGAACTTCATGGTTCTTTTTCTGTAGGTGGGGATGATGGTTAGGTGCTGCAGAACCTATGAGGAGGTTTGTGAAGGAGATGTTGGCAAAGTTATTAAATTGGATCGAGATGGCTTGCATGACCTCAATGTACAGTGTGATTGGCAACAGAAGGGTGGTACTTACTGGGTCAGATATATCCATGTCGAGCTTTTAGGTAAGTTCACTGATAACTTTTTTAATAAAAAGCTTGAATGATACACTAAGGGAGATTAATTTTGGGGATGGAAAGAAGTACTTACCATGCATTTATTCTTGCAACTGCTAGGTTTCCCACCACAGAGTTCTGCCTCTCATATCAAGATAGGTGACAAAGTGCGAGTGAAAACCTCTGTTACCACACCCAAATACAAATGGGGATCTGTTACTCACCGGAGTGTGGGAGTTGTCAAAGGTAATGTATATTCAAAATGGGGCATGGGAGATAAAATTGGAAAACACACAGACTTTCTGCAGTGTTTAAGGATAGAATCTTTTAGACACTTAGAAATCACACTGTTGTGATTTCTCTCTTACTGATGGTAAGAATAGAATGTATGTGATGTCCGCGATGGGTTTAGAGACATGCACTCTGGCTACCCAGTACTTTTTTGAGCTGCTGCATTCACGTCTAGTAAAGATCTTAAGAATCTGTGCAGCTTCCTGCACAGTTGTAGTTCTCATGTATACTTTGTCTGGATGACCCACCAAGGTTTATCCTTATGGTTTCCCTTTAAGAAGTAAATGTGACTTGAAAACTCCATATGAAAGTGAGGTACACTAATGGCAACCTGTAACTGATATTACAGAAGTAATCTCTGGGGTATTGATTTTTTTTTTTAAGAGGTACAGATTTTGGTCATTCTATTTATGTTTAGAAATGCTCTCTCCCTTCGTAATACGAAGTCGAGGAATTTAAATATATTTTTATCTATATTCTATTTAAACATATATTTTATTTATAGAAATCTTTAGTACTCCCTTTCTCTCTGTACCTTCCCAGACTATCTGACTAGGTTAATATGTAGTTCCATTGAAATAAAAGATTGCTTATGAAGGTGACTTCTGTTTTTTCTGGTCTGATGTTGACTGTAGCACTGGACTCTGCTGTGTTTCATAGAGATTTGCAACAATTTATTTTCTGTATGTTTTTGTCACAGCTTTTAGTGCCAATGGGAAAGATGTCATTGTAGACTTTCCTCAGCAATCTCACTGGACTGGATTATTGTCAGAAATGGAACTGGTTCCCAGCATTCATCCTGGAGTCACGTGAGTGATGAATTATGTCTTGCTTAATGTATATAGCTTATTATTTGGCCTTATTGTCTTGATTCCCTTATCTTGACTGCTGGTACAATTAGCTTCTATAATGAAAACTGCCAGAAGTGTATTTATATTTTGTCCTTTTGTGAAATCAGGTGTGATGGCTGTCAGATGTTTCCTATCAATGGGCCTAGATTCAAATGCAGAAACTGTGATGATTTTGACTTTTGTGAAACCTGTTTTAAAACCAGGAAGCATAATACCCGACATACTTTTGGCAGAATAAATGAACCGGGTAAGTTTCAGAATCCACATGCTTCCAAGCTTTACTCAAAATGTAATGAATTTGTTGTAAAAAAAAATTAAGTATCAGCATTGTATCATAACGAAATTAATGGTTGGACTCATCCTCTAGACAAGAAAACATTTTTAACATATCACAGGGCTGCAGCAATTGCTTGTGGTGAACTACACCAAAATGCCAACCCTTTTGTTGTAGCGTTAAATAAGTTCTAAAAAGTCTGCCTGACTACTAACTCTTTGTTAGAACTGACTTATTAGCTACACCAAGAGCCAAAATGGTGTAATTCTTTAATCTTCCTGCCTTTTGCTGTCAGTTTAAATGTAGGTGAATGGATCCTCATGACAGCAGGTAGAACCTTAAATACCTCCTCTAAGATTCATTTTTAGACATCTATTGCTCTGTAATAGTGTTGCCTAGCAATGTGTGATGACTGTTGTCTCGCTTCCTCCATGATTTGGAGACTCTAGATAAATTTGTAAGAATGGCCTGTTATAAGAAAGGGAAACCTTTTGAAAGACTCATCAGAATTTTTTACTTTCTAAGACGAGAACAGTTGAAACAATTTTAACTCCAGAACTTCTGGGTTTTGCATCATTATTAATACCTGAAATCAGCTTTTATTTCTTTTCTCCTCACCCAGCTAAAAATCAGTCTGATACCAAGCTTTTTCAATATTAGTAAAGGGCTTGTGCAAGGAGGAAAACCGTAGCTCTCTAATCTTTCTGATTCTTGACTAAGGTTCAGAATTTTTGAGTGATGAAACTTAGATGCATATTCTCCTGTAAAGGATTTCTCTTGAGGGTTGGCTGAGTATTTTTCATGTTATGTAGTGGTGTACAAAACTCACATGCTGTGGGCCTATGTTTAGAAGTGTATGTACCATCAAACTTTAATTTATATTTCAAAAGGAAGGAACATTTTTCAGAATCACTCTTAGTGTTTTACATTCCTAGAGATATTAGAGCAATTTTCCTTAAATTTTTAATAATCATTTTTTACGAAATCACGGATGGTTTCTTGGTACAAATCAATCCTAAGAATAGAAGGTGTGACATCCCAAATGACAGGCATGAGAACTTGTCATCAGATAGAGCACTTGGAACTCATAAAAAGGAATAAATTTCAAGCTATGCCCTTTAAACATGAATAATATTACCATATATATGTGGCATGCTTTCTTCATGCTTGTGTCGCGTGTTCTACTTTTAGACCACATCTGAAATCTTTGATTTCTTCAGTTTCCTTTCACATTGCTTATGGATTTATTTAAAACAATTTTCCCTGAGAGGTACATGCTTAAAATTTCATTTAACCACGCAGGTCAGTCTCCAGTGTTTTGTGGGCGTTCTGGAAAACAGCTGAAGAGACGGCATAGTAGCCAGCGGGGAATGTTACTGGACGATTGGTCAAGAATAGTGAAGAATTTGAATGTCTCATCCTCTGTGAATCAGGCTTCACGGCTTATTGATGGTAGTGAGCAGTGCTGGCAGTCTTCTGGCTCACAAGGAAAGGTAACTTGAAACCCTAACTGGTTTATTCTGGCATCCTTTCTTCTCGAGACGATAACTATTTACCTTACTTTACTGATACATTTGTTTGTTACCTTCATGTAAGATAGAAAAGTAGTAAAAGCAGACATCTGAAGTACAAAGCTATGTTTCTTCGTAGTAAATGTGCCTATTCATAAAGCTGAGCTTCATCGTTATAATTATTTCTTGTAAATTAAGGAACTTTTGTGAGTTTTGAAATACAGAGTAATTATTTTATTCTGTAGTTGGTCATATGATTGCAATAGCCTTTTCAGTGTAGTAACTGACATTTTTATCACATTGATTGATTATATTTTACTTAAGTGAGTTTATTGCAAGAGGAAAAGCACTGATGTTCCTCCTAAATAGAACTCTTTTGGCTATTTCTCACTTGCACTCCTTCTCAGTCTATGGTTTTATTGACCCACAGTGCTGCTTTGTGGCCAGTCTAGGCTTCATTTGCATCTAGGCTTCTTTCAAAGATTTATGTTGTCCCATTTCTTGACCACCAAGGGCATTGTGTTTTCTCAGTCTTCTTGATTGTGGTGCTCTTGAGTGAAATCAATTGCTTGCTACAATTGTTTCTCTTGCACTGGGGGTTGGACTGCCAAGATTCTACGTGTTGGAGATGCTGTGTACCATTGCAGAATATTTTTTCACCCTATTGAAAAACACATCAATATTCTTAAGTCATACAATGGTTCTACAAATACTATCTGAAAATGATCTTTTTTTCTTTTCCTTAGCACTGGATTCGCTTGGAGATTTTTCCAGATGTTCTTGTTCACAGACTAAAGATGGTAGTGGACCCTGCAGACAGCAGTTACATGCCCTCTTTAGTTGTAGTTTCAGGTATGTGAATGCACTCTGAGAAGCTTGAAAAATACATTTTTGTACATCCAACAGTAGGTATTTATCAGGTTTCAGTCAGTGTAGTCATCTACACGCGTTGGTGTGTAGTGCCTGTTCATGACACAAACTCCTTATTTTAATGCGTTTTTCTTTCAATGTTTTGTTTTCTAGGGGGGAATTCCTTAAATAACCTTATAGAGCTGAAGACAATCAACATAAATCCTACAGATACCACAGTGCCTCTTCTCAGCGATTGTACAGAAGTAAGTGAACTTTGTGGTCAGAGAATTATTCTTCTATGCAACTGAAAAATATTTTGTTGCAATGGATAAAAAGAACTGCTGTTATTATTAAAGCATGGTATATTACTTTTCCTCTCTATTAGAAGCATTTCTGGCAGTTGTAAAGTTAACTACCCTGATTAGTTTTACCGTAACCACAGTGCAACTCTGTAATAGCTTTAGCAGTCATATATCTTAGGTGTTTTTGTGATGTAAATCAATAGACTTATGAACCAAGGTGGCCCAATAAACTTAAATCTGGGGATCACTTTGGTGGATGATAGATCTTACTTTGCATAGTAGTTCTGATCATTTTCAGTAACAACAAGAAGGAATGAGTACTGATTTTTTTTAGATTGGAAGTGAAATCATTAAACGAGTTAGGCCACATGTTTACCTTAGAGTACAAATTATGTAGTGCTGAAAAGCCAAATAATTCAAATAACAAATTCATTTAGTTAATGGTTAAAAAAAAATCAAGCAAAAGTTCTAAGCCTTTCCTAAGTTTTGTAAAGTTATAGAGGATGCAAAAGATGGCAATTTAGTTTTTTCTTCTTAGTATCACAGGTATGTTGAGATTGCAATCAAGCAGTGCAGGAGCTCTGGAATTGATTGCAAAATACATGGCCTCAGCATACTGGGACGTATACGTGCAGAGGATGAGGATTTGGCTGCAGTCCCTTTCCTTGCTTCTGATAATGAGGAAGAAGATGATGATAAAGCTAACACTGGGAGGTAGGTAACTGTAGGTGGGGCAAAAAATTATGAAGAGACTTAGCATCTATATATTCCATTCAGGAAATTACTTGTAAGCAATGCAACTTAATTAGGTTGAATGGCAGAAAAAGAAATCAGTATCTTTGTCAGAATTGTCGGTAGGCCATTTGTTAATTAAATACACTTTTTAAGATTATCACACTGGTAAGGTGGTAGCATTTTGTACATCTCCTGCTGCTTCTCAACCTGGAGTTGAAATCCTAGCTGAAAATTTGATGTATTCATACTTGGTATTGTAGCATGTGTATATTTACCAGTGCTTAAGAGAATACACATTCTGGGTTTTGTGATGTTTATTTTTCGTAGCCATATCTCAGCTGGGATGATAAAGTTTGGATACCGAAACTGTTCCAGTATTACAAAATCAGTAGATAATGTAAAAAAGTGTATATGTTATAGCGTGGAGGTTGCTTAGACTAACTTTTCCCCCTTTTTTTTTCTTCCCCCTAAATATCCTCAGTCTTGTTAGAAAGAAGGCAGCTGGGCTGGAATCAGCAGCTACAATAAGAACTAAAGTTTTTGTTTGGGGACTGAATGACAAAGATCAGTTGGGAGGACTAAAAGGTTCTAAGGTATGTTTGTGGGTTTAGTACTTTGGTGTGAAATAGAAGCAGCTAAAAATAAAATGTGCAAATCTCACACAACTCAGACATAATGCAAACATAATCAGAATTTTAAAGTCTATTACCAGTATCTATCACGGGTAGATTTTTATGGGTTTTTGATGTTAAGAAGTGTAGATGTATGCTAGATCGAAAGATTGGAGCAAATCTGATTTTGGTTGTTACTCTGAAATCTTTTTCTTATTTAGCAGCCACTTAACTGTTTGGTTTAGATGATAACAAACTAATTGACTTAAAAATCTGTAGTGTGCTCTTGATATTTTGTTCCTTTTGAGTTTATTGCATACGTTCAGTGTAGATAATAGTGAAATTTTCTTTGTATTACCTGTAAGCGGAGCTATTTCACTAATCAGAAAGAAGTTTAATTCTAATCTTTTCATTAGTGTAACTTGATTACATTTTAATGCATTTGAAAGGAATTTCAGGTCTGTATGCAACTGCTTATACGTAATTTTTGATATGATGCAAGATGGGAGATGCATGGTGAATATTGAATCAATTTAAGATTTTAATCTTAAAACGTGTCCTGTTGTGTCTGTGGAGTGCCTTTCACTAAAAAAAAAAAAAAAACAAAGTTAAGCTACTAAGTTAACCACCCTCAGTAAAGTTTGCACATGACACCTGGTTGGATGTGGGTGTTGATTTGTTTGAGGGTAGGAGGGTTCTGCAGAGGGTTCTGGATAGTCTGGATTGGTGGTCTGAGGCAAACTGTGTATGAGATTCCACAAGGCCAAGCACCAGGTCCTGAGCTTGGGCACAACAACCCCAAGCAGCACTACACGCTGGGGGCAGAGTGGCTGGAAAGCTGCCTGGCGGAAAGGGACCTGGGGGTAGTGGTCAGTAGCTGGCTGAATGTGAGCCAGCAGCGTGCTCAGGTGGCCAAGAAGGCCAACAGCATCCTGGCTTAGATCAAAAATAGCATGGCCATCAGGACTAGGGAAGTGATTATCCCTTTGTATTCATCAGGACAGTGATGTCAATATTAGCTTACAAATGGCCTTCAAAGTTTTTTTTTTTTTTTTTTTTTTCTCCATATATACTGCAATAAAGAAGTCTGCTGGAAACTATTTTTTAGCTGCATACAAATAAATAACTGATATAACTGATACATTTGTTATAAAAGCAGACGTGCCAGGTTTAAATGTGTTAATTTAAAACACCAGAAAAAGGTTTAGTATTAGTATCTATTTATAAATATTCAGCTTGATCAAAGACTTCTTTGTAGCAATGAGGAAAATAGGTTGCTTGTTTGTGTCTTTTCTTGAGTTGAACTCTAACCCAGATTTCTAGTGTTTTACTACTGAAAAACTTAGTTGTGCTCCTGTTCCTATGTGCTGATTAGAAGTGTGTTGGTTAACTTGTGTTGGTTTCAACCAGGTTATTTTGCTTTTTTCCTTTCTTTAGAACTGAGTTGGATTTTCTCAAGAAAACTATACTAAAAAAAAAAATCCTTGTTTTTATCCCATTTAATTTTTTTAGGCTTTGTGCTTATCATGGTTTCAGTATTGTGTGCCTTTTCTTGGTTTCTGTCTTTTGCCTGATGTATATTAACAGATGTGTGAACTGTCTGAATAATACAGGGAATTTTCCTGTATCTTAAAAAAAATGTAGCTGTCGGATTAAATGGTTTGTCATTTAAGAATAGCACTTCCATTAAAAGTATAAAACTTTAAAAGGTATTGTAATGATTTCTGTTTCCTTTCTTCTCCAGATAAAGGTTCCTTCCTTTTCGGAAACCCTATCTGCCTTGAATGTTGTACAAGTAGCTGGAGGGTCCAAAAGCCTTTTTGCAGGTAATAAAAGTTTAAAATATGTATTGGTATTTAAGGGCAGAAATAGATTTCCAGTTTCAAAACAGTAGCAGTATTACAAACTCCTTTTTTTTTTTTTTTCTTCCATTTTAGTGACTGTAGAGGGTAAAGTATATGCCTGTGGAGAAGCTACAAATGGAAGGTTGGGTTTAGGAATATCTAGTGGAACTGTGCCTATTCCTCGCCAGATTACAGCTCTCAGTAACTATGTTGTGAAGAAGGTGGCTGTTCACTCAGGTACTGGCTGTAGCTATGCTTACATACATAAACAGAACACATTAAGCCTAAAACCAGAAGTTGTTTTGCAGTTTCTTGGGTGCTGTGATGCCCCAGCATATTTCACTTTTTTTGTTATTTATTTATTTTCAGTAAGTAGAGAGTGTTAAATTCTGCAAGTCTTATGCTAAAATCTATTAATTTTGACCATACCCATATTCTTAATTGCTGGAAATGTTTTTGTAGTCCGATCCAGAGAAAGTATTTTCATTTTTAAATACTAATAAATAGTGTGTTTGATACTATTTTTTGTTTTCCTTGCAGCATTAAAAATATCAAATTAAGTGATTATTTTTTTTTCTTTTTAATATGCCAGGAAGTCTACAGTCACAATTGTTTCGTGTTAAATTAAATCACATAAAAGCTTCTTAGAATGTGACTAACAAGCTGGGTAGAAAGGCTCTTACAAATACATTGTAGAAACAAAGCAGTATCAAATTTCTGAGATTTTTGCTAGATCTCTGGCTGCTTCAATGTTTAAATTTGTTTTTCCTTTCAGGTGGCCGGCATGCTATGGCATTGACTGTTGACGGAAAGATATTTTCGTGGGGAGAAGGAGATGATGGAAAACTTGGTCACTTCAGTCGAATGTAAGGATACCAATTTTATCTTTGTTCCAGTAAGAGAAGGGCATTGCTATTGTGTGTCACAGCACAGCTAACCACTACCATTGGCAATTACAGAATTTTTAATATAACAGGAATAAAAAGTTGTCTGAAAAGACTTTTTCGGCAGTGTATAATAACTTATAGTGCAGCATTTGTAGCAGTTTCAGTCATTTAATAAGCAAGCATTCAATTAATTTTAATTTAATACTCGGAAATCATATATTCAGTAGAAAAGTCTTTATTAGTATTTTTGAAAATTATCGGTGAAAAAGTACACTTCTGGACATGGCGTTTTTGGTTAGTATTATGAGGTAAGGATTACTGATCTAGGCTGATGTGTAAAACTGTAGTGGTTTTACATTCCTGAGCTGTAACAGTCTGCAAGTCTGCGACTATTTTGTAGCCCTATTCTTAGACTTCTAATCACAAACTTTTTCGTCAGAAATAAGTTTCTTACTTTTCAGTAGAAGACAGCTCAGTTGTCCACATGACAACGGTAAGGAAAACTTAAATTTGTCAGGATTATATGCGACATGGAACAAAGTTTTGAAATAAAAAAAAAAAAACAGACATAACCAAGGGGGAAGTCTTTGTTTATCATTCTGGTATATTCTGAAATGTTGCTCAGAATACATCGAAAATGACAGTGCTCAACTCAGATGTTTAATATATGATGACACACAAATATTCTTGGGGGTTTGTGTATCAGTCAAGTCTATAAAAATGGAAGTCCAGATTAGAGCAGTATTATTATTTCATTGTTAAACTACCTCATGTTTTCTGTAATGTATGAACAGAGAGACTTGGAATTCTTACCATGAGCATTTATTGAGAGCTAACTTTCCAAAAGCCATATGTATGTTTATAAAACATTAATAGTTTCTCTGATACACTCAATATTAGAAAACCCTCTTGAGTTGAAACTCTTCCCTAAATTCACAGTATATTGTTACAATGTGAATAGTATATGTTTCCAGTACTCTTACAGAAGCCTGAGAATAAATTCCAGTTCTAATTTTTTTCTTATTAACAAGCAAAATTGGGATGGAAACATTATCTTCTAATCTTATTGTCTGCTCTGTGTCATCAGGGTGGAGAAATAATTACATCTTAACAAATTGCTCAACATTGGGCAATCAGAGCATATCAGTTTTCACTTTATATTACATGCTTTTTAATTCATTCATCATTTTGGTATTTTAGTTTTGTCACCTAAGTTTTGCAGTCTATGTGCTTAAAAAAATTAAAATTAAAACAAAACCTTTGGAGTACATTGAAACAGTACAAATTTAAAATATATGGTGCTACTACAGGATAAGCCTTGGAATTGTAAGTTGTGTTTTATTTTATCTTTGGGATACTGGTAATTTTACTTTTTTTTTAGATTATAGAGCTTGATGTATTGTGTAACTCTTTCACAAGTGATGCAATGATGTATTCTTTACTCAATGTCTTTAGGAACTGTGATAAACCCAGACTGATCGAAGCATTGAAAACCAAACGTATCCGCGATATTGCTTGTGGCAGTTCCCACAGCGCTGCCATTACTTCTAGTGGTGAACTGTATACATGGGGTCTTGGAGAATATGGAAGGCTAGGACACGGAGATAATACTACACAGCTGAAACCTAAGATGGTAAAGTAAATGTTTCTCATCTCTGATGAAATGCGAGTGTTTGTTTAGTAACTGAGAAAGTTAAATGCAAAAGCAAAGCCAGAAAGTAAAAGCAACATGAAATCATCATTTTGGAGCAATCTGATTAGGTTTTGGTACACATACCTCTAGTAAGATGCAAGGTATTTTTGAAAGGTCAAGAATCACAGAATGATTTGGACTGGAAGGGACCTTAAAGATCATCTAATTCAAACCCCACTGCCGTGGGCAAAGACTCCTTGCTCAAAGCCCCATCCAACCTGGTCCTGAATGCCTTCAGGGATGGGGCATCCACAGCTTCTCTGGGCAACCTGTTCTAGTGCCTCACCACCCTCTGAGTGAAGAATATCTTCCTAATATCTCATGTAAACCTACCCTCTTTTAGTTTAAAGCCATTACCCCTTGTCCTGTCACTCCACTCCCTGACAAAGAGTACCTCCCCAGCTTTCCTGTAGGCCCCCTTTAGGTACTGGAAAGCTACAGTACGGTCTCCCTGGAGCCTTCTCCTCTCCAGGCTGAACAACCTGATCCAGTTTCTCTTGTGTTGTCTTGGAAAATGATTCAGAGCAGCTAGTGCTGTTCCAAACATCCATGTCATGCAACTGCTTTGACACATAGCTGGAAGTTACTGTTGTCACTGAGCAGTGTTGGATATTGACTAAGCAAGCTTGACTAAAGCTTTCCTAAATAGTATGCTCAGGCTGGACATAAAGAACAAGATTAATTGTAAGAGCTTGAAAATGTTTGTAAAAGTTTTAAAATAAAATGAATCTTTTTGAAACATCTTTTTTCTGTTTTGTAGGTTAAAGTGCTTCTTGGCCACAGAGTAATTCAGGTTGCTTGTGGAAGCAGAGATGCTCAGACTCTGGCTTTGACAGATGAAGGTAGGAATGTCTTGTTCCAGAAGCTTTCTGGCACGTAGGAATACTGTGATCATTGTTTGACCTGCAGTTTGGTGTTTGTTAGGTTTGGTGTTTTCTTGGGGTGATGGTGATTTTGGAAAACTGGGCCGAGGAGGAAGTGAAGGATGCAACATTCCTCAGAACATTGAAAGACTAAACGGCCAAGGCGTTTGTCAGATTGAGTGTGGTGCACAGTTCTCGTTGGCACTGACCAAGTCAGGAGTGGTATGGACGTGGTACGTTAAATATGCTGGAAAATATTAACAAAGCAATTGCTAAGTATGTGTTGTATTTTCTGCTCTTTGTTCATCTTAACCTCATCTGTGCCTTATCTGTGTGCTGACTTCGTATTCTAGATTGGAATCTTTTTGAGACAAGCTGTCATCTGTTCAGTTACTGTCTTGTTAGCATGCTGAGTGGTCTGTTGTACTTTGTTAGGATGCCTGGGTCTCACTGAATTAGTGGAGGAAATGGAAGATCATTTCCTCTTAGGAACAATGAAGCATGCAAAGAAATGTTAATTTTAGACTTTGGAGCAGACTGGGAAAAAGAGAACATGAGAATCGTAGCATGGAGTATGTAGCCTACAGTTAAAATAGAGACAGAGGAAGGATGTAATAAAGTAAGGACTCATCTAGTGTTGAGAGGAGATGGAAAGGACTGCACTGGAAACACATGGGACATTGCAGAGTTCATTGCTGCTCAGAAAGCCACTGAGTTGTCAGTAATGATCCTTTTTATTTTTCTTCTCTTTATCTGTTCACTTCTGCTTTATGAACACAAACCTGGCTTTTTAAGTTTATAAACCTTTTGTAAAATTTTTGAGTTTCCTGAGTGGCAGATCAACCTCAGAGCCCTACCCATCTCAAGGTCTTACCCCATCTTTGTGTAATAAGACCGTGACCTGTTTGACATATAGCCAGGAAGATGTAAAAGGATCATTTTGTTTTATATATTAGTGATTGATGAATAATACACAGAGAATTCCACAAAACTTCTATTTTTATAAGTTGCTTCTCTTAAAAGGGGAAATGCTTTTAGGAGAGTTGTCATTTCTGGGTGGCTACTGGAAGCTGTATTTATCTCTTTCACTTTTCCCCAGATTTGAAATTACTGTGGTGACAAAAGGAGTAAGAGGAAAGGGAATTTCACAGTCCTTAAGAATACTTTGCAGAATTCTTGTTCATTCTCTCCTTCCCCCTCTTTGTCTAAACACTTACTTTTAGTCATAAAATCTACAGCTATTTAATGACATTTCATGACAGGATTGCAATGAGAATTTTTGTCCTTCTGCTGTGCATGTCTGTACTTTAGGATGGCAGAGTTCCTTCTCACTTTTCTTATCTTTATGAGTTCGTACTGGTCTGAGGGCAAAATCGTAACTTCTGTGTTGTGTCCTTAGGTAGGCAATAATACACTGGAGGAAAATGTGATGTACACTAACATCTTTTCTTGAGAAATTGGTATTTCTCTGTGCTGAGTGTGCAGAACTGAGGGAATGGTTACTAAAAACACAGTGGAAGAAGTCTGTCTTCTTCGTCTTCACTGACATTATTAGAGAGATTTTAAGGTGTCTGTTACTTTTTGTCTAATTGTGTATTTTTAGTGCAGCTTTAACTTCTGTATGACAATTTTACAAGACTAGATAGACCGTGGAGTCTTGAGAACCTATATTGAGGCTTGTACTAGTGTGAAAAATCTCAGTTCTGCCAACATGGTAGTTCTTGTATTTTTTTTTTTTTTTTCAAGCGAGTCAACTTGGTAAATGGTCTGTTATTTTTAGGTGCATCTTCAATAGTATAAGCTCATCCTAACAGACTTAACAAACAAATTCTGTAAGTATACAACTGCAGCTGCAATATATACAAAAAGTAGTCATAAACAATGCCTGTTCTGTACTGAGGTGAAAAGAAATGGGGTCTTAGTATTAGAGTTATCTTTTATATCCTTTGTATGTGTGTACATGTGTGATGAGTATACATCATTTACCCAATGCGAACTGAGGAGTTTAGATTTTGGAATCTGCATTGACAAAGGAAGGTGCAAACAGTATAATTGTCCTTTTATTTTTCTATCTGTTTTAGGGGTAAGGGAGATTACTTCAGGCTAGGCCATGGTACTGATGTGCATGTCAGAAAGCCGCAAGTAGTGGAAGGACTGAGGGGTAAAAAGATCGTGCATGTGGCAGTAGGTGCGCTCCATTGTCTGGCAGTTACTGACACTGGACAGGTATGCTTTCCTTTATCCTTGATCCAGAAAGAAATAAACAGTTGAAGAAGACTGTAATAGCATCAGTGCTGATTAAATAGAAGAAAATTTTCTCACTATATTTATTTGCTTTTTAAAGTCCTGAATAAATATAAGCATTTATTGTAACTTAAAATACATTACCCTCCATATTACTGTTGGACTTTAAATGTTGTTGTTTTAGTAGATTTTGTTGTATTTTCCTAGTCTGTGGATTATCCACATGGTCCGTTTCCTGCTTTTCACTCTTAAAATGAAGCAGTAGTCATAGTATTTGGATAGCTTCTTCTGCTGAGATCCAGCATTGTCATTATCATAGTATTGACTCAGATCTCCAGTGTAATTACTATGCAACTGATTCTGTTAATTTAATTGTTCACTGTGAACATTGAATAATTTGTGTATCAACTGATGATTTATGAATCTGCAGTAATTTTTGAATCACCTGATAAAGGACTGCTTTGATTTTTTAATGTATGGTAATTCCTGCATTATTTAAAAATAATATAAAAAAAAAAACAAGTCATGGCAATAAGTTCTCTGAATTATCTTGGGTTAATAATACAAATCACTAAAATTTCTCTGCAGAAATTCTAAAGAAAACAATTAAATGAGGCAATCGGTGAGACAAAGTAATAAATAGAAATGTTTATTTACAGGTTTACGCATGGGGTGACAATGACCATGGACAACAAGGCAATGGAACTACTACAGTCAATAGAAAGCCCACTCTTGTACAGGGCTTGGAAGGCCAGAAAATCACCCGGGTTGCTTGTGGCTCTTCCCACAGTGTAGCTTGGACAACAGTGGATGTAGCTACACCATCTGTTCATGAACCAGTACTTTTCCAGACAGCGAGGGACCCTTTAGGTGCTTCTTATCTTGGTTGGTATTCATCGCCTTGTGTTTTCTTTATGCCACTGCAGAGTTAGTTATGTGTGTGGTTTAACAGTTGATCGAAGAGTGCAAAAAGAAAAGTGTCTTAAAAAAAAAGAGAGAGAGGAGAAAAATGAACAAAAAACTTTCCCGCCCTAAAAAACAAACCCTCTTCTTGAAAATGGAAGTTAAAAAGGGTTTGATCAGAAGTGACATTAGTTTGAATGTTTGTTGTTCTTCAGGCAATTAAAATACAGCAAACTTTATCAAATGTCCCAAAGTCTTCATCTTTATTCTGGGATAGAGCTTTATGAAGATAGTGGTAGATGGATGCTACTGTAATATTGGTGGTCTTAAATGTTATCTCTTGCTTTAATTCTATGCTACTGTTACTTTTTTTTCCTAAAGTGAGTGACTAAGAATTAGGGAGGCAAGAAAGTGATGCTTTTATGCTCAATATAAAAGGACCAGCATTTTGCTAATTATTTTCTTTCAAAACAAGGGTATTGAAAACAAGATCAAAAACTACATAATAGAATATTTGTGTAGTATTGCAAAGGTGCCTAATAAATATTAATGCTGTTTGGGAAATTTCTGTTTAAGAAAAATTTGTTTTAGATTTCAATAGAGAAAATATTTATCTGTATTACCCTATTGTTCACGACTAAGTAACAAGGTGGAACACTTCATTTTATGAAAAGCAGTTGCTGAACAGCTTCATTGTTGACTTGAATACTGCTGCTGTAGGACCTGCAGTTTAAAAATCTCCTATAGACTTAGATTTACAGTCATCTTTACTGTGTGACGGAGCCCTGGCACAGGCTGCCCAGACAGGCGGTGGGGTCTCCTTGGAGACCTTCAAACCTTGGAGACCGCCTGGAGCCGGGCCTGGGCAGCCTGCTCTGGGTGGCCCTGCTGGAGCAGGGCTTGGGCCTGGTGGCCTCCAGAGGGCCCTGACAGCCTCAGCCCCGCTGTGATACGTGATCTTTAATGATTTACCAATAAATTAAATAAAACATAAAAAATGCTTGCTTTCTCTTTTTTCCCCTTACTTAAGGTGTTCCTTCAGATGCAGATTCTTCTGCTGCCAGTAACAAAATCAGTGGTGCAAACAGTTCAAAGCCGAATCGCCCTTCCCTTGCAAAGATTCTCTTGTCACTTGATGGGAATGTTGCCAAACAGCAGGCGCTATCTCATATTCTGATGGCGTTACAAATTATGTACGCCAGGTAGGCATGCATTCTTGTGTCTTAAGGAGTGAATGATGATATAACTTGCTTTATTGTAGTGCCTGTTGAGTCAAATATAAATGGTTTTACCAATTTGGAATCCTCAGGATGGGGCCAAGCTTAACTGAAATTATCTTTTGATGTTCCTGTTAACTTTATGATGTTATGGTTTCTTCAGAATGAGGAACTTCCAGTACCTGGGGAAAAACAATTGTTTGTTCAAGAATGGTCAAGTAAGCCATGTAAAAGGAGCATAAGTAAACTGTGATAGATGAAGTGGAGGAAGCAGTGGGGGACGGTGAAAAGAATAACGAAACTTTACTGTGCCCTCCTTGTTGGTAGAGAGAATTTGTGCTAAAATTTATGAACAGGAACATATGTAAAATAGTGTGGCCTTAAGAAGCAACATTTAACCATCTGACTTGAAGTATGGAGATACACTACTCTGTAAATCCCAGAGCTTGGAAACCTTTGGTTATTTCATTAAGACAGGCTAATATTTTTTTTCTAGTTTAACAAGGGAGTATAATTAGGTTTATGTTCATCTGTCTTAAATAATTTCAGAGATGCAGTTGTTGGAGCATTGATGCCTGCAAGTATGATTGCACCAGTAGAATGTCCATCTTCATCGCCAGCCCCCCCATCAGATGCCATGTCTACAGGGAGCCCTGCAAACGGAGATGAATGCATGCTTGTAGGAGATATAGAAGAGAGGCTGAGCCCAAATCCATGGCAGGACAGGAGAGGGGAGGTAGTATCAAATTAATTTTCCAACATCATTTAACAGTAAAGCTGAAAAATGCTGCTCAGTATTTAGTTTGATAGTAGTAGAGATTAAACAGTTCTTTTGTGCTATGATCTCTGAGTGGGTATGCTGTGTGTGTGTCAGATTTGGAAAAACTAAGATTTTAGTCTGAAATCAATTGAGAACTTTGAAAAAGTAGTATGCCAATGGCAATTATGATTTTTTATAGTATTTTAAAGTTGATTTAAAAATACTAATTGATTAGATATCAAAGTAACTTTACAGGAGTGATCTTAAAAAATCTGGATTAAGGGAATCTTCAAGAATTACTTTATGGGAGATAACTTGTAAACTTATGTTAACTAATGTAGACAGGAGAGCTTGAATGAAACTTTACTCTCTTGATGCCCAGCTGCTAATAGAAGCAGAAAAAAGGAAAGGCTTGCTACTGAAGATCTTTCTTTCCCAGGCTTTTAACATGCAGTGCTTGGGGTCATCTTCTGCACTGCAGAGTCATCTGCAGGCACTCATGCTTTATTGTGGTTTTGTAGCAGGTGGCATTTGCAGGGGTCAGGGCTGGTTTGCCATGATAGGAATGTGAAATAGAAGCCAGAAAAACAGGGAGTGAATCTGTTGTATTTGAATTTATGTCTGTTTTTGAATTGCTGCTGACTTCGAATGTAAACCCTTCAAACAAATAATTAGACTCCTAAAGGATTTACGGTATCTTATTGCAGCCTTTGTTACTTACTGTTCATTTTGGCTAGGTTGTTTCTTCAGAAGATGCCGTGACTCCATCTGCTGTAACTCCCTCAGCTGCTGCTGCCTCTTCCCGTCCTTTCATTCCAGTCACAGATGATCCTGGAGCTGCCAGTATCATTGCAGAAACCATGACGAAAACCAAAGAAGTAATGTTGTCCATGCCTTCCTTAAGTTCTTTCAGTGTTTTTATTGAGCACTTGTGCTGTTTTAGTCCTTTTTGTTATTCTATATATGACTGCATTTTTGAAGTATATTGAAAGGCAGGGTAATTATTATTACTTCCTTTTCCAAAGCTGAACAAGGTTAGTTTTAGGAAAGCATTTCCACGTGAGAAACAGGTTTAACAGTAGACTAATTCTGGGCCCATGTAAACCCAGAATTACAAATTGTCTTAAACTACCTTCAGACTTCTTCAGGCAAATTATCGCGTTTAGATTTGGTGAGATTCCTCTTCTATCTTTGCACTGTCAATCTTTCTGCAATCTTTCTTTTTCTAGGACGTAGAAAGCCAAAGCAAAGTATCTGGCCCGGAACCTCAGTACTTGGATGAATTCACTAGTCTGTTAGTACCAGATGACACGCGAGTCATGGTTGACCTGCTAAAGCTTGCTGTGTCCAACCGAGCAGGTGAAAAGGGAAGAGATGTTCTCTCAGCTGTTCTGTCTGGCATGGGCACAGCTTATCCACAGGTCAGGTTTTGTTTGTCTTGCATTTTAACTGTCTTTTTTTTTTATTTTCAGCTTACTAGAAATTTTTCTTGTATTTAAAATACAGTTTGATTTACTGAGAAGCATATTAAGCATGGAAATTAGAGTTGAACTTCATGTATGTGAGCCTTAATCATTTTAATGGAAATACTATATGAACATATATATGTATTTGCAATAAATATCAGTGTATTTCCTTGGCTTTTCATGCTGGCAAACCATGAAGCTGAATTAACCAAACCCTATTTGATGAATCTCTGGAATGTTAGTTTAAAAAGTTTCATACTGGTTTTGTTTTACACTTAAATTTATTTCTCAAATTGGTGCAGTCATTGTTGCTGGCTAAAATGTTAGTGATGTTAAGAATATATAGTTCTTGATTTTTAAGGTTTATATTTGATGCACTGAAGCTTATAACCCTTTACAAAATATCCATGGATGTGGGTTTCCTTGGGACAACTAACAACCATTAATAGGTGTTCTAACCTTAGTTGCTAAAAACTATACAAAAGAAGAGCAAAAATCCTAAATGTTTTATATAATGTCTGCTAATAGGAATGAACTGAAAGTTGTTTAACATTTTTCAGCTTTACCCTCTAAATATTTTTCTAATGAGCATGATGCGTTTGTTTTAAGATCCTTATGTGATGTAGTTCATTTATGGCTTTGCGCTGCTTAAAGACTGCTTTGAAACATTGGAAATGATGCAAAGCTGGTGTTTGTGGTCCTTTTATAAACTTGGATCACTACCCAAAAAGATAAATAATGATTCCAATAAGGATCGTATATTGAATTCAGAGTTTTTAAAAATAAATCATATAAATGACAAGAAAGCTACACTTAAAAAATAATAATAATAATAAATTAAAATCTGTCTATCTGTCCTAGTAAACCAGGACTGTGTGAGTCCTTAACTGATGTGATTAGTATAAGAGTAATAAAGTGGCATTTCTGGAGCTGTTAATTTTTTTCAAGTTTTTAAATTCCTTATTATGATCAGCTATATATATACCCCTGTTCTGGATTTGAGATAGTTATTCCCCTCCCACCTCAATGGCACAGTATATATGCACTAACATATCACCATTTTTCCTTCTAGCATTAATAGTGAGTGCCTGAACAACTTTTTTCTTTCCTCCAGAGTCAGAATTTTTATTTGAAACTGCTCTTTAAAAATGAGTAGTTCTCTCTAAATTATGTTTTAATGTTACATTTTGCTTAAAAGATTACATCTTTCACTAATCTCTTGGCCTATGATTTAGTTAGGGTTTAGTTTATTTTTTCTGCGAGGGAAAGATATTATTTGTTCTGGCATTTATGTATTGGAGATTTATGGTGTTTGGCTTCTAGTTTTAAAAATTTTCAAGCTTTAGCAACGCTAAAATTACTTTTTTAATGAATGTAATAGTTTATGAATCAGAGGAAATTTTTTTTTTAATTCAGGAAGAATGGTAGTTGGCTTTAGATTTCTTGGGCTAACCATAAATACTTTTTGTAAACTTGATTTTAGGTTTGTCCTTTTTTTTTTTTGTTAGGTTGCTGATATGTTGTTGGAGCTATGCGTTACTGAGTTAGAAGATGTGGCAACTGATTCACAAAGTGGTCGCCTTTCTTCGCAACCAGTTGTGGTAGAAAGCAGCCATCCATATACTGATGATACATCTTCTAGTGGCACAGTTAAAATACCAGGTATAGAATTCCTAGAGTTGTGTTACTAAAATTTGGTGGTTTGCAAGCCTACATGCATAAATTTTTCTTCAGCTTACAAAAATGTGTGTAGAACTCTTCATAGGAACATAGAATCATAGAACAGCTTGGGTTGGAGGGGATCTTAAAGACCACCTAGTTCCAACCCCTCTGCCATGGACAGAGATGCCACCCACGAGATCAGGTTGCCCAGGGTCTCATCCAGCCTGGCCTCAAACACCTCCAGAGATGGGGCATCCACAGCCTCTCTGGGCAACCTGTTCAGTGCCTCACCACCCTCTGAGTGAAGAATTTCTTCCTAACCTCTAATCTGAGGCTAGGAAGTTTTGTTTAAAGCCATTACCCCTTGTCCTGTCACTGTCTGCCTGAGCAAAAAGTTGCTCTCCATCTTTTTATAAGCCCCCTTTAAGTATTGAAAAGCTGCAGTGAGGTCACCTTGGAGCCTTCTCTTCCGTAAGGTGAACATCCTCATCTCTCTCAGCCTTTCTTACTAGGAGAGGTGCTCCAGCCCTCTGATCAACTTCATAGCTCTCCTCTAGACCCATTCTACCAGGTCAACATTACAATACAAACAATTCATACAAAGATACAAAAATACTACTTTTAAAGTAATACCATGTATCCTGTTGCTATAATAAAATATTTCTTGAAACACTTGCATACTGCATGAACATCTCAGTCCTGTGAAATAAACCTTTACTCAAGTTTGGGTTCTCTGTCTGTGACTGAATTCTGTACACCATTTCTCTGCAGCTATATATTACTGCTGTTTTCCATTCAGTTACAAAGCTGAGAACGACCTGAGTGGTTTTCAGGGTCAGTAACCGAACCTGTCTTGCAGAAGAACTGAACTGTCTTTCAGCCTTGATCACTAGGAAATACTTTTTTCCTTTCTATGCTGTATTTTCATTTAGTGCTTCCTTCAGTATGTTATCTGGTACTTAATTCTCTGTTGCCTGTATCTTTTGATATTTGTCTTAACTGAAAAAAGACTTTTTTTTTTTTTTTTTCGCTACGGCAACTTCAGTTGGGAATGTTCTGAATATAGTCTTCTCTCCTAGCCCAATTCACATGAGCTCTCTACGATGTAAGTCTTTCAAAGAGAAGATGTTAGACAAACAATGTCATTAAACCAAAGCAAGTCCATGTTCTCATTTTTATTAATGAGCACTATGGCTTCCAAACAATTGCATTTGATTTCATGTGGATTTCTAAAATACTGCATTTGTTTGTGGTATTGATTGCTCTGTAGAAGTGTGTAAATTTTTTGTTGCTGTTTAGGTGCTGAGGGACTGAGAGTAGAATTTGATCGCCAGTGTTCTACAGAGCGGCGTCATGATCCACTCACCATCATGGATGGTGTCAACAGAATTGTTTCCGTCCGATCAGGTGCTTCTCAAAAGTGTCTTGTGTGATTTGCTGTTAAACGCTGAATGAAATGTACCACTGTGACTTACTCCTTGGCAGGGATATACCAATAACAAAGAGGAAAAACGATGTGAATTGATACTCTATTTTAAACTTAGAAAAACCCCAACCACTGTCTGATCTACATACAGACATGAAAGATTGCTTTTCTGAAGAGCAGTTAGTGTAAAAAATTAATTACTAGCACCCATGGCACCATGTGTGAATTTCTGTATAATCAAAGCATATTTTAACAAATTGGAAAAACAATTGTAAAACAATATTCTTTAGCTAGGTTTTCTCTTTTTCAAGTAATAATTATAGAAATTTGAGCTTTTTTACAGTCAAGACAAATGCTCTTCTGCTGTTGAATGCCCAAAATACAATCTAGGCTCTCTCTTTCTGTTTTCTGCTCTTATCTATGTAACTAACACCACATAAAATCTTCACGTCTTTTATCATATTATCTGTAATTTCATTTTAAAGCGCTGTTGATTTTTCAGGAGATGTTGGAGGAATATTTTTAATCTCATCAAATTTTACGTTGAACCTACCCATACATCGTGTGCAAGGGTCTAAGTAGTTACTGCCTATGCTTAACTCTTCTGAACTCTCATGATGTGGGCTTTTACTGTTAACCACTTTTTCCCTCAACCTGCTTCAGTTGCACGTTTTCATGTGTTTCATTATTGAGCTGGTTTTGGTTGGAAAGAGACCCAAAGCTTACAAAAATCTGTTGCAACATACTAAAAATTAGCATGAAAAGAACTTGAACATTTTTGCAGTCTGAAAACAGAACAGTGGGTTCTAGTAAGGTCTCATAATCCTCTTTTGAAAGAGGTATTAAAAGCACTGAGAACATATGTTAGAAGTGCTAATTGAACTGCTTAAGACTTAAGTTTTGTTAACGTAGCATCTTTATAGTTATGTTCATATGCTCCACGTACCTTTTTCTTTTGGAGTGTATTTATGTGATGTTTACAAGACATAATCATTGAGGGAAGTTACTCTTGGTGAGTGGCTTGCATTGGCTCTGTCAGTATACGTGAATATGTTCATATTACCTGCTGTAACAGGTCGAGAGTGGTCAGATTGGTCTAGTGAGTTGCGAATTCCAGGGGATGAACTGAAGTGGAAGTTCATCAGTGATGGCTCTGTAAATGGATGGGGATGGCGATTCACTGTTTACCCTATCATGCCAGCTGCAGGTAAGATCATCACGTTTACATAAGGATGAGAGAGTACATTTACTAGTTTAGTTTCTAGAGTTAAATTTATTGCACAATCTAAATATGTACGTGCTGAAGTTTTAATTATTTATATTCATAGTATGATAAATTTCTTTCATACCTGGGAAAAATTTTCAACAAATCCTGAGAGGTGCACTTGTACATAAAGAAGAGAGATTTTTGTAATTGGAGTTTGTCTCTCCATCAGTGAAGAGAGGTTACTTCTGAGGCATATTTCATGTGATTTTTTTTCTAATGAGCCTTTGGAATTAGGTGAACTATGTTGTGACTCGTGATAGGATGCAAGGGAACGGCTTAAATCTGAGTTGGGGTAAGTTGAGATGGGTTTTAGGAAAAAGTTCTTCACTGAGAGGAAGGTGGTCAAGCACTGGAGTAAGCTCCTCATGGTCATAACCCCAAACCAGTTGTTGTTGAAGAAGCTTTTGGATAATGCTCTTAGACATATGGTTAAACTCCTAGGAGCTGGTCTGTGTGGAGTCACAAATTGAACTTGTTCTTTGTGGGTCCCTTCCAACTCAAGACATTCTGTGATTCTACGTCATGAAAGTGCCTCTTCCTTCCTGTCCCTTCAAAGGGAGGTGGAATGGACCTACTCAGATGGAGACTGGCACTGCAGACTGCTGCGTTTGGTCAGCTAAATCCTGCCCTTGTTCTGCTCTTACGTCAATCCAAGGGCAAATCTTCTCCACCTTCTATTTTCTTAGTTTATGTTTTTCTTTTTGTTTCTTGCAGGCCCCAAAGACCTTCTCTCAGATCGTTGCATTCTTTCATGTCCCTCAATGGATTTGGTTACATGTTTGTTGGATTTTCGCTTAAATTTCGCTTCCAACAGGAGTATAGTTCCTCGCTTGGCAGCTTCTCTTGCAGCTTGTGCTCAACTGAGTGCCTTAGGTAGGTGTAAGTCTTAAGTTTGTCTGCATGTATGAAGTTAAAATGATTGTTTAAAGTAATTCTGGGTTTTGTGTACTTATGTTTCCTTAGCTGCTGGCCACCGAATGTGGGCCTTGCAGAGACTAAGGAAACTGCTCACAACAGAATTTGGCCAGTCTATTAACATCAACCGGATTCTTGGGGATAACGATGGGGAAACACGAGCTTTGGTAAGCAGGCAGCGATGCTCTTCTCTAACATTTTTCACGTTAAGATACATGCAAAGCATTAAAAATATTGGTTCTGCTGTAAAAGGCTTTTATTGTTAACCACAAAACAGGACACGTGCACATGAATAGCCTACTTTCACAAGTCTGTAAGACACTATAAGGGGATTCCATTTTCGGAAAAAAGCTAATACCAGTTTTGTATCTATGTGATTTTGGAATTGTCAAAAATGATATAAATACTTCTGTATTTGGAAACAATTCTTCACATAGCTAGCTGTAGTTTGGTAAGTTACTAATTTTTTTGCCATGGTTATCTAAATAACTTCTTGTAATTCATAGACTAATTTTCTTGTTCTGCGGTTTCTCTTAGAGTTTCACAGGGAGTGCTTTAGCTGCTTTAGTTAAAGGTCTTCCAGAAGCTTTGCAGCGACAATTTGACTATGAAGACCCTATTGTGAGAGGTGGCAAACAACTGCTCCACAGTCCTTTCTTTAAGGTAATGGGATACAAGCAGTAAAGAATTAATTGCACAAGTTCTTCTGGAATTTTTTGTGATACTAGCTCACCTAGTAGTGATAGAGAAAATTCTGGTAAAGGTTGCTCTTAATGAATTTTGAAAAATGGGTCTGAACTCACAGAGATGAAGTTGCATAAAAATAGAATGCTACTTCTAAAAGGAAAATCAAATACACAAATACAAGATCAGGAAAAACATTTGAAAGTGTAGTAGGCTACAGTTGAAGCTGTTTTTGACAATTGATTCCTGAGTTTTCCTAACAGGAGTATTGTATACTTTTATTTATCTGTTTAAATACCCTGAAGGTGTTGTTGAGCTCTGGTTGGAACAAATAAAAATGCCTTAAAAGGAAGGGTGTTCAGTTTTGGACCTCATACTTCAAAGTGCAAAGAAATGAGCCGAGGAGGTCTAGAGAAAAGCAACAAGAACAGTAAGGCTGAAAAAGCCTCCCCTGTAGTAAGAGTTAAAATAAGAGGATTTATCTATTTTAAATAAATTCTTTATGTAAAAGGTTTTACAGAGAAGTAATCTATTGTTCATCATCTTCACCAGTAAACTAAATTGATTTCATTAGAGGAAAAACAGTTTAGAAACGGAAGGTAAGAAGTTCAGCATATGGCATTTGATGTTGAAAAGATAATTAATCTAGGAGTGTTTTTCACAGGGGTAACGTGAAAATTGTTGGATTGGAGGAAGAAATTAAATAGCTAACTGTGTGAGATCGTCTGGGTACGCTTGATGCTGCCTAGTCAATGAGAGTAATGGAGATGGATAGCTCTTGATGTCCCCTGTACTTTACATTTCTTTGAGACTGTGTTCATGCCCTACTGGTCTATGAGCTGTTCTACTACATAAAATGCATATTACTCTTTATTATACATTTTTGATGCATTCATTATGTCTGTCTTGTTTGACTGCAGGTGCTTGTGGCTCTCGCTTGTGATCTAGAATTGGACACTCTTCCTTGCTGTGCAGAGACGCACAAATGGGCTTGGTTCAGAAGATACTGTATGGCATCCAGGGTTGCTGTGGCTCTTGATAAAAGAACTCCGTTACCTCGCCTTTTCCTCGATGAGGTATTGCAGGAATATTTAAAATAGCTCATGGAACACGTGAAAATGTTTCATTTAAAAGAATATGCTGAGATTTGAAGTGTTTTATGTCAACTATGGTAGGAGTAGCTGATAATTGGAATAACGTTGTTTAATCCAAAATATTTTGCAGGTGGCAAAGAAAATCCGAGAATTAATGGCAGATAATGAAAATATGGATGTTCTTCATGAGTGCCACGATGTCTTTAAGAGAGAACAGGATGAACAGCTTGTCCAGTGGATGAATAGGTTATTTCTTTCAACTGTTACTTGTTTTGTCTTGTGATGCTTCACTCTTACACAACAAACATCTTTTTTGTGACTTTCTAGAAGCTCTTTTATAACTTTTTTTTTTTTATTTCAAATTTTATGTAGACGACCTGATGATTGGACACTTTCAGCTGGAGGCAGTGGAACTATTTATGGTTGGGGTCATAATCATAGAGGACAACTTGGTGGGATTGAAGGGGCAAAAGTCAAAGTCCCAACTCCGTGTGAAGCTCTTGCTACTCTTAGACCAGTGCAATTAATTGGTGGTGAACAGACTCTGTTTGCAGTGACTGCTGATGGAAAAGTAAGCATACAATATATAATTGTTTGTTAAACTTCCTTTAAAAATTTCATCCTATTATTCAGAATGAGTTTAGCTAAATCAGTAGTAATATGTGTATCCCCATTTAATAAATGAAATATATTTTAAAATGAAACTAAACTGTAGCAGCTCTGCCTGTACAACACAGGAATTCAATGTACTATAGCATTAAATGCTTGAAACAAGACATGAGTATTTTAATTTTCAATTCAGAACTGTGATCAGATTTTGGAAAACAAAGAAGAACAGAAACAATAGACTCATAGAGTCCCATAAAACATTACAGACAGTAAAATGTGATGGTGATGATGCCTCCCTGACAGGGGAGAGCTGTAATTGGAACCTGAGATGGTTCAGGGCTAACTACATGCCTTTAAGTTAGATACTGCAGGATTTAATTTGTAGATGCTTAAATCCTCAGTGGAAAGGCATGTCATGCAAAGATTTAGGGTTGGGTATAAGAGAAAAAAATAAATTTGTGAATTTGAAAACATCTTAATTTTGATACAGATAGCAGCTTTGTGTAGAGGATGTGATGGGGATTTTTAGCTAGACTTTTTGTAACAGTTACGTTAATCTAGTGATATACTGTAGTGATTCTGTCCTAAGCAGTCAGTATCATCCTTGTTAATGATTCACAAAAGGATAAGGAATGGATTAATTGTGTTGAGACAAATAGCTTTTGGATAGACAAGAAGAGTAAAACACGGTACTGTGTTTAAAAACTATGTATGGGATGGAATTGGAAGAAGCAATTGTGTTTATATGTGCTTATTGCAAGGAAGAAAGAACACTACAGTAGTAGTGCTTGAAAGAAACCTGCGGGTGATACATGACTTTGTAATGCTATGACACAAAGTTATGGTTTCTCGGTACTTTAACAAAATCAACATTAGGATTTAGAATAAAATTCATCAGATCAGTGGCATCTCATATTGATTTGAATGTAGCCTTATTTTCATTCCTGGCATGAGAGGTACTAAATTTCATGTGTTCTACATTCAGGTACAGGTAATTGAATGTTCCTGGGGGAAGGAAAATTAAATGCCTAGCAGACTAGAGACTGTGGTTTATGGCATAGGATTTAGAAACTTTGAAAATGTAAAACCTTCTTTAAAAAGTTCTTATTTTAAGGGGGAATACGTGCAAACCATTTAATCTTTTTTGTTATGAAACTTGTATTTCTCGTAAAGCAAAGAAAATTCTGCTCTAGGTTTTCAAGAATAAATATGTAATCATAGTTCATTTAACACTGATCAATTTTTTTTGGCAACACAGATTGAAGCTGTTGACAATAAATTGCTATGCTTAGTATTTCCTTGATTAAGGTTAGATTGTGTTGCTGTAAAAAGAAGCGTGGAAAATTGTTTTTCAGAATGTGTTTACATGTACCTGACAGGGAATGTTGGAGCAGGCTAGTGTAAATTCCTCTTGTGAAACTGAATAGTTGCATGCTTCCTACAGCTGCTGAGTCTTCCTCGTTTGGGTTTGAACGATAATCTGAATTGCTGTGGGAAATACCTCCTTTGAATGTACAACAGTTGATTAACAAAATTGTCACAATTGCATATGTAGGTAGGATTTTCTCTTTCTTTCTGGACCAGCTTGTAGAATTGGAAAAGTAGATGATTTCTGGAAATGTAAAACCTTCTTGAGGTCTTAAAGGGAAGCTGAAGGCTTTAAAGCTAAGCACAAACTGGAAGTGGCTATGAAAAATTTAATTAAATATGTGTCAGTTCATCTCTGAAAGGAAAAGAAGTTAGTGTCTATGCAGTAGAGATGACATGAGTAAGAGGCCTTAGATGATAAATATGGTACCTGCAAAGGGGCAGAAGAGGTACACGTACTGGAGGAGTTTGTGTATGATTGCAGCCAGCTGTTTCTGCTTCAGATTTAATGAAGAATTTGTTGCCCAAAGCCTGACTACCTTTTCCATCCATGTTGATCTATTAAGAAAAGGAATGTAACCTCTGTTTCAACTTTTGTCTTTGTCCTTAGACTAGCGTGTGTCCTGTAGCACTCTCAGCACCAATGTGAAAGCTCAAGAAATCCCTCTTCTTCCATATGTTCAAGACCTTCAGTATAGAACATGTACTGATGTTGCTCACTTACATTAAATCGTAACAAACAAAGCCACTCTTACTTCAAAAGGAAAAACCTCTTGTTGTTGATATACACATTCTAGAAAATTCCAAAAGAGTTTACAAGGGTATAGAGGGATGCAAAAAGCTGTTTTTTTTTTTTCAGGCTTTTCTTTAATTATATTTTGGTATACATTCAATAAGAATTCTTCTCTACAGTTCTAGTGAATGTTCTTCAAGACACAAATGAAATTAAATTGTATTCTTCATTTTAAAGCTGTATGCCACTGGATACGGCGCAGGTGGTAGGCTTGGAATTGGAGGAACAGAGTCAGTTTCTACTCCAACTTTACTGGAATCCATTCAGCATGTGTTTATAAAGAAAGTCGCAGTGAACTCAGGAGGAAAGCACTGTTTGGCGTTGTCTTCTGAGGGAGAAGTTTATTCTTGGGGTGAAGCAGAAGATGGTAAACTTGGTCATGGAAACCGAAGGTAATGCTTTGAGGTGTTATTTTGTAAAACTGCTAATGGGTATCTGTTATAGTTGCAATGTATTTAGGTGTTACATGAGTGTATGTTGAAGGCAGTGTTAAGTAGTGATATGAGAAGGTATTCTTTTAGATTGGAGAACTACAAAGTATTTATCAGGTAAAGTTGCTTGGATTTCTGTGATTAGATACTGTATTCTAGCACATGATGCCAAAGCAGTAGATGCCAAAGACCAGTGGATTTCCTTTGGAATTTATCTTGTGGGCATGTGGAACTTCATGGCACTTCAGGAGGGAGCAAAACTGCCATTCTGCTTTTGATGTTCATCTGCATTGTTTCCTATGTTAAAGGAGAAATTCTGCTGTGTTTGAGACAACAATATTCTGAACCAAAAAGAAAAAGGAATGTTTTAAGTCCATGGAGAAAAGCAGTCCAATGCAATATACATTATCAAAATTTTGAGTGTTAAATTGGACTGATTTTCCAGTGTAAATGCTTCTGTAGTTTCACTTAACGTGTAATTCTTCAGTATAACATATGGTAAAATAATTCTATCTAATTAATATTTCTGAATGAATAATGAAAGACAAATTTTGAGGATATTAAACTGGAACAAAATTAAATTCTGAAATAGATTCCTTATATTCATTTTTTAAAGCTCTCTATACATTGGTGTATGTGAATGGTCTATCCTAAAAGTTGTCAAAACAATTATTTTTATTTCAGCCCTTGTGATCGTCCTCGTGTAATCGAATCTCTGAGAGGTATAGAAGTGGTTGACATTGCTGCTGGTGGAGCGCACAGTGCATGCATTACAGCTGCAGGAGATCTTTTTACGTGGGGAAAGGGAAGATATGGACGGCTTGGGCATGGAGATAGTGAGGACCAACTAAAACCTAAACTGGTAAGAAATGTTTGCAATTTTGTATGGCCTTAGTCCAGTTCTTAAATTCTGATTTGTAACTTTTCCAATTTCTGTGTATAAAGAATAAAAGGAAGAAGTGACGGCATACCTTTGTAGGAAACATACTGTTGCTTTAGAAAACAGGAATGGATTGAAAAAATGAAGTGAAAGAGCTTTCATTCATGTAGAGCTGTAAAGCTTTGCTAGAGATCACTAAACAGCTTCTAAGTAATTTGTTTAACCCTCCATGTCAAGCAAAACAACTTCTCTAGAGTGAGTAAAGGACATAGCAGTTTACAATTGGTACAGATGTACATGCTATTGTCACTTCCAGTTTGGGTGGAGATGGGGGAGTGATAAGTATCTTAAATGCACTTTAACTGCCTGCACTCCCATCACATAAGTACTTTGCAGTGAAAATATCCAGATGTTCTCATTCCCCTGCTCCCAGAAGGAAGGTCTACACACCTTTGTTATACATCTTCCCCTTCCCTTCACCCCCACCCCCTCCTCACCCCATTTCCTTGGTTATTATGAAGGTAGCTAGTCTGCAGATGAGTTTGAGGTACGTGAAGTTGTGGATGATGGATTGGGCTACCTCTAATCCCTTATTTCAAGTAGGGGTATGGACTGGGACAATGCAGTTCGTGTGGGTCAGTATCCCTTTTCTTTGTGATTCCCAATTCCATACCTCATCACTAGATGGCAGCATTTCAGAAGTTAAGACATTGATTAAATTCAGGTAATGCAAGTGCTAGGAAACTGTAAACTACTAAAAGGTTATCGGGAAATAAGTGATATATACAATACTGAACCATAGAATCTGAAATTACGTGAGCAGAATATAGGCTTTGATAACCTTACATGTTTTGTGTAAGTTAATTTCCTTGACTACTTCAGTGAAAAAAGTTAACTTGTCAACCAAGTAAAAAGAATAATCCAGTATTTTAAAATGTGTAGTCAGCTTTCATTTTATTGGTTTGAAAAGAGCAAAGGCCTTTGACTTGAATTTATTTGCCTGATCCTGTGGTGTTGCAGACCCCCAGTTCCTGTGAAGCACCTTTCTAAGTTGGGTTTGTCATCTTTTATGAAACTAAATGACCGATTCTTTTGTTGTAAACAAGAACTGGTGATTGCTTTACAGGTGGAAGCTCTCCAGGGCTATCGTGTGATTGACATAGCGTGTGGCAGTGGAGATGCACAGACATTATGCCTTACTGATGATGATACAGTCTGGTCCTGGGGTGATGGAGATTATGGAAAGCTTGGGAGAGGAGGCAGTGATGGCTGTAAAGTACCAATGAAGGTATTTGAGTATATTTTTTTCATTATTTTAGAAGCCATGAGGTTAATAGAGAACACAGAAAACAGATTCATTAACATATGCAAACTTCCACCTACCTTGGGACATCAGTCTCCTGTTGTCTAATAACAGGATTTGTTGGAAACAATGATTGGTATTCAAGTTTTGTGCTGACTAATAAGGTTGTACTTTGTTTTTCTTTTTGATGAAATTGTTGGCTTCAGGGGTATTTCTTATTTTAACTTTGGTTCCTCTCAGAAGGTTGGATTTTTCCCAAGTAATCTTCATATTTCATAGAATCACAGAATGTTTTGGGTTGGAAGGGACCTTAAAGACCACCCAGTTCCAATCCCCTGCCATGGGCAGGGACACCTCCCACCAGACCAGGTTGCCCAAAGCCCCATCCAGCCTGGCCTTGAACAGCTCCAGGGATGGGGCATCCACAGCTTCTCTGGGCAGCCTGTGCCAGTGCCTCACCACCCTCAGAGTAAAGATTTTCTTCCTTTTATCTAATATAAACCTACAGTTTTTTAGTTTAAAGCCATTCCCTCTTGTCCTGCCACTACACCCCCTGACAAAGAGTCCCTCCCCATCTTTCCTGTAGGCCCCCTTTAGTTACTGGGAGGTGGAGAAGAGCCTTCTCTTCTCCAGGCTGAACAACCCCAACTCCCTCAGCCTGTCTTCACAGGAGAAGTGTTCCAATTTCTTGATCATCCTTGTGGCCTTCCTCTGGACTTGCTTTAATTGGTCTGCGGTGTTCTTTTGCTGGGGGCCTCAGAACTGAACACAGTGCTCCAGGTGGGGTTTCACAAGAGCAGAGTAGAGGGGAATAATCACCTCCCTTAACCTGCAGGCCATGCTTCCTTTTGTTAATAAAGTTACGTAATAACTACCTCATGCCATACTTTCTCTGTATGTTATCAATTCAAGTCAATATCAATTCAAGTATCAGCACTTGAAACAGATGAGCACTGTTTGTGTTGGAGGCTAATACAGGAGTATGTAAGTATGTATACCTGTGTACAGTGGATTTTAGATTCTTAGTCCAGAATCATACCTTTTTATGTGGATGCAGGTGTCCACATTCTGTTTCCCAAAGGACAAAGTCTACCAGACTATCCCAAATAAATTTTTTATTGCATGATGCAGCACAATAAGAAAGTAGCTTGTTTGTCTCATAAATCATCAGTCTCATAGCACTGATGGTAAAATGCCATGAGGACCTGCACAGTGAGTAGGAATGGTGTACTGCAGGTTTAAGTGTTTTTTACTGTCAGCAGAATCACATCCAATGTCAGAGGAGCTAGGGATGATTAATGTTGAGAATTTGGAGACAGAGCCTTACTGTTTTTACTAAGGAGCAATTACTGCAGGTAAAATACTAGATAAGATCTTAAACAATTTTCCAAGTCTGAGCTTCTTTTCAATGTTTAAGTAGTAAATAGCGGAAAGATGAAAGGAGTAGAATTCTGCTAAATGATCTATATACGTATTTTAATTCATAAGCATACGCATAAACACTTTATCACTTACACATCCAATTTTACTTATGACATGCCTAAATACATGGCAGTTGATGAAACTATAGCTTCCTTAATTAATTTTGATTTATTTTTCTATTATTTTCCTAGATCGATTCCCTCACAGGCCTTGGAGTGGTTAAAGTAGAATGTGGATCACAATTTTCTGTGGCTCTTACCAAATCTGGAGCAGTGTATACCTGGTAAATATTTTACATTAGTTATCGTTCCAGTCTCTGAGGTCAGTGAACTTACTGTTTTTTTTGCAATTGAATGCTTCTAATCCTTGGCCTTCACCCTTTTGGAAGAAACAAACGTGCAAATGTGGTGTAAGGACCTGCACAGAGTAAGCAGGAACCATGTAGTGGGGTTTTAAGTATTTTTTTTACTCTGTCAGCAGAATCATATCCATGCCATATGAGCTGGGGTTGATTAATGTTGAATAATTGGAGACAGAGCTGTATTGTTTCCTCTAAATATCAAATATTTTTGGTGGTTGGACTATTTATAAATATATCTACAGGCCTAATATCAGACGTGGTTGGTCCTCCATTTTTTTCTGAGATTAATACACAGTTATGAAATGTTTTACCTTCTCTGTGCAGGGGCAAAGGAGATTATCATCGGCTAGGCCATGGGTCTGATGACCACGTTAGAAGACCACGACAAGTGCAGGGACTGCAAGGAAAGAAAGTCATTGCAATTGCTACGGGGTCTTTACACTGTGTTTGCTGCACTGAAGATGGTATAAAAATCACATACGTTACTTAGTACTGCATTTGGAGGGGGAAATGCGTTTTTTTTTCAGTCAGATGCTGTTAGGCTGGCCTCGTTAAAAATACTGGTCCTTCATGTGCATGGGCATATTTTGTTTGCAGATGTTGCATAAATCTTGAGTAGAAAGTATGTCATCGATTTACCATGATCACTTAAAAATGCCGGAAGGCTTTTAATTGATTAAGAGTTAATTTTCATAAATACTGACAGTCAAAAATACAGAGCTCTAAAAGTTATTACAAGTTCGTCAAGGAGTTGAATGAATGGATTTAGTATTTTTACAGGTTTTCTTTACCTGTTGAGGTGTTTTAACCTGGTAAATGATGCATTGTGCAAACAATACTGCTTCTTATAGAGAAGGTATACAAAAGAGGTTTATACAAAAAGTCTTTTCTAATTCTTTTTTTAATACCTTTTTTTTTTTTTTTGCTATGAAACTAATCAAGACCAGACTGTTTCTGGTGTATCCATTAGTATTCTTCTGGTCTGCCATGTCGTACTGTTCTACAGCAGAGCTTTGTTGTACACACTGTGAAGAATAGATGCATCTAATACTAGCTGCAGTAGGGACGTAACTGTGTCATTTGATTTTTACCAGCAACAGATAGTAGTTTTCAGGGTGACTACAGTTCTGGAAATTTTAATTACAGTTGAGGGCCTCACATGGTTAAATAGTTTCTGATTTTTTTTAAATAAAATTTTATAAACTTCTATCTTGGCTTCAGAAGTAATTACTTGTATTGGTTTAGGGGAGGTGTATACGTGGGGAGATAATGATGAAGGGCAGCTTGGAGATGGAACAACTAATGCCATCCAAAGACCGCGCTTGGTTGCAGCACTTCAGGGCAAAAAGATCAACAGGGTAGCCTGTGGCTCAGCACATACTTTAGCATGGTCAACCAGTAAACCTGCAAATGCTGGCAAGCTCCCTACACAGGTAATATTTTTGGCTTACTGTATTCAGATTCTAAATGTACTTAGCATTCTTACTGTTGATCTTTCAGCAGACATATTTCCTTTCTAAATCCCTGCATCAGTTTGGTGTGCTTTAATTTGCTTTTGAGCCAATGCTTCACTTTCATATTTCCAAAAAAAGTATTCTAAATTTCTGGGATGAAAAAGATTCAGTTGTTAATCCAATACTGAACAGTAAATTGGAGAGAATTTTAATTCTCTATTCTACCTGTGAGGATCTTCCAAGTGGGGTTCATCATTGCTTGCTTCACATTGAGAAGATTGGTTTTTGAACATTCATTTTTTCAACTATAATGATGGTGCAGTGCCTGGTGCAGTGGTAATAGGATGAAAAGTATGTCTATTAATGGATATAAATAATTGTAAAGTTTGGGATAATGTGAATAGGCTGTCATGTTTCTAATACTTGAAGGCACTTTCAGTCTAGATGATTACTATTAATGTGCTGTGAATATTTTTTAGGCACAACTGGACTCTGTGTTAAGTTTTGGTAGGGTGAATAAGCAATACCTGAATTTAATACAGATTCGTCTACAAATCTTAAGTTCGGTTTAATAAAACGAAGTATATAATAATTCTAAATTACTTTTGGATATTGTTGCCTTATCACAGGTTCCTATGGAGTACAATCATCTACAGGAAATACCCATCATTTCATTGAGAAACAGGCTTCTGCTGTTGCATCACATTTCTGAACTATTCTGTCCTTGCATTCCAATGTTTGATCTTGAAGGAAGATTGGATGAAACTGGCCAAGGACCCTCAGTTGGGTTTGATACACTACGGGGAATACTGATTTCACAGGGAAAGGTATTTATCAGGATAGGTTTTTAAGGGGGTGATTTGTAACTGTAAGAGAAATATACTGCTTGAACAGTTTCTGAAGAAAGAACTGTTTATCTCATTTGTTCTGTATGTTGTATGTAAAATATTTGCATTCTGATTGTGCAAATATCTGTCTTTGTGAATGTGTTCTCTTTATTATGTTCCCCTCTGTTTTTCACTATGGTTTTACTCTATGTGATCTTAAAAGTAACTTTATATTATAAGTCTGTTGTAGTGTAGGCAAATTCTTTTAGTGTAATCAGTAGGTGCTTATTCGCGGGGGGAGGAACACCACAAATTTCAAACGGTCATTGCCTGCTTTTGTATTTCAGTTGTTGCAAACAGGTGATGCACTACTTGATCCAAAGCTCTGTGCAGGTTTTATGATTTTAGACTAGGGTTAAAGGGAAGGCAGTATCTAGGAGTTCAATCTCAAGTGGGTAAAGAAACATGGAATTTCACAGTGGTAAGAAAGGTCAGTCATGAGAAAGTCTAGATAATTAAGGTTCTTGAAGGATGCAACATTAATTCAACACTTTAGATGTGGAAAAGATGACTGATGTTCAGTATGATCATTGGTTTTGGATCTGTATTTTTCTCACTGTCGTAGTAACTTGTCTTATCTAACAAAAAATTGTAACAGTATAAAAACAGACAAAATCCAAAATCTGCTGAGAACAAACTCAGTTTGAAACTAGAAGCAGTTAATTTTTCTTCTGCAGTACTGTTCTTTGTCAATAAATAAGACACAACCTGTAACTAGACTCCTTAGAATGTACTGTCTTAGTCTCTTTCTCTAGACCCCAATAAAATTATGTCGTAGGGAAATCTGACAGAACATATGCTTCACATACCAAGAGAAGACCACATTTTTTTTCATCAAAACCTGGAATGGGGAGGAAGGAGAGAGAAAGGCCAGCTATTCTGTTCATGACACATTTATATCAGTGCTATTAATAGGGAGTCTTTAGATAAATTAAATACAGGAATTGGTGTGTAGGAAGCATGTCATGTCATTTACATTAGAGTGTGTAGAAGTGTTGTACAAAGGCTTCAGATACAAGGTAAAAAGTGGTAAAAGGTATATTTTTTGTCCAAAGCATTTGCTGGGGACAGCAGAAGCTGTGATGTTGTACTTGTATCTAGGCTGAGAGATATTTTTATTTACTATTATCTCTATTATCTCTTTTATTTACTATTATCTCTATCTATTTTTATTTACTATTATCTCTATTTACTGAGAGAACCCTCAGATATTAAAAGTAACAAGCTTTTCATGTAAGTTTAATTTTTGTTTATTGCCTTCCTTAGCAGGATGGCCTCTTCTTTGGCTGTTTTGTTGTTTTTCTCTGACATTAACTATTTGCCATATACATATGTTAGTGTATTAATCAATATATACTCAGGAGCATGTTGGTTGCCTAGTAATAACTGAAGCTGGATGCAGTACGACTTCTCAAGCCGTGATTTTGAGTGATGCAGGAGAGACTTTCCTCTTTGCTTTTTGGTATCCCACGTGTTTCAGATTTGAATTCTATTAGCACAAATAACATGCTCTTTAACATCTCACAACTTCCTCTCCTGTTGCTCTTACTTGTTTGTTTTTGAGTATTTCAGAAGCATTTGATGCCTGTTTCCATGTCTTCTAAAGAGAGACTCAGAGGCTGTATGCCTTTTCTAGTGTTTTGTGATGTGCTTGGAAGAAAAGTGTTGAAGGCTAGTAGTACAGGATCAGTTTCTCTGTTCTGTTGAAGTTATTTTCTTTGCTCTGAATTCAAGTGTTTGTGTGTTTATCTCTGTAATATGTGCAGCATTCTTACTTGATAGCAGTTTTGCAACTTTATTTTTTGTGTTTTCCTTTTTTAGGAGGCAGCTTTCCGAAAAGTTGTGCAAGCAACTATGGTGAGAGATCGTCAGCATGGGCCAGTTGTAGAGCTCAACAGAATACAGGTATCTGAAGCTGAAGTTCTGATTTTAATACGTACGTTTAGCCACCAGCGCTCTACATTTGCCAGGTCCCTTTGTGTTTCAGCTCTTTGTCCAAGTATACTTAGAGGAGTTGAATTGGAGAATAAAACAATGAAGAAGCAAACGTAGCAAAGTCTGCGTGTTTTTTCCAATATGTTTTCATGCAGACTGTAGTTGTATGGGGGAAGGGGGCACTTCTTGAAATATCAAGTGTGTGATTTGGACTATAATGAATGAGCAAAGTATGTCGTGCTTGACAAAGGACTGCTTTTTCAAAACACACTATATTAGATAATTCAAGACAGTAGTGATTCCGATGGCTTTCTTACCTTCCCAAGTGGTCACATGAATTACTCCGCTGTTGCTTTCGTAACATAGAGCATGAAGGGCTGGGGAGGGTGCGGGGAAGGCTCTTCGTTATGATTAAGAATCAGGCTCTTAAACTCTTGTCCTCTGCTGGTCATCACATGTAGTCATATCGATTGCAGAACTGTTTGATACAAAAAGGCTTTTTTTCTTGTAATTGATGTTAGAAAATGTAACGTTGTGCCTTAGGCCAGATGTGCCTTTCTTTCCATAGATATTTCCATAACATAGAATAGTAAAACATTGTTTCATTAAATGGGCTGAAGAATCCTCATGTGTTTCTTTCATTTAGTCGTATTTTTTCTTTCTTTTTTGGTATATTAGAAAGTAAGAAAACTACCCTTCATAAGGTTAGAATGGAGAATTTGGGAAAATTCTGATTAACTCGCTTTTCTTAGGGAACTGAAATATGTTCTATTTTGGATGGACGGTATTTTCTGCTCATTTTCTATTTTTCATGGGCCCTTAAAACATCTGGTAATGTTGCATGATTAAAATTTGTTATTTTCATATATTATTTGTGAATTTGAAGCTGAAGGGAATGCCAGCGATCTCATTACTCTTTTGGGGGAATTCAGGAAGTCTAAGTAGTGCAAATATTTAACTGTAAGTGGGAAACTCATGGTTGGGGTTTAGGCTCTTTTCTTAATGTCCTTCTACTGTTGAGGTAATTAATAAAGATGAGCTTTCTCTTGCATTCCAGTCCGTTACGTGAATCTCTCTTTAAATCTAGAACAGAACTGGTAGCTGCAGGGCTTCTGTTTTTCATAGCTTCTGTAGGAAATGGAATATTTCCGTAACACAAGTCCGTCCTAGATTTAGCCAAGTAAAGACTAAAAAAGATGATCATCGTAACCTAGTCTGCTTATACAGTACCAGGTAGAAGCCATAATTTCTTTAGTTAGTTCTTTCAGGGAATGGAAATGTGCTTTCTTAAAACTATTTGATTGATCGTTTAAGTATAGATTCAAAGCTGCTTTATGGAGTCTCAAACAGCTAATCATCAATGGTAAGAATTTTCATCTTAATTGTAGTTTGAGGCTTAACTGCAACTAGACTCAAAGATCCCGTTGCTGTCAAAAGACTCTTCTTACAGTTTATAAATTATATAGTGCAGTCAATTCACTTCTTCATCTCCCTCGGTATAAAATAAACAGATGAGTTTTTAATTGCAAGGTTTTTTGCAGACAGTAACTTGTTCTTTAAAATGTTTCCTGAACTATGTTGTTCAGTGGTTTCTTTGAAAATACTGGGACTGATCATAACAGCTGTCCAATTTCTGTAAAGTCAAGCCAGGCACGACTCTCTTGTCCTGAGGACAAGTTTTTCATGGACTAGTTTCCTTTTAGAGAACTAATTTAGCCTGGATGCCTGCTGGGAGCCTCATGATAGTTAGACACAGCATGTTTGTTTTTTTTTTTTTTTTTTTTTTCGAGCTTTGTTGTTGTTCTTGCTCAAGGTGTGTGAACTGTGAATATGATGGCAACTGTACTGCAACTCACCAGAGTGCCAACCTGTTTTTTCTATAGCATAGAATTGAGGGTAGATGTTTTTATGTGTTGAGGTATAGCATAAGGGCAAGCTTGAATGCACAGTCATTTTAGGACACCATCAGAGGATTGTGTAGGGTAGAAGAAACCAAAGTAATACAGTTTTGTTTGTATTACTTGCTGGGAATGGTCTTTTACTGAAATGCTTCAAAACAGGACCTGGATCCAGTTCTGAAATGGTGTGAGTAGTAGTCAAAACTGAGCCACAAAGCAAACCAAGTTACGTTGGTAGATGGCTCCAGAGCTCAAGCTCACTTACTGACCTGCTAACTAGTAAATAGATTTACATAGTCCTTAGGTACCAGACTAACTAATATGATGTTAAATGGACAAGTGTGGTGTTGAGATCTGTAGGCAAAGATGTTCTTAGTGCTGTTAAATCATACCTTGTCTTTGAATGAAAGAGTATCGCAGCAGTTGAAAGGAATTTCCTCCTGTTAAAAGACAAAGGAATTTTAGTTATTAAGGAGAATGTGTACTCTTAGGAACACAATATTACAAAGGATCTCCAAAGAAAAGGTTCTTCCATGTTCTCTGCTGTCTTGGGAGCAGTGTTGCACTTCTGGATACATTAAATTCTACTTTAAAAATAATTTCTTCCTCCTTACCAGGGCTACTTATTAAATGTGGATTATAGAAATCTCACTAGTATGGTGATTAAAAATGATCTGGTCTTAAATTAAGCACAAGATATCAATGAATGGATTATTTGTTCTTTTGTGAGTGTTACTCTTCAGTTTAAAAAGCATTCCTCCTCCTTCCTGGTTGTTGTCTTGTCCCTTATCAAATGTGCTTTTAAAGGATATTCATTTCATGTCAACCTTCGTTTTCCTAGACTGAACGTGCTAAGCTTTTTTGTCTTATTTTTGTAGAACAGCTTTTCAATACTTTTGATACTGTATTTTCCTCTGTGCCATTTCAGTTTAAGCATAGATAACTGAAACCTGAAGGTACAGATCATGCATTGTCTGTGCTCTTGGAATTACCACACCATTTTTTTTTCCTCTTCTGGAAATTGATTTTATTACATATCCTCAAATTGTGTTTGTTTTCTTCACAGATGTCTTCTATGTTAACAGCACATTTTTCTTTCTCAGCTGATTCTAACTAATAAGCTGCCATCTTTTCGTAAACATTTTTATTAGTCTCTAAGTGTGTGGTCTTTGTCACTTAAAAATGCATTAACCAAATTACAGATTGACTTGAGTGTCTTTACCCCTTTGTTGCAGTGGTTCTGCTCACAATAAATGATTATTCACTGAGACACATTTTTAAACTTGATTCCTCCACATGTTGTTGTATGCTGCTCCTGAGCTGCTGCATTTCTCTGTGGTCCAAGCATCTTCTGATGACATAAAGTTGTCACTTTCTTCTGGCAGACTGTTATAAGAAAATCAGTGTCTATTTCTAATCAACACACTAACTTATGTTTTATGCTGAAAAGTTACCTTAGCAGCAAGGGGGTGGACATGTATTTTAAAAATTTGAGATGCTTCGTGATTCCGCAGGTTACTTAAAATGGCTCCAAAAGGCCAGTTTGGAAACGTGAGCAAGACCCTGTTCGAGACCTCTGCAATACAAAGCTAAAACACTAGTGATGGGATGTGGCCTAAACAAATTTGTTTGAATTTTGCTATTTTTCAGTGAAGAGTCTTACTCTTTGCTAATAACTTAATACATTTTAATATGGGCACCTGTCAGCACAGCAATATAGTACGGTGCTGGCAGAAGTGTCAATAATCCCTCATGGCATTCTTATGCTGCTTCTTTAAAGTCAAGTCAACCATTCCTGCATCTAAATGATCAGGTTAAATGAAAATCCTGTGTTGCTAGTGACTAAGTACTAAACTAAAGGTACAATAGCAAATGTGCATACCTTTCTTTTCAGTTCAGCCAAGATTGCTTGCCATTTTGTCACTTAATTTGTATTTTCTGTCTGAGGTGTAAAATTACCTGCTGCATTCACAGACCATCTACTCACACATAGTCTTTTCAAAAGAGGATTCATTGATTTCTCAACTTGAATTTCTTCAGTATGCAAGCTCCTTAAAAATCTATTAAATTTAAACAAGTTTGTGTTGATTTAGAACATCCTATAGGTGAGAAGGATTGGAGCGTGTCAGCCTTTCAGGAAAACCTGATAGAAACCTGGCAGATGTTTCCTTCTCAGCATTAGAAGCATACAGCAGCAGAACAGCTGGATTCTGAGATGTATTGTACTGAATACAGAATAGTGGGATCAGTCTAGGCTGTTTCTGCGTAAGCAGTCTCATCGATATTGATGAATTACATATACTGTAGGATTCCCTTTACAGTCAGGGCAGGTAGAGAATATAAATTGCAGAATGCTAAGGGGAAAAAACTACTTCAGGTTTTTCCTGCCTTCTGTTTATTTTCTTTCCTCTCTGTACTGACAAAATGCTCTTTGTATTCTTAACCATTCTGTGTGCATCTCCTGCAGCAATATATGTGGGATTACCCTTGCATGGCATTTGTTAGGAATCTTAATCAAATCTTTAAATACGCTACTTTTTTTGTAGGTGCTTAAGAAATGCATTACTCAGCGTACACATAGGTACGCACATTTTTGGTAGTGCTTACTCATTTTTAGATGCTGCTGTTAAATACTTAAATATTGTCATTAATTAACATAAGAAAAACATGCAGTCAGTTTTCTGGCCAACAACAGACACCCTGATTTGTTTTGTTTGTGAAAACTGTACCCTGATTTGACAATCGATTGTATGAGTAGAAACAGGATGAATTAAGTAAGTGGATTGCAATCCAGGAAAACAAACAAACAAAAAAAACTATTAGCAGTTTTGTCAGAAACAAAGAGAAAACCTTTTTTTATTAAGAAACTTTATCGGTGATGTCCCACTATCTTTCCATTTGCTTCAAAGATGAACAGATAGAACGCTGAGTAGAGACAGATGAACAATGAACCATTTGAAATTAAAGATGAATGGGATATTGGTGGTTGAGGGAACACAGAATTTCTTATCTAGGGAAGAAAGCACGCAGGGTTGTCAGCAGGACTGGTAAGAATCATTCAGTCCAACTGCGATGACTTGCCTATTGCTTTTGCATTTCACTCTTAACAGTAAAATTACTAAGGTCCAACCAACCTGCCTAGGAACAATCATTCAGCAGTCTTAGGTCGGTTCAGGACATGTGGTAGAAGCATGTAGATAACCAGATGCTGTGTTTTTTGTCTGTGCCAATCTCTTCTGTTACATTGGCACTGAAGTTTGCACAGTTCATAAATGGTGATAATCATAGTAATCACTCACAGCTGAATGTCTCTGTCACAGAATTAGGAACAATTGCAGAAACTGGAGTACAGCTCAACCTGGAACGGGTACCTTTTCCTCCTTGATGTTTAGGTATATGCTATTGTCATTGGAAACGAGCTGATAAGTGCATGAACTGGATGAGCAGGCACTGAGGTTGACTGAAAACTGGCTGAATGGCTGAGCCCAGACTAGGTGGAGACCAGTAACTAGAGGTATGCCCCAGTGGAGAATGCTGGGTGCAGTCCTGTTTAACACCTTCATTAATGTTCCAGATGATGGGCAGAGTGTATCCTCAGCAAGTTTGTTGATGACATAAACCTGGGAGGAGTGGCTGATGCATCAGAGGGTTGTGCTGCCATCCAGAGGGCCTCAGCAAGCTGAAGGAATGGGCTGATTGCGCTTGTTGTTGAACTACATGAGATGCTTATGTCTAGGGAGGAACAACCCAGGCACCAGGACACTCTGGGGGTTGCCCACCTGGGAAGCAGCTTGGCAGAAAAGGCCCTGGGGGGCCTAGTAGACACCAAGCTGAACATAAGCCAGCAACGTGCCCTTGCCACAAATAAGGCTAACGATGTTCTTGGCTGTATTAGGCAAAGCACTGCCAGCTGGTCTGCTCAATGCTGGTGAGGCCACAGCTGGAGTATTATGTCCAGTTCTGGGCTCCCCAGTACAAGAGAGAGATGGAACTACTGGAGGGAGTCCAGCACAGGCCCACAAAGGTGATGAAGGGACTGGAGCACCTCTCCTGTGAGGAATGACTGAGAGAGCTGGGACTGTTTAGCCTGGAAGAGAGAAGGCTTGGGGGACCTTGTCAGTGCATATAAATACCCAAAAGGAGGATGGAGCCAGGCTCTTCTCAGTGGTGCCCAGTCACTGGAAAAGAGACAGTGGGTACAAAATTTTTGTTTGTTTTTACTGTGAGGCTGGTTGCTCACTGGCACAGGTTGTTTCAGAGAAGTTGTGGAGTGTCCCTCCTTGGAGAGCTTCAGAAGCCATCTGGACCACATGACCTCCAGAGGTCCCCTCCAACCTCAGCTGTCCTGTGATTTTGTAATAGTTGTGGGCTCCTATCAGCCTGAAATTAACTGCTTTTGCCTTCCTGGAAAGGGTCAGAATATGTCATAGGAGTCTGTGCTACCTGTACACTGTAAATTTGAAACTGGGTTCTTCCTCTGTGTATGTTACAAAACACAGGGTAGACCTCTACAGATGTTTCACTGAACACGTTAATATTTTAAATATGAATCTTATATGTGATCTGCACAGAGATGCTGGGTGAAATTTGTTCTTGCAGTGACTTTTGTAATGTGTTTATTCAACAGGTAAAACGTTCCAGGAGTAAGGGAGGACTGGCTGGGCCTGATGGTACAAAGTCAGTGTTTGGACAGATGTGTGCTAAAATGAGTTCCTTCAGCCCTGATAGCCTTCTGCTTCCTCATCGTGTCTGGAAGGTCAAGTTTGTTGGTAAGAGGATTCTCTATTTGCTCCCACTTTACCCCAACTGTTTTACACCTATCTTTACTGTTTTCTTCTGGTTTATTTTTTTTTTTGGAGGACCTGAAGAAAGGAAAGGGTGTAGTAAAACAATCTCTGTGTATAGGCAGCATAACATGTTATTTCCTAACATCTATAGAATGTTAGGAAATCATAAAGCTTTGAAAAATGATTTTATTAAAAGAAAAATGCACACCAAAACACTCAAGATGAGTGGAAATGGATCAGTAATTGTCCTCAGATTTCAAAGGCAACTCTCTTACTTTTAACAGGCATTCTGCAAAATGTTCTTCATCTGTCAGAATCTGTAAATAATCCTCGTTAGCTGCTTACTTTGAGATTCTTAAAATTTGCATGTCACTTTGAGCTTTAAGATGAAATACAATTTAGATTGAAGACCCATTGTACCCATTGCATGTAAAATATATGTAAAAATCTACTTTAAAATGACACTTAAGAATCGCGTTGCTTTGGCTTTCTTTTACCACCTCTATTGTTCTGTTTTGATTAGTGTTTAAAACAAAAGTGGTAAACTCTGGCAAAGTAGTAGTTTTGAAAGCCTCGTATGTTGTTGATAATCTTTCAAAATAATAACTGTTTACAAGGAACTGGAAATATACAAATACAAAGGAAAGCATAAGGTGTTTTCAGAAGAATAGCTAGGACAGTGTAGCTTTTAGTAAACTTTTGTTTACCCAGTCATCTCTGTGGGAAAGAAATCGAGTTTATTTCAAGTTGAGAAACGTTTTTGGAAGCGTGTGTAATTTTAAGCCTGTTCTCTTCTCCAAGGTGAATCTGTGGATGATTGCGGCGGAGGTTACAGTGAATCAATAGCAGAAATGTGTGAGGAGCTTCAGAATGGGCTGACCCCTCTGCTAATTGTGACACCAAATGGAAGAGATGAATCTGGAGCAAACAGAGATTGTTTCCTATTAAATCCCGCTGCCAAGTCCCTCTTACATATGAACATGTTTCGTTTTCTGGGTAATTTCTTACTGACGTTGTGACATTCTGCTTGCATTATATGATCAGAATATTGGGAATCTATCAAAGAAATAATAATTAAAAAATACACTGTGTTTAAACTTACAGGTGTACTTCTGGGCATTGCTATCCGGACTGGCAGCCCTCTGAGCCTCAACCTGGCTGAACCGGTATGGAAGCAGCTTGCAGGAATGAACCTAACAATTGCTGATCTCAGTGAGGTAAGCGTGAAGTTTCTGAGTAAGGCACAGCTTACAGAAGACAAGCAGACTCTAGCATAAGTAATTCTCTGGTGATTCGCTTTCCCGCTGTATATGTAATTGTAGTATTTTGACTCATCTTTCACATTTTTGAGCCAGTTTATGAAGATCACTTGTACTCACTGTTAAACTCTAAGTTTGTCTTTCAGAAGTAGTTATAAAACATATGTGAATTCTAGAACATTCTCAAATGCACTCATAGATCTGACTAGATAAATATTTGTGGTCAAACTCCTGCTTGCAAGCAAGCCTTTCCATAGCTGTTACTGTCTGAAAATGAGTTCAAACTACTACTGAAAATAGTCCACGCCATCATACCGAACATCACAAACTTTCAATTTCTGTTCATTGAACTCAGAAAATGTGGAGTTAAGAGTTAGGTCTTTGTTACAAAGAAGAGTTCCTTTTCAGCTACTGTCACCTAGAAATATACTTACTGTAAAAGCACTGAGTCATTTGCCTCTTGGTAAGGGGATTCTTTTTGTATCAAAACAACTGTTGGATTTTGTAGAGTTAAGCATGTTTTTAAGCTTTAAATCTATTTTCTTATATAACAGTTTCTTGGCAAATGTTCTTCAAAAGGATTGAAATCTAGAACACGTGCCCTCCAACATCCTGGCATAATGAAATTTTGTGTAATATAGTGAGCTATTTTACTGCTTTGGAATTCATGTAGGGGGGTTATGGTCAGACATTTGACTCAATGCTTTTGGTAGGTGGCACATGATGCAGTGCTTTTGGTAGGAAAGAGGCACTGTTGTATAGTGCTAATAAACTGTTTTTAACTTACGGTTATTTATTTTTCAAAAGGTTGATAAAGATTTTATTCCTGGGCTGATGTACATTCGAGACAACGAAGCTACATCAGAAGAGTTTGAAGCCATGAGCCTCCCATTCACCGTGCCTAATGCAAGTGGTCAAGATATTCAGCTGAGTTCCAAGTACACCCATATTACACTGGATAATAGAGCTGAATACGTGAGGCTGGCAATAAACTACAGGTTTGTTGGATAAGTCATTCCTATTATCTAAATGGACAAGCATTTTGTTTCAAAAAAATATTTAAAAGCTTTTGGACAACATGATTATTTAACATTTTATGTACAAATAATATAATGATTCCATGCGATTTGATTTTTGTATTGCTTTTAATCTCTCCAAAGCAAAAAGATTAAACTTGAGTTTTAGGAAATAGCTTTTAGGAAACAAAATAAACTAGCATGCATAGCTCTAGATTTTAATAGCTGTTCTGACACAGCAGTTTTGGCAGCCAGATTTGTGTGGAGAAATTCCCCATCCATCTAGTTCATCCTATGCAATAAAGTAGTAGGCTTGAAGCTTTATCTTCCGTGCAATTTCTCATCTTCATATAGCTCTTTATGAAGAGTGCTATGGTTTAGTACTACTGCTCTCATAATTTTTCCTATCATCCGTTTAAGTCAAGAGCAGTCCCAGATGAATTGCTCTTCTATTCTCATCTAAGAAAGAACACTCAAAACCAAGTGTTCATACCCCAGACACCATAAAATAAGTGTCATCTTTCTGCAGACAAGTAAATTCATCCACAGGTGCCAGAAGCTGAACAATGCACTGAAACGTGGGAAATAGTTCAGCATTTGTGAAAACGGGCCTTTGGTTACTTAGATACCCGATCTAGACAAGTATATTGAAGAAGCAACTGTGGGCATCTTGTTATTTGAGACAGCCCAGTGCCTGGTGTGCCTATTGAACTGTGGAAATTGGATGATTTTGTTGAGAAACTGATCATAGCTGTTTTACTCTCCTCACCGTAGTTACCTGTTTTAGAGAACACTTGAGCCAGACTGTGTCAGCACTTGTACTTGCTAGTTTGCAGTGCCATGTCTGCCAACAGCTACTTGAACTAGTCTTTGTTTTCACGTGTGTATATACATGCTACAAATGGATATAGACTGATGTTTAATGCTGTTTTTTGACAATAGAGAAGAATATAATTTGCAATGGATAAATTATATATAAAATAACAAATGGGTACTAAAGACTTGCATTCACTTGAAGAAATGTTTTTCTTCTCTTGAAAACTCTAGCTATCATCAAAGGACACCAGCGATCTTGAAGTGTTCTACAGTTAGAAATCTTTTGGGAAAAACATTTTAATAGATTTTTTTTTAATGTATGAAGCCCTTGAGAGAAGAACTAGAACCTGAACAGAAACCACGTGTAAAAGTGGATACTTCAGAAAAACTTTGTCCTGAGAGCTTTGTTTATTTTGGTGATGACAAGCCTGAGGACTGGACATGTCAGTGATGTGAATCTCTGCTGTTCAGAGCTCAGCGTCTTAGAAATTGGCTTGACAGGAGAGGGGAGAAAAAAGGAGGAGGGGGAAAAAGCAAAACACAAATCATGGGTGGCAACAGAAGCAGCGAAATGTTGCTTATCTATCACTGTCTAAAAACACAGCGAATCCTTTACCTTAGGCATAATGTTTTAGTTCAGACCCATTTTTCTTTTACTGTAATGTCTTGTCTAGTGTTGGGAACGTTTGAGGGCACAGTCTTAAAGTACAGATGATCTTTGCCCAAGAGAAATTCTTTCAAATGGGGTATTTGTCTGTTCTTGCCAGGCACAGCACATAAATAATACTGGAAATAAAATGTTCAAAACACTGGAAAATACCTCTCCACAGTGAGCTTGCTGTGCAGTATGGAATGCTGTAGAAACTGGTACAAGTGAAGTATCAGGCGTGATCAGTGTTTTGTTAATTTCCTTTGGCGCATCGCTGGAGACGTGAGGAGAACACCTAAGGTTTCCTTGATATTACAACAAGTATTAGTTCAAAAAAAATCTGGAAATGGCATTCACTGAATCTCTGCAAATGTGTGTCTGCAGGCTTCATGAATTTGATGAACAAGTTGCAGCAGTTCGTGAAGGGATGGCCCGTGTTGTTCCAGTTCCTCTACTTTCGCTCTTTACAGGATATGAACTGGAAACTATGGTATCAAGTTCTGTTTTGCTACCTCTGTCAGACTAACTTTTGAGTTGGATTCTTCACTTGTATTTTACTAATCCAAGATTATTGAATAATAAAACATTTAATACTGTTTACAGTGCTCACTCCAATTGCAAACACTTTGCTCAAGGAAGGACTATAAAATATTTTATTGTTCTCTTAGCGTTCAAAAAGTTATTTTGATATAGCTGAGCAGTGAAGCAGTGATGTAATGAATTACTTGTGGAGGTTAAAAAAAAAAAAAGAATTACAAAACCCCACCCACCCAACAACAATAAACAGAAAAACCCAAGCCACTAATCAAAATCACCAAAAAACCCCAACCAACCAAGATAAAAAAAACAAACCAACACAGTAAGACCTACTGAGTTTGAGAGCAGTTTGGTGGAAGATAAGCCCTTTATTGTTAGAGGTGAATTGGAAACATTCCTCCCAGGTAAATTATTTAATTCTTTATGTGATTCAGGAACTTGAAAGAAGCCTATTGTCCCTTGATGGGAAGATGTATATTTAGTATCATTGTAATAGGAGCCTGTGTACAGCACTTCAGATATCTGAATTCTCATTTTGTCAGTATAAAGGCTGATTAAATATTTTAAGAGAGTGGAGGGAACAAATCACCTGCAATTGATTTGATCAGACTCGTAGCTTATCATTGTATTCTCTTTTTCAGGTATGTGGAAGCCCAGATATTCCACTTCACCTTCTGAAATCTGTAGCAACTTACAAAGGAATTGAACCAACTGCTTCCTTGATACAGTGGTTCTGGGAGGTGATGGAGTCGTTCTCCAATACCGAGCGATCTCTCTTCCTGCGTTTTGTGTGGGGCAGAACGAGGCTGCCCAGGACTATTGCAGATTTCAGAGGGAGGGACTTTGTTATTCAGGTAAAGTGTGTGGGATGGGGAGTGGGGCTTTTATTTTAAATAGCTAGAAGTGGAGGAGGAATAGCGTGACTGCTGTGGTTGAACGCAGCTAAACACCACAAAGCCACTTGCTCACTCCACCCCTGCCAGTGAAATGGGGGAAAAGAATTTAAGGCAAAAGTTTGAAAACTCCTGAGTTGAGATAAAGACAGTTTAATAAATTGAGTAATAAATTAATACATTAAAGTATCATTTCAATATTGAACTGTGGACGGTGAATGAAAAAAATATTTTGCTGTTTCTTTTTGGCAGGTACTGGATAAATACAATCCTCCAGACCACTTCCTTCCTGAGTCATACACTTGCTTCTTTCTGCTGAAGCTACCGAGGTATTCTTGTAAGCAAGTACTAGAGGAAAAACTGAAATACGCCATTCATTTCTGCAAGTCTATAGACACTGACGATTATGCCCGGATAGCGCTGACAGGAGAGCCAGCTGCTGATGACAGTAGTGATGATTCTGATAATGAAGATGCTGATTCTTTTGCTTCAGATTCTACGCAGGACTACTTAACTGGGCATTAAACCAGAAAAAAAAAAATGTAAGGGATAGCTGTTACGAGCACTGAGGCAAAATGCCAAAATGATAATGAAGCCAAGGACAGTTTAGGGCTCAGAATATAGAGTATGTAGTCAGAGGAATCTTCTGAAAGTTGGGAAAGTGTTTGCTACTCGCGGTAGGAATTAAGGGTTACAGCTTCAACCATCAGCTTAGAATGAATGGCACAGTATATGGGCATTTAACATTTATTTTGAGAGCTGAAAGTGGCCCCCCATAATGCTGCACTACATTTAGAACCTTTGTGTTTACTGAAGTGTTGTAAATGTTTATATAAATAAGGTAGTGCAGCATCCAGAAGGCAGCGAAACCTTTAATTTGTGGGTGCAGTAGTTTTTTCATATTAAGTGTTGTGTTCTGTGTATCTTGATTGTATATTGGAAATACTGTGCAACAACTGAATAGTATTATAAATATTTCAATTAACTTTACTAGAAGTTTGTTAAAATTTTTTGAACATTGAATTAACATTATTCCTTGAAATTCTTCTATAGACAATAAAAATGGCCAATAGTTCCACCTTCACCCCTGGTTTGTATATTTTAGCTTATGCATTATTTATCTAAAATTTGATACCTTTCTGTGAACAGCATCATAATTCTTATCATGGAAAGTGTACTGTATATAATTTGTGCCATGTAAATGCAAAAGTTATAATTTCCCTCCAAATAAAATTCTGCCACAGAAAGAAGCAGTGTGTGTGTGTGTTTTAATGGCTGTACAGCTGTTACATGAAATGAACATTGCTTCTACTCATCTGAGAAGTGTTTCTGCAATTTACAGTTGTTGGTCAAACGCTGCTGCTGCTCAAGGAATATGCACCAATAGTAGGCGCGTTGCCATAGACAGAACGTGAGCTATAGTGAACTCAGAGTAAGTCTACCTGACCCATTAACAGCAGCGGTTACGTACACCTTGGTTATGCAGTTGTTCCTAATGCTGCTGTTGTCAGTAATGGTGAACTTCGTCTTGTGCACCTGGGAAAAAATCTCTTCAGGAAGTGCGGGGGACTGATGTCTTTAAGTGCCTTCACATAGAAGAAAACGACAATGTGTGTAACAACATACGTACAACATTGTCCCGGAGAACCTTGTCGCCAACAGTGTTTTAGTTCAGAATTGAGTGGAAAGTGATGTTAAACTTACCTATCCTAATAATTACTTAAGGAATATGCAAGTGTTTATTTAACCTCTTACAATGGAGAATTGATTCACTGATATTTTTTAGTGCTCGTATATGACTTCTATTCCAACTTTAAATATTAACTGTGATCATGAAATCACTTTTCCTGAGACATACTTGGTATTTCGAAATAGTGGTGTAAAAAAAAAGCAACGTCTTTTATCTTTGCTGCTGAATTCAATTTCTTCTGAATATCCTGAGGTAGAGTGGAGAGTGGTACAGAAGCGCTCATGTGGTTGTCTGCTGTCCTTTGCCATGGTAACACAGGAGACATTTAGGCATCCAGCTTGATCAAAGAGATTCTGTAGTCAGCTTTTCAGACGTGATGGATGAGTCATGCCCAAATGCCACAAGCCCAAGGACTTCAGACCAAGTTCAATTGCCATTCTCGAATTTCAAAATCCATTTCAGGAGTGTACAAACTACTATAAAAGACAATTTTTGTGGGGTTGAGGGCAAGGAGGAACACAACTGTCAAGAGTTTTTCTTCCAAAAAAAAAGCAGAAAGGACCTATTTGTTTTGTACAGTAGCAGTTCCCGTTGTTAATTTGTGCAGGAATAAAAAGTTTTGTAAGCATCCTTCTTTGCTTTCCCATCCTAACAGAAGAGTCCTGGGTGCCCTATTACAGTGTGAAACGCTTGCCACCTGTGGCCTGGCTTAAAATAGTTCTGAGTAGCCAGTTGTTTTTCTTTAAAAAGTCATTGTTTTGAGTATTCAAAAAGGGGAATTGCTCTTATTTGGCTTTCAGATACAGGTTCTTGAGAAAGAAAAGGACTCAACCTTACAAATGAGTTCATGTGTTAGATCCCTTTAAGAGCAAAGGACCAGATGGTGGTTTGATATTTATAATAAAGCTTTACAATTGTGAAATTGCAAGATAATAAAAGAAAAATCCCACGTTCAAAAATTGTTTCTGGATCAAATTCCCCATTCCTCTAAAGCTCCTTAATGGCTGTTGAGCAGCTTGACAATATGGACAGGAGGTCATTGGGCGCCCCGGGGAGTGCAGAGAGCATGCTCTCTGTAACTTTTATAATCATGGTATTAGTTCCTAAACATCATGTTAGTCAAAGAAACTTTCAGGCCAGTGTATGTAGGTACCTGTTTCCCCTGAAAGCATCTTTTTCATGTGCAAAACTAAACTGTGCAGCACTTTTTTAGGAGAAAGGGAAGCATTGGCTTCATTGGTACACCTTCCACTTTCAAATACGTAGTCTAAGGAAAATGTTCAGATGTGTGCATCCTGTGGGAGATCCTGCTTCCTGCAGAAGTTGCCTTTCAATCTTCAGTTAAATCTTGCAATTAAAAAGTAAGACTTTAAAACATTCCAGTGTGGTAGTCCTACTTGACTGGGGCTTGAGAGCACAAAATTGGTGGAGAAGTTATTCTATTATCGAGTCATATCCTTACCTGAAGTGAAAACTGCAGTAAAAGCAACTCTGAATGCGACACAAACTGCTCGTAAACTGCTGCTTCAAATACTTGTAAAAAGAGTCTGGTGATTTTCCTGTTTGGTTCAAATGTGAATACTGATGGCATGTCTGCAAGTTCATCAGTTCTGCATTTAGTCATCTGATGGCCAGAGAGCAATACAGTGCAAGGATTTCACAGAAACACAGAATATAATTGTCTCAGTTGTTTCCTGACTCTGGTAATCCTTGACCAGCTCTCTCTGATGAGAAACTGTTCACCTTGGGCAACTGGATATACTCACTACTGATGGCAAGCATATATAACGGTGGGCTGCAACACTTCTGGAAAAAGGAGTATAATCCTGTCTTGGGCCTTTCTTATTCAACTGTAATGACTTTATCAGCGTGCATGGGCTGATATCAGCGTACCTTCATGGATCAGTCTCGGTGGTTGGCTGAGTTTGTTTTCCTGCTTAGCAGCCAAAAAAGCACAAAAATTAGGATGCTTGCAACTATAGGAGGCTGCTTTTCCTTCTCACTCTTTGTGAAATGTTTGACCGGGGGGCAAAAATACCAGTTAATACTTCTAAAGCCAGCGTGCCTGGTCTGAAAAGGAGGAACACAAGAATGACCAAAGAGACAAGGCTGTGACTTGTCTTCCTAGAAGACAGACTTGTGAATTAATTTCTCTCTGTAAAGTTTTTCACTGCTATTTTGAGGAAAAGATGCTATTTAGCTTTGGAAACGGGTCTGTTTTGAGCAAGTTCTTCCCATAATTTCAGTTTTTTTTTTTTTCTTTTTTTTTTTTTTTTTTTTTCTGACATTTGTTCTGATATGTCTGGCATTTGTGGCATGAGCATGTGATTTGTGAACCACAAATTGCGAAACTATTCTATCACTGCTTTGCCAGTAGAAGTGGCCCATTAGTTAACAGATAAGGCAGGTTCGTTATGGCTTTTGGTAACTATCCCTTCATTACTTTTATAAGGAAACTAAGGTCTCTCAAATGAGGTGGAGGTAAAATTGCGTCCACGTGCTATGTTCCCTCCGAACCTTGAAAAACTTTTCCAGTAAGAATCCTGCAAGTATATTTTTTAAAAATCAGTTTCACCACATTGACTTAGAATCATCCCTAAAAGTAAACTGGAGAACGGGGTCCATGCCCAAAATGAAGCTCACTGGCGAAGGGTTGTCTGAAAGAAGAAATTAAGTATATGAAACAGCTGGGGGGGGAGGGGCAGGGGGGTGCAAGTGGAATTGGGCTGGCCTGGGTGAGGTGTTTTTTCTCCATGTTCCTGTAGAAGAAGTGAAATTCCTGGGGGACAACTTTCTGGACAAAACCAGGAAGGAGATGGACTTACAAGCATGAGAGGAAGAAAATAGCACTGCACTGGTGGCCTGGCTGGTGTGGTCTGGACGTGCTCTATCTTCCAATATTCTCATCGCGACCTCCTGTTTGTGTGTTGGCCATGTTTGTGTGTTCCTGTAATCACTCCTTTGATGAGGTGCCTGTGGAGGAGCTGACACTGTCCCTCCACACCTCCTTACAAGTATGGCCAGACATGATTTATTGTTGGTTGTGCTTCTGAGGAATCAGCTGCGTGGTGCCCTGTCTGGAGACGATTACTGAGGCGTGGACAAGTTGGACATCAAAATGTCAGTGACGATGACAAGCAAGTAAAGAAGCACATTTATGCCCCGTAGAGTGAAATATTCTCTTCAAGAGCAGTTTCACAGTGCTGATGTGTCTCACCAGGACTAAGTAGACAACTGAAAGACGTGTAGAGAGGCAAGAGAAGGCTAACTGCCTGCATTTGGGGAGGGTCTGGCCTGCAGTCAGTACACTGTGGAGCGGGTTTCCATGTAATAAGACCAGGCACCACCCCGCAGAGTCAAAGCTGTGAGACTAGACCACAGGACCTTCAACCATGACCGAGGGTAGGCCCACACTGACAAGATTTGTGTGAGGTCTGACGGGCTTTGAACTGTTTCCAGAGGTCTCCATCTGCAGATGTGGGCCAGATTTTCTGTCTGTGGAGTGGGCTAGACTGGCAATTCACACTCACATACTGAATACTGTTTTTTCTAGATAAATGATGTATGTAAACGAAGCTGTGGCCTGCATCTTCTCAAAGAACATTGGGATTAAGAAGGAAACGATTAATTGTCCGTGGTTATCCAAAGCAGGTTTAGAAGAAACAGTAGCAATACTTGACACCCACCCACCACCACCATTTTGTAACTGTAGAGACAGTTCACCACCATGATCACCAGTCTAGGCAGGTCAAGAATTTGAGTTAATACAGGTTTTTAAAATCTTGTTAGACATCTCTTGGTGATGATCCGACAATTATTGATCTACCCTCAGTCAGGCAGCTGTCCAAACCATTCTGTTGAGTCCTTTCAGCTTATTTGTTATTCCTGCAATGCTTTATTCTTTATCTCCAAAATGCTTTTCTGGTAAGTAGGATAGACTCACCAATTGTACCCTCTTCATCATTTTCTAACCAAGGTGCCTTGAGACATCCAAACTTACTGCAGACAAAACCCTTTAAATCCCATCAGGATTAAGTAAAAACACTGAAACTTTTCAGCTTTTCCATTATGGGCCTGCACTGGCTCAACAGGATCTTTTCTTCTTCAGTAACACCTTAACCAGATGCTAAGTCTGTTGCTCACACAGCTCTCCCTGACTCCATCAGGGCTTGGTGATTTACCGTGTGGAGTAAGATAAAGATGCACTGCAGCTCGGTGCTGCAGGAGTCCCCTGGTGCCTTCCTGCAGTGGTGTTTTTGGTTTATGGACTTAGAGCACAGCTGCTTTCACCTAAATCAGCTGCTAACCCTCTGCTGCCAGCTCTGTTTAATCCAGCAGCGTAGATACACCTGTCAGCCTTGGGGGAGAAAATAAATGGTGGAGCAATAAAGCAGCAGCACATGGCAGGCTTCCAAGCAGCTCTGGAAGTAGCAGACAAGTTAAGCCATCACATTTGTGTTTTGTTTCTCAAGAAACACTTCTGCACTAAAATCCTCTGCCCAAAGGTTGCTGATGGCTGTTTTTTTATGAGATTATTTCCTTCTTTTGGTTCATAAGTTGGCCCTGCAACCAGTTGTATTGGCCCAGCGGGATGGGAAGAAAGGAGAACAAGCAGCAGAGGAGAGCAGGGACCTCTAAAACATCCCTGCCCTTGAGTCCTCCTAATCATTCCTCTTTAGCAAACCCCTGAGACTGTAAATGATCTTCCAAAATGTTTGCCCTCCTCCAGGCTCCATGGGATAACCATGCATGATCGGGGCAGGGGGCTGGAAAGTTCAGCTTCAAGGCTTCTGCTGTCAGAGCAGAAAAGCCACTGGCCCATGGCGTGGATAACGAGATGTTGTGTAAACTCATTTAACTAAGAGTAACTTGCTCAAATGATTACAGTGGGAAAAGTAAATATTGTTAAACCCAGTGTGAGGTTAGTTACTGGCTGTCCTGGAGTCTGTATGAAGATGATCTAAATTTTTTATTGTGACAATATTGACAATTTCAGTGGCAAAATGCAATCCTGTGGCCAGGTAGTTTGTTTTTCTAGTTTTTTTTTTTTTTTATGCACAAATCCAAATTAACTGCTGTGAAAACGGTGACTACTTTGGATGGCAGTAATCTATTTAAGCATTTTTGTGCTCTGTAAGAAGACTTAAATATTGTGCATTGTATGTGTCAGAAAGGCCTTGTAAGTAAGAAACACATTTGGTATAAACTTCTACATAAAAAAGGCAGGTATGACCCTGGATGACATTGGTCTTGGCTCCAGGTACAAGCAATTTTGGTTTCAGCCCCTGGTCTTGCCTCTCAGTCTTGGTTCTACAACTAGAACTGCCTGCATGCCACAGGATGTCAAAACAATTTTGATGTCTGCTTTCAAGATGGCCTTGCTTTGATCGCAGGCAGTTTTCAATGGTGTTAAGAAACCGTTATATGATCATGACCAGAGAAGAAGTCCTTGGGAGGTTTTCAAGCTTCCTCTGTGGTTAAGGCACAGGACTGGGAGTCAGGAGATCAAAGTCCCCGCATTGTGCAGAAATGCTATTTCAGCACATAGGCTGCATTGATAGGAGTGATCTCACAGGAGTGCTACATGCACTTCTTTGATGGGGCCGATGAGTTGTTCCCACCAGCCGGTGCATGGCGGAGAACTGGCTCGTCCCACCTACAGAAGGCTGCCGATCAGAACAGGGAGCAAGGACGAGCAGCACCGGTCCTCACTGCTCTGGTGGAACGTACATTGTGATGTCCATCAAGGTAGCTTCAAGTGGTGAGCAGAGAGCGGGCAGAGGAAAGGGCAGTGATGGCTGCGATTGCTCGGGTCACATTGTGTCACGAGAGCTGGGAAGGATGTGGTCAGCGTACCCAAAGGCAGGAAATGCAAATGGCACTGCCCTTATATGTCTTTAAACAAATGAATGTTGGGGTATTGTTTGCCAAAGACGACTAATGGAAATAGAGATGACTAATGGAAAACGGTTTGAGAAAATATTTTTGTACAGTAACAGGCTACAGAAATAGCTCCTGAGCTCAAAATGTGCTTTGGGATATCTGTCTGTTTTATGCAGGGCTTTAAAGATGGAAGGGGGGAGGACAAAATCCCTAACTAGAATTTGCTTATGGGCTGTTTAATTTGGAAGATAGCTGTACAATCTGTTTCTTTCCATTTGGGAGTGGTACAAACCTTGTTATCATCTTCTTAACTCTTACAGAATAGTGACAATTGCTGCCAAGGCCTTACTGGAGGTGGTAAAACAACTGCCTTGTGGCACCTCTGGGAAATTCAGGATATTTTGTGGTCTCAAAGCTATTCTGAGAAAGTAGTTTTTCCAGCAGTACTCAGGGCCCCCTCTACACATCAGAGCCTAGATCCAGCATCCCATCTGCTTTTATGAAAGATGCGGTTTGCAGCTACTGAGCACTCATTTACTGACATGGCTGGTTTTGGGGTCATTTTCCTAGAGATTTCAGTAACTTGTCTTGCCTGAAGCAGATGTCAGATCCTACTAATAACATCACGTTTACGGTACTGCTGTTCTGGGAGGGACTGCAATGTATCTGCTCTGGGTTAAACATCACCTTGCTTGAAGAGCCAGCTTGGAGATGACTGACTGCTCTGAGAAGGGGCTATACCTATGTAGAGGTGGACAAAATGTGGCTATAATAATGAGATAAATAATTCTGAGGACAGAGAAGAAAAGGAGACACAATTTTTATTTTTATTTTTAAGATTTTTATTTTTAAGATTTTGTTATTTTTTGAAGGACTATATTAAAAAAAAGCAGTGACAATAGATAAAAAGTATGTCCCCTTGGTCTTGAAAAAGCTTAAAAAAACATGTCCTTGCCTTCCAAACTCACTATGCCACTTTCAGTGCTAACTGGTCTCAGTTGGCAAAGCTACTTATTGTTGGACGAAGGTCCTGGGCAACCTGCTTTAGGTGGCTCTGCTTCTTCAGGCCATTGGAGCAGGTGACCTCTAGACATCCCTTCCAACCTCATCCATTCTGTGATTCTGCGATTTTCTGTTTTTTTTCCATAGGTGTGTATTGAGGAGGCAATCTCCAGAAGATGAATTCCCAAGAGCATCTGGGATTTTTGCATGGCAGAGGACTTTCATCTGGAGAGTTATGAATTGTCATGAAGTGAAATGATGCTTTCCTACCATTGAGGTGGACTTTGGTTTGCCAGTGTTGGGAATGTCTCAGCACCCTGTCTGAAGAAATCCATTCTTCAGAGATGAGCATTTCCACGCAACTCAGAAATGTGATGTTGGCTATGGTCTACAGAGAACACTCCTTCAGGTGATGCAGAGCTGGTTATCTTTTGGCATGGTTTTTGATCTGGTAGCTTTGCACTGGCAAGTAAGATTTTTACTAAATTGTTCAACAGTCATTATAACCCTGCAGTTTTCTGTCATAGTATACTAGACCCTTAGAAGAAGTGAGGGGCCCATGTTAACCACGATGAAATAGCTTTTGAAGAGACCTGACAGACTGTGACTAGCACAAAAACAAACAAACAAAAGACCACAAACAAACAAACTAAAACAACAACAAAAACCAATATAAGAAACAATATAAGATAGAAAAGGAAAAGAAGCAAAAAATAACCAGTGGGCGCTGCTGCGTCTGGACCTTTTAACAGTCTAGTTTGTGTTAATGTGAAATATCTCTGCCATTCCCAAAGATAAGGGTGCTCCTTTCCCAGGTAGAATAAGAAGTCAGAAACAAAAACTGTGAAGTAAATTGAAAGAGTGACTTGTGAAATCCACCTCTCTTCAGGTCTGATGTGTGGGTGAGGGTTTATGGTGAGATGTTCTTATAGGATAGTCCAAGGGACTCAGCTATGCATTAAGGATGCTGGAGAGAAAATTCTTTTCACCAGTCAGGCAAATGTTGTGTTAAACCCTGCAGGGGCTGGAGATGTTTCTGCTCAACCAGGTTAGCATGATGGATTCTGTGAAAAAGGAGAGGGACATGATAGGTTACGTGTAATGTTACAACTTTCCTAGCAGAATCATATATAATTTTTGTATAAATCATACGTATTTATGGAAAAAATAATAATGGGAGAGGAATATGTAATTTTGATGGGAAGAAGAAAACTTGTCAACCACTGTTATACTTCATTGAAAAATGACGCCTTTAACAAAATTTCACAAAATTTCCCAGTTTAAGCAAACTAGTTTCACATCTGCTGTAGACAAAACCTATGCTGTCATTATTAATGTGCACATTAATAATGACAGCATAACCCTATTTAACTGAGGCCTCCTGGAGTAATTGTGTCTCTTGCTCTACTGCAGATCATCTCTGGATGGGGAACTGGAGAGGAGGCACACAAAGTTATTCTGGACTATATGTGGAGGTTGGCATAGGCTCAGAGAGACAGGGGTGTGGAGCTACGCAGCAGTTGTTTCTCAATGGAGATAAGGTATTGGCACAAATGAAGGTTTATGTTTGTAATTGCCTCAGCTGAGTTATGATTAACCCAAAGGATATGGGATGACTTTTGAAAATGAAGCTCCTTTTATACAATGAGTACCGTCTCATGCCTTTTCTGATGTATGTGCTCATGCATCAAAGGGTGTTGGATCTTGTAATTGCTTCTTACATAGTCACTTAAAGGTCCTAACAGCCCTCCTGGCTGCTCTCCTCTCTTTGTGTCCCTGAAACAAGCCGTAGCCACCCAGCAGCTGCCTGGCCTGTGAAGACAGGCAAGCACTCGGCATGTGGGGCCGCTGCAGTGGCCAGGGACTGTGTATGGAGCTGGAGCAGCATTGAACAGGCAGTGAATGCCACCTTTCAGGGCCTGGAGCTGAAAGGCTATCATTGTTATCTGCGTCTCTCCCTGACCGCATCTCATGACCTGGTGTGCGGAGCCTTTCACAGTGCATCCAGGCACAGATGGGAGGGCTGGGATGTGTCCCTGTCTCCTTGCCAGCAATGTGCTGGGAGCAAGGACTTAAAGTTCATGAGTGCTCTGCTCTTCCTTGCAGCCCTTCCCCCCCACTGCTGGCCAGGCATACTCAGCACTAGGCTGACTGGTGTGATGAAAACCTTGATATGAAGCACTTGGGGTAGGTTTGTCTAATAACAGTGGGGACTGAATGGTGGGACTACCAGTACTGTCTCAGCCTCACCCTGAAAGAAAAAGATCATGAGGTTGGCTACCAGGGGTGGATTTCCTCTGATTTTCTGTGCTGCAGCCCTGTCTGTATTGAACATTTGTTCACCAGAAAGTGACCCTTTCATTTAAGTGCACTGGATAATTGAGTTTCTTTTGATTGGTTCCAACACAGCACAGGCTTCTTGGATTGTCAGCTCAAGGTGGCAAATCAACACCTAACTTTTAACTTGCTGCTGAGCACACACTGTTGCTGGAAAACTCTGTTTTTTCTGTTCACTACCAGTGCAGAGGAAGCCAGCCTGTTGTCACACTCATTGTCTGGCCACTTTGCAGGTATAAACTAGACTAGGCATTTCTTCTGCCATGTCTGTTACCTGTCTACTCTTCCCTCTGAAAAAAGTTCTGCTACTTCAGGTTGGTGCTGAGCAGATTTCTGCAGCTGTGTTTTCACTACTACTGCTAGCTCCTACTACTCTTATCATCCATCTCCTCTCCAATCTCCTCTCTGTTACAGAGGAGAAAGGAACAGAGCCTAGGCTTGTCAGAGCCTGGCATGCATTTACTCAGGGCAGCTCCAGGAAACACGGGCAAGCAGGGCTGCAGCTACAGGACACCTGCCTGGACCAAACTGTTCCCAGTTAGAAAGACTCCATGCAAAGGCATCTCCCTCTTCTTGTTCAATGTGCAAGAGATGTAGGCATTTCCCTCCATAGGACCACTCAACTGAATCACCTAAGGCCTTATCCCTCATAGATGTAGGTGTCTATGGTAAAAATGTCCACACATGAACTCCATGCCTGTTTTGGGATGTGGATGCTTAATCAGTACAGTCAATACAGCGTTGAGAATTTTTAATCTCACCTGGCTGGGGCTGGGACATCCCTTTCTCAGACTGCATGGACTTTGCATCTCCAGTGACTAGAAGTGGGAGTTTCCATGTGCATCTTTCATGTAGACACCTTAAGTTTGCCAGCACAAATCCCTCCTACCTTATGATGGGATGATTTGTCCACTAGAGGTGTCTGAATCTGTATTAAGTGTTGGAGCCTGGTTAGACTAGACACCCAGATTTTAAACAGACTTAATGGAAGTTGTGGTCTCAAGTGTTTTCTTGAATGTGGGCCTGCACTGGTCAAAAACAAAAGCAATATAAACCCAACATATCACCGGCCTGGCCTTTGTGTGTGTGTGCCCATTGTGTGTGTGTTTTTCCTAAATCCTGAAGGAAGACGTGGGATTCCTAAAAAACACACCACAGGTTCCCCAGGACTAGCTTCATTTGGTGTGAGCCTTGACCCTGCTCTGCCTTGCCCATGCCCCCTGTGCCTCACACAGGCACCGGCCTGTCATGGTGGGCAGGCGGGCCCAGCACCGCTCCCTGCCTCCCCCAGGCCTCAGCATTGGGAGCGGCCCTGGCATGGCAGCAAAGTCTGTCAGGAATGCAAAAGCCCCTCTCTGCTAGTCTGAGCCCCTCTCTGCTAGTCTGAGCAACACCACGTCCACACAACGGCCAGCCTGTTCGCAGGCTTGCTGTTCCCTACTGAGAAACTGATGTTTGCTCTGGGGCTACAGCTGGGACTTGCTGCAATCATATGGGCGATGATCTTGTTTAGTTATCTATTTATTTATCTATCCTAACTCGAAAAACAGAACTACATGCAAATTTTCTCCATAAAATCATTTTTTGAAGGCATTGGGAGCCCTGTTTTTTGCTCTGAAAATATAGATAATGAAAGTAAAACCATGCCCGGTTTCCATTCCAGCTCTGTTCAGTTTTAATCTATGGAAACCGAGCAGTTTCAAAGCTCGCTATTCGAAAAATGGTCAGTTTGAGTCCAGACCCCAGCTAGCTCCCGTTACACTGAACAGCCTTATGGACATGATAATCCTAAATGGAACTGAGCAACATCACAGCTTTCTCTTTAGAGTCTTCTGTGGACATGATTTCATAATTTAGCAGTATTATTTGTTATCTTTTTGTTCCCACTGTGTAACATTCCACATAGTACCTCAGCTATGTGCCAAACACATTTTTAGAAACGTGAGGCTTGAAACCGCCACTTTATCTAGTGCAATTATATGATGATGCTATGCTGTTTTTTCTTAAACTTGATAAGAAGATTAGGGAAGGAAAATATTTTTTACCTGCAATTTATATATATATATATATATATATATATATATATATATATATATATTTTACCTGCAATATAAATTAATCCAACAAAATAGCACCCCCAGCTTTCATACGTGTTGCACCCAACATATTCCTGGAATGAATGAGGACACTTGAGGGGAATAATAAAAAAGATGGGGAGCAACTCTTTGCTCAATTGGATAATGACACGATGAGGGGGAATGGTTTTAAACTAAAAGAGGGGAAATTTAGGTTAGAATTTAGGAGGAAATTCTTCACTCAAAGTTTCTCCAGTGCCTCACTCACCTCAGATCGTGAGGCACTGAAACAGGTTGCCCAGAGAGGTTGTGGATGCCCCATCCCTGGAGGTATTCAAGCTCTCTTCTTTCTTTCTTTTTGTTAATTTGTATGCCTGTCTATCCATCTGCCTGCTGGTTGTATTTTCCCCTCTGCCTCTTCTCCTCAGTCATCCTTTGATTGTCGTGCTAGGAACAGACTTTATAAACAACTGAGTGGTCTCACATTATGGATTCAGACCTTTCTGACCTCTGTTCACCTTGTACTCCAGCCTCTGCATGCATGCCTGCTTTTCCATAACCCACAGAGTCATTCCCATACTTGGTGTTTGTGTCACAGCTTTGGTCAAGACCTGTCTGGACACAGGCCATATAGCTGCTCTGCAGGGCTCTAGGGGATGAGCTGCTTGCCCCAAGGTAGGACCCGTCCTCCTGTCCCCAGAGCAGGCATCTGCCCTCAGTCTGCCTCGGTGAGATGTCCCCCCACACCTCGGCTACATGGGCAGTCCCTGCTATGAGTCACTGACTGACAGAAGGGAAAGCTGTGTTTTATGCAATTTTGCTGTAGTTCCTATTTCCCTTCCTTATGGATCTACTAAAATAATAAATCCTTGATGCATTTCCATGCCATTTCTCACCATGCTCAGACATCAGCTTCAGTTTCTCAGGACAATGCTCAGGGTACTGAAGTGCACCTAATGTCTTCTCCTGAACCATGGAGACTTTCAGGTCTGCCCAGGTTTCCACAGGACTGGCAGCTAACCAACTTCTGAAACCCCTTTCTACCATCAGGTGCTCATCTGCTTCCTATTTTTATTTTTTTCCCAAACATGCTCAGTGTATTTACTTTGCCATTATCTATTTTCCCTAAGGATATATTAGCTCCTGTCTGTGCTGTTGGGCAGCTATCTTCTGTTCTTGCAGATTGGTGAGGAGCAGTTAACTGACTTCACTTAATCACTTCAGTACTCTTGTCTGGGTAGACTTGACTCTTTCAGACTTTTTATAACCTGGGAGAGAAATGCTGCCGCTCATTTCTGTGTGCACAGTGGCCTCCAAATTATCACAAATTTATATATGGATTTTAGATTAGTTTTACATTTACCAGGAAATGCCCTCATTTCTACAGATAGATTGACAGTTAAAGATTTATAAGAAACATGCAAATGCATAGCTTTAATTTCACATTCCACTAGAGTGCATGAACTTTCTTCTTTAACATTGTGTTGTTTTTCCATGGCAAGGCTTTTGTAGTAGGGAGTGGGGAGGTAGGGTGGTGCTGCAGGGATGTCTTCCATGAAAAGAGACCAGGACTGCCCTCATATAGGACACAGCAGGTTCCAGACAGCTCCAAAAGAGACCCACCCACTACTGACCAGAGCTGAGCCCATCAGCTGGTGGCACCACTGTGAAATCATATTTAAGAAAGGGAAAAAACTGCTGGACAACAGCAGCTGGTAGAGTGAGGAGTGAGAAAATGTAGAGAGAAACAGCCAAGGTGAGTGCAGCAGGAGGGCAGGAGGTGCTCCAGGCAGGCAGCAGCAGTTCCCCTGCGGGCTGTGGAGAGGCCCCTGGTGGAGCAGGCTGTCCCCCTGCAGCCCATGGGTCCCACATGGAGCAGATCTCCACGCTGCAGCCCGTGGAGGAGCCCCCGGTGGAGCAGGTGGATGTGGCCTGGAGGAGGCTGCGGCCCATGGAGAGCCCCTGCAGGAGCAGGCCCCGGGCCGGAGCTGCAGCCCGTGGAGAGGAGCCCACGCAGGAGCAAGGGGTCTGGGGGGAGCTGCCGCCCACCCGTGGGGGACCCGTGCTGGAGCAGTTTGCTCCTGGGGGATGGACCCCGTGGTACGGAGCCGTGTGGGAGCAGTGCTTGAAGAGCTGCTGCCTGTGGTCAGCCCCTGCAGGCTCAGCTGGGGAAGGACAGCATCCCGTGGGAGGGACCCCATGGGGAGCAGGGGCAGGGAGGGACCGTGAGGGAGCGGCGGAGATGAAGTGTCAGGGACCAACTGCAGCCCCCATTCCCTGTTCCCCTGCACTGCTTGGGCGGAGAGGGTAAAAGAGCTGGAAATGAAGGATGGGGAGTGACAGAGCAGCTTGGTGGGCGTCTGGCAGCCAGACAAGGTCAACCCACCACAAACATATAAACATCAGAAACATTTCTTTTTATTCCTGGGATTCCTGCCTAGCTGTCCACTGTTAATCATAGAACCATATAATCACAGAATATCTCAAGGTAAAAGACTCACAAGGGTCATCTGTCCAACTCCTGGCTCCATATAGAACCACCCCAAAATCAAAATAGATGTCTGAGAGTGTTGTCCAAACACTTCTTGAACTCCTGCCACCATCTCAGTGAAAAACCTTTTCCTAATATCCAAAATGAACCTCTGTGAATGCAGCTTCATGCTGTTCCTTTGGCAAACTGAGCTGTGCACCCCTTAGTTCTGTGCCTTCCTATAATACTATATCACTATGCTAATCAGTGTTGTCTTAGTCACTCCTTGCCCTACTTGCTGATTTCTGTCTTGCACCTCATCTGTAGGGATGGAAACTTCATCTTTGTCTGTGCTTGTGCAGCATCTCCTGCTTTGGGGTCCTTAGCCACAGTTGGATCACCTAAGCAATAGAAACACAAATAAATGGTGACAGAGTTGGAGGAGTGAATAGTTTACCTTAATAAAGGGATTTTGCATGTGTGTGTGTGTATCAGAATAATCTTTAAAAGGAGTATTGGATTCACATGCAGTGGTTTAACTCCAATTGGCTGCTAAGCTCCACAGAGGCACTCACTTAACCCCTCTCAGTGGATTGGGGAAGAGAATCAAGAAGGGAAAAAATGAGAAAACTCGTGGATTGAGACAAAGACAGTTTAATAAGTAAAGCCAAAGCTGCCTGCAGAAGCAAAGCAAAATAAGGATTTTATTCGCTGCTTCCTGTCAGCAGGCAGATGTTCAGTCATTTCCAGGAAAGCAGGGCTGTATCATGTGTTAGTGTTACTTGGGAAGACATGCTGTAACTCTGAATGGGACTCCTCTTCCTCCTTCTCCCTACTCAGTTTTATTGCTGAGCATGACTCCCTAAGTTATGGGATATCCCTTTGGTCAGGTGGGGTCAGCTGTCCTGGCTGCACCCTCATCCGCTGGTGGGGCAGTGTGAGAAATGGAGAAGGTCCCGAGGCTGTGTATGCAGTGCTCAGCAGCAATGAAAGCATCGGTGTGTTGTCACCACTGTTGTTCACAAATCCAAAACAGCACCATACAAGCTGCTGTGAAAAAAAAAAAATCTCCATTATAGCAAAAACCAGTACAACTTTTCTCCATGAAATTGGATGGAATGACACCTGTTTGTTTGTAAGCTATGTGTAAACTAGTATTTTCGTGGTAATGATGTTTACAGTGATGGAAAAGGTATGTGTCGTGCTACTGGGTCTACCACTGTACCCTGAGGAAGCAGTCAGCAAGTAGCCCTCCTGTGATACTGGGTGTAGCTATAAATGGATTTGCATTCACAAAACGTGATTGGGCTTCCTGAGTTACAGAGCTGTCAATGACTTCCTCAAGCTTAGGCTATGGTCACCTTGATGTTTGTAGACAACTAGATTAAATTGGAACTTATTTTACAGCAAAAGAGCAGCCATTACTTGTACTCTACAACCTAAAAACCAAACCAACCAAAACAAAAACAACAAAGCCAAACCACAAACAAACTACAAAACAGCAACAACAACCACAAACAAATGAACAAACAAACAAAACCACTGAAAAGCACACTTTTGGACAGTTATGGACCTCCAGCAACAGCACAGATGGAATATCGTAATACGAATTGTGCAGTGGTCCACATTATCACATTTTCTCACCAGACTCATGCAGCAAGCACCTCTCCAGAAGCAAGAGAGAAGACCGGTCTTGGATGTACAACATGGATGTGCATCAAATGAGAATGCTGGAGATACCTATTGATGACCTTATGGATAATCATGAGTCAAGCTGGAAGTGTTCATCTCTGCCTTGAGTCTTAGAAGGTCAAAAATACTTGCTGATCTTTCACGAAAAATTGCTTCTTTAGGAAGGCTCAGCTAGCAGAAAACAGTTTCTACTTAATAACATGCAGTTCTCTAAGGCAAAAAGTCAACAGTGTCATTCTCTTTGTGAAGAATGAATTTTATATTATTTTTCTTTTCTCTATTCTGCTCATAGCTATCATATTAATGTAACATCTGTTCTTTCTGTTGGCATATACTGTATTGGGACTGGGACTGTAGACAGACAGGACTACAACATTGTTGTTCTGCCAATTTATGTTTGATAAGGGCAAAAAGAGCTTGGCTGGTACAGTGCTTAACTAACCTTGTATTGAGTGCTGCAGTGGAATGTGTAGATCTTTGAAATTCCAGTATAAAGAATGAGAATGAGTATTTGTCAGGATAATCCTTTTAGTACTTCCTTATGGCAGAAAAACAGAATTTTATTTTTCTTCCCTTTCAAATGCTGGCAGATTTTCCTAGCGAGAACTGTTAAATCTGCTCTTTTGTAACTTCTGTGGCACTTTAACAAGGGTGCGTTTGCTCTGTCCTCCTCGGGACATTTTTTCCTGCTTCTTGCCCGAACTCGGGGCAGCGTGTTAAGCATCTGCTCAGTGAAGCTCGTAGGGATCTGTTTACCCTTTCAGTCTTTGCCACTTGTTACAACCATCTCAGGCTTTGGAAGAGCTTTGTTTGGGCAGGGAGTAATGGGTGCTGGGAGTAAAATGAATGCTAGTTCCTCACTGAAATCACGTGATGGCAAATCTGGGAATTCCTGCTTCATTTATGAGAGTGCACAGGATGAAATGTCACTCTCTCCTCATCTAGAGATGCTTACTACAAAGAGCTGAGCTGCATTGCACATCAACAAAGCCATTCACCTAAATAAAGTTTCTATTCAGAAAACAACAGGCATCTTGCAGCTCCTTCAGCTGAACCAAGTGCTTTATTTTTCACTTCTGTGCACCTTGTTTTTTTTCTTCCTTTTGGAGTTTTTATTCTCAAACAAAAGGACCACTTCAGGACTTCTTCCAAAAAGCAGGTAAAATGCAATCTTTCTACAAGACATTTTTTCTAGAATAGTTTAATGCAATTCTGTTATTTTGAGAGGAGTTTTAATATGCACAATAAAATAATACATATTAAAAGTCACTCTAACTTTGCAAATAGCACAGAGTTTTCTGTATGACATTTATATGTACCTGAGCATTCAGCATTTTAGAACATTAATGAAACACATCAAGTATATGCTATAAAATTCAGTGGTTCTTTCAGTTGCATTTCCTTTTACCTTTGCATTAACCTTTCCCAGAATATTAAATATATAAAAGATTGCTTTAACTTACTTTAGATTGTAGCTCCTTTGGGAACTCAAGCTTGATGAGATTTATGATATTTATTTTTTGCTGCTCCTATTGCATTTATGTGTAAGAGAAGTAGATCAGACACTTTTTGGGCTGGGTATTCTGTAAAACATAGATGCACTTAAAAATGTGTTTAGGTCTGCATATTGAGGTGACACACGGATGTTTTAGAGTGAATGCATCCCTAAAGTAAAATGATTTAATAAAAATGAATGAAGTGGTTCATAGAATACTACTATTACTTTTCAGAAACATTCCTTTTCACGGATTTTACTCATGTTGGCTGTACTTGTAACAAGCTCTTGTGATTTTTCTAGTTGTCTTGCTTGAGTAGTCTTCCAGAAAGAGAGCAGTCTGTCTGACCAACAATGGGCTGTTCTGTTCAGCACTGCATTTGTTGCAGGAGGACAAGGGCAAAGCTGCCCTCCTTCCTGAGAGTTTGAGATTTTACAAACTAAATATGAGCATTTGGATTTCAATGAAACTTAAGGCAAGAGGTCAGTGGATTAATCACTTAAAGACAGCTACGTAATTTTTATGGGGAATATTTGTATAATGTATTTTTTTTTTTTTGAGAACAGAATCAAGTACTCATATAAAAGAGACTAAAGAGCTGCACCTTTCAAGAAATGTGGTTTGGCTGACGTGTAGGAAACTTCATATTTCTCAATACAGTCACAGATGGACATGTTTGCTACTTGAAATCTCAGATAAGGTGTTCTCACATCTTACTATCAGAGCTCGTGGTAGGTTCATGAGGGCAGCTCCAGAGTTTTTATTGACAACTCAGCTTTCATTGCGGGCTTTGATCTGTCAGTAGGAGGCTAATTTGGACCTCATCAATTCTCTGTTGAGGCATCCATATACTTTCTTCTGAGTTAAGCAGGTCACCATGAGTTAGTCTTAAATGTCACTGGAACAAAGCAAGGAAATCATGGATGACAGAACTGCCGAAATTTAGAGCCAAACAGATCCTGGTGAGGTAAAGAGAAGATTTGCCTGGGTGATGGGCTATTCCTGCAGCTAAATCCAGGAGGAGAAATGGTTCCACACTGCAAGCCTTTGGGTGATGCTGTTTAAGTAGAAACAGAGGAAAAATCTGGGTCTGTGAATCTATGAAAATGATGTTGAGAGACAAAGAAAGGAAGAGTGGAGTATTAGTCTAAGGGATTTGCATATGGTTTTCCCTTCAGAAGGTGTGTTAAATAAAGGTAAAGCCCACTAGGAGCACTGACAAATTTAAACTTTTGCCCTTTTTTCACTGGTAGAAAAATTAAATACAGAAGGGGTAAAAATGTGTCACCTATGAAGAGCCTTGTTAGGCCAAGACAATGCAACAATTATTTCTGTAATTTTTCCCAGTAACAATAGCTGGCGAAATACTGAGATGAAAAAAAAAAAGAAAGAAAAAAAAAAGAAAATCCACAGTCTAATGATTTTTCCTTTTCTTTGTGGCTGGGTGCTTTTGCCAGATCACATTTTCCCCTGAGGATTAACTTTGAACTGCCAATTAAAAGTTATTGCTAAATCCTGTTACAGCAGAAAGCCTTTAGGTTCTCACTGTTAAGACTTGGCCATTCTCTCTCTCACAGAATAGATTAAACTGCCGGGGCTTCAGTAAATTATTTTTGCAGGATGTTGTTAGTACTGCAATAAAGTTCGGCTATTGATACAGCAATGACTCAGTTTCTTTTTGGAGAACTTTACAAAACCATGTGATACTTACGAAAGGAAGCTACTAAAGTCTGTGTGCCAAAGGTTGGACAACCTTTCCTATGATTTTTGGGCAAACAAGCCGCTGCAAAAACCCTACTATTTTCTGACAGGCACCGGCTGTTATGGTTAGGGATCGCACGCTGTGTGTGTCTCTGCTCTGAGCAGGGACAAATGGAGCATTATTTCAGAAACCGCAGTGTGGTAATGGTTGGCAGATGTTTGCATTTTTAATGTGGTCACTATAGGACCATCATACGCTTTAAAATCTCTCTGTCCAGCTAGGAACAGATCAAACGAGAAAGAGGAATGAAGCTACTGACATTTTAATTTGCCCGAGAGAAGAAAGAAAACATTCTGTGTTCACTAGAAGAGCTGCAGAGTGCTGCCAAAACCATTCATTTGCTTGAAGATGTGTGGAACACAAACTTATTCACTCATAAATCAACATTTGGACTTTCATGTTCCTCGCATTTCCATGCCTTACCCCTATCCTAGACCTGTGATCTCACTGAAAACACTGAAATTCTTAATCTCTGCAGGAATATGACTGCACCCAGTGTTTTCCTACCAAAAAGGGCAGGATACAGCAGGATACAGCATCTTCTGGTTGACTAGTGACTTTTTTTTTTTTTTTTTTTTTTTTTAATATTTTATTTTAAAGTCATCTGCAGAGCACTTGTTGAGAGTAAAGCTAAGCCAGCAGAAATTCTCCTGCAGCTGTCAATGGGTTTAGGTACCAGGTCTGTGGTATTTCAGGAGCCTACAAAAAAGAGTAAAGAAAGTATCGGAGAGGGGACCGAGATAATTGGCAGCCTTGGCCACAGCAGGGAATTCTGGAGTCCTGGACGTATCTCTCAGAGAAAATGGCTTTTAAAATGGAGCCTTCCTAGGAGCAAAAGTACCTGATCCAGGAGCTATTGCAGTGCCATAAGACTTTAGCTACATGGCATAGGACTGTGGCATGGAGGGATCTGTCCTGCACAGACTTTTTATTCTGCTCTGCCAGCCATCAGCAGCAGATACCCTTATCTTCTTCCATGGCCATACGTCACATGTCAGAGGTTTGCAGCGTCAGCCGGCTCAGCACTGTAGCCAACTTATTTGATGCTCATTGCCTTTCATTAGTTTGCATAAACACATGACTTTTACTCTCTTGGGAAGGCTTATTACTGTTGTGCTTCCTTGATCTATACAAATACCAGCACACCCTGTGGATGCTACACTTGAGGTCTCTTGTGACCATTTCCCTTCACTGATGCAATCTGTAGATAGCAGAAAATTTCATCTCTTTTACCTGTAACATTACAATTATTTAATTTAACATAGAAAACCCCTCTGCTACATTTCTGTTTCTACTACATTTCTGGTTTAATCAAATAAAGATTCTTGGCATGATAAGCCTTATAACCTTATAATTTCAAAATTGAAAACAGCATCGATGACTTTTTTTTAGTTGACCAGGCTGCGATCTCTGTTGTTTCACACAAAGGGACAGCAGTTTTGTTCTTGTTGCTGTTGTTGTAGTTGCTTTTTGTGCTAGTTCCCAGCTATTGAATTCTGCCCAGGCCCAACAGGATTGCCTTCTGCTAATACCATTGCTGTGGTCTTGCAGCTTGCAGGAATGAGCTGGGGCCTCATTCATGCTCCAGCAGCTGCAGTTCCCAGCAGCCTGCCAGGGATGCCCTGTACAGAGCTCTCTTCCAGGAGGAATGGCGCGGGGATCATTGCTTTTCACTGGGTGAAACAATGGCACCCTCAGAAATGTTTAGTCAAATATAACATTGCGTTGACCTGTGCAGTATTTTCTTTTCCATCATTCATGGGCTTATTTGTTAAAAGTTCATTTTCTTTACTTGTCATCAAACCAGGAGGACTTGCAGCATACATTTTCCTCCCAGTCATAGAGCCAGTTACATGACTTTTGTTGGATTCGTGGTGACGGATTAGCATGAATCTGTTAAGCACAGTGCAGGGAAGCGGCCGTCCCTCAAGACAGCTGCACAGCTGGGCTGCACTTCGTGTCCTGCCAGGAGCAGCAGGGTGAGCGCCGTGAAGCCACTCTTTTCTCTGCCTGGGGCAGGGGCTGGCTCTGCACCGTCGCTTCAGCAGGGATGCTGAGAAGCTGGCTGGAAGGGAGCTTGAGACAAAATCGAAGCAGAAATGCAAGTGCACCAGTTCCTGTTCTTTGAAAACCCCCCAAAGGACGTTTATTGGTGTTTTTCCCTTGGAAAGAGGTTCTCTTTCTATTGCAGTGAGATACAGCACTTTGTAATTGCTTGTCACAAGAATCCATTTTTATTATGGCTTTGTTAGTTTATAGGTTTGTAATTTTTATTTTGTTTTGTTTTGAGCAGAACAGCATAATTGGTGAAATGCTTTTTGTTTAAGTCATAACACAAGCACCCTAAATATGTAGGAATTTTTAACATTTTCTTGGGGCCAGGGCAATGTTCAAGGTGAAAAGTGCCAAAAGAAAATCCAGGTGAAACTGGGGACGTGTTGCAAATGTTCAGCATCCAGCATGGCAGACTTCTCTCAAACTACTACTGCTCTTAAACCACAGGCTCTGCTATGCAAGACATTATTCATAACCTATAGGCATATGTATAGCTGAGACATCTCTCTGTCCATAGAGCCAAAGGTTCTGTGCTTATGAATGATCCATTCCAATGTTTGCACACCTGTCCCTAGTTATTTGTCTTAAAATTGGTGTCTGGTAATTTCAGTCATTGTGTTTCTTTGCAAGAGCAGTTAATTTTAGTGCCAGGTAGATGTTATTCTATAGGAGCTGCTGCAAATTTCATAACACTGTGGAGATATCACGACTGATAGCTAATTTAGAAATTTGTTTTAAACAGGCTAACCTGTGTTTTGTAGACAGAAATATTTGCCTAAGTGGTATCTATTTATCATCAGTACTCTGCATACCATATAGCAATTTGAATACTTTCCATTTGTATTTAGGACCGTATGCAGGAACATTTCTGGCTACGAGGGCTGTGTTTAAAGCAATTACAGTTTCTACCTATTTTGTAGCTGTGGCATTTGGTTTTGTGCCCCAACATGGGGCATACAAGGTTTGAGAAGAGGATAGATTTGCTTGGAGTGTGGAGTGTGCTAGACTGACAAGCCCAGAATGGAGCAGGGGTGAGCGGAGGGGTTCATTGCAATGTTAACCCCACAGCCTGGTCCAAAAGGACAAGGAGTGAAGATTTTAATGGATATACCTTTAAACTTCTGTAACCCATGATTTGAGTTGTGTGTTATAGGAATTCCTAGTTTTGTTTTGCTTGCACGAATTGCTTTTGCTTTACCTCGTAAACAATCATTGTCTTAACCCATGAGTTCTCACACTTTTACCTTTCTGATTCTCCTCTCCCCGATTACACCTGGGAAGAGTGAGAAAGTGGCTGTGTGGCACTTAGCTGCCTGCCTGGCTTAAACCACAACTTAGTGTTTAATATTTGATTTTATATCTGCTAATACTTTTTTTTTTAATTATTATTATTATTTTTTTTTTTCACTAGGAAGCCGAGCAGTGCAGGAGAAAATATATTTCACCATAGCCAGCAGTGGACAGTTATCTGTCATCTGAGCTATAGCTGGGTTTGTGATGGCTCCTCATGTGACAGCTCAAGCCCTTGGTAGAGCAGGGCTTGCTTGGGGGACTGCTGTCAGTGTGCAGGGAAATGTGGCCTCCTCACACCGTGGGTTCATACCCAGCTGCTCCTCAGGCTGTCTGTGTCTCACCAGGAATACTTCTCAACTGGCTGAGGAATTTTACCTCAGGGTCGGGCCGGTCAGCTGAGGAATGAGTGTCAGCCAAGTGCTCTTGCTGCTGCTGTGTGTGCCAGGGCCTGGCCCTCGCCTGGTATCGCTTGATGCAGGCGTGGTCTTGGTTTCATGTGCTTCTAGGTGGGCTGGGGCCTGGTGTCCAATGTAGTTTCAGGTGGGGCCTTGCAAGGATGAGATGGGGGATAAACTTTTCAGAAAGTGTTGATAAAATAAAAAACTCATATCAGTTTTGAAAACCAACCTTATGGGCTGAGAGGGAGATACCCAGTTCCGCCTGAGCCCTTCCAGAACTGGAATTAAGCTTGTGGTCCTCAGAAATTGTAGTATTTCCAAACCTTTACTATTGGTTCTGAGAAGAAATAAAGAATTTGGGAATAAGAGGCAGATGTCCTCCAGAGGTCTCTCCCAGGCTGAATTGTACTTTATTTGGTGTCCCCCTTCATTGCGGGGCTTCAGATGACTTTAAATCTTTTGGGGAAGTAAGAAAGCTCAAGCTGCATCCTCCACACAGGAAATGAATGCCCTGACCACAGGCTGCCAAGCCTCCTTTGCACCAGCCCAAGAGATATGCAGAAACTTGCAGAGACAACCCTTCTGCAGAAACTGGTGCAGCACCAACATCTTGTACTGTTGGTAGATAGCAGCAGCAGAATACCTGAGGTCAGGTCACATGCCATATTGGAGGGATGATCAGATAAAAACTGAGCTTTGAACTGAACAAAGATTTTAATCCAACTCCACTGTATTTGCAGTGACCCCTTGGTCTTTTTGATGTTTTAAGGTCTGTCTTTCAGTTCGCTTTTAACCAGAATGTTTTCAGTTTTCCAGGAAAACCCTTCTATTAATAAAGCATCACTTGCAGTGAATTGTCATAAGCCAGAATTCCACCATCTGATTCCATTCCATTCCATCTAATTCTACCCCCCTGCCATGGGCAGGGACACCTCCCACCAGACCAGGTTGCCCAAAGCCCCATCCAGCCTGGCCTTGAACACCTCCGGGAATGGGGCATCCACAGCTTCTCTGGGCAACCTGTGCCAGGGCCTCACCACCCTGTGAATAAAGAATTTCATCCCAATGTTTAATCTAAACCTACCATTTTTTAGTTTAAAGCTATTACCCCTTGTCCTATCACTGCACTCCCTGACAGCTTTCCTGTAGGCTCCCTTTAGGTACTGGAAGGCCACTGTAAGGTCTCACCAGTCTTCTCTTCTCCAGGCTGAACAACTCCAACTCCTTCAGTCTGTCTTCACAGGAGAGGTGCTCCAGCCCTCTGATCATTTTTGTGGCCCTCCTCTGGACCTGTTCTAACAGGTCCATGTCTTTCTTACGCTGGGGGCCCCAGAGCTGAATGTAGCACTCCAGGTGGGGTCTCACGAGAGCAGAGCAGAAGGAGAGAATTGCCTCCCTCTCCCTGATGGCCATGCTGTTTTTGATGCAGTCCAGGATGCAGCTGGCCTTCTGGGCTCATATTGCTGCACAATGCTGGCTCATGCTGAGCTTCTTGTCAAATCCTACAAGGGCCATGCAGAACAAAACTCCCATCACCAGTTCAGGAGCCTCAAAACCCTGGGGACTGGGGAAGGCAGGACATGGGATTCAGGGTGAGGGATGCCCTGGGATGTCTACAAGCAGATTCACCGAGCTGTGCCTTAACCTTTTCTTAACACTGTGCTTCTCTCTTTATTAGGTCAGTTCTCTAAAACCTCTCTCAGCCTCTCAGCCATGTTGTCAGCTGCTTTTCCTTTCCTTTTAGACTGTCTCTGTGTGATACACTCAAATGCAGTTGATGCTTCAACTTCTAATAGAAAAGCAAAGTCTATGAAACTCCTCATTCGGGAAACTGTGCTTTAGCTCTTTCTCAATAATCTAAATGGTAACTGGCCATAACAAATCTGGAGTAACTTCACATAAAATCACACCTAACTTGACCTGGGGTTGAGCAGGGACCTCATGTATGAGAGACAATTCTCATACACTCTTTTTTTCTGTTTTCAAGGAATTTATCAGTATGTATATTCTAATTTATGCAGTGTGTCACATGATCACTTGTCTTTGGCCAGCATGGGATATATTTAGTGTTGTGTATGTACACTTTAGCACCAAAATGTACCAAATACTTGAGGGTTATTACTTCAGAGTATTTATCTTTACACAGGCTGCACAACTATAGTGCCTCAGGAATACCACATTCTGCTAAAATTTTCTGTGTATCAGGTTTTCATTACATAGTCCTTTACTTGTCTTGGACATACAGGCTGTGTGAGTGCTGGGACCCAGTGCATTTGGGTAAGTCTCTGTAAGGAAATGATCCTAGATGACATGCCCCAGATCCTGATGAAACTCCTGCTCTCAGCATGCATCGGAGATTTTATGACCAAGGATGTCACCAGTGACTGCGTTTGTACCTTTCCTCTCAATGGAAACCTCTCAATGGTTACCATTTTTTTTACATCTCTCTCTCTCTCTCTCTTTTTTTTTTTTTTTCTCTTTTCTCTCTCTCTCTTTTTTTTTTTTTTTTTTTTTTGTTTTAATCTAATTGTTTATGGTATGGCTGTGGCAAATTTCAGCAGCAAGCTTTAGTTTCAAATCTGTCACAACATACATGCTTCAACTTCAGTACCTCAAATGCTCTAAATTAAGTAATAGTAAAGCAGTTAGTTTGCATGCATGTAAGAACTTCAGTGAAGCTGAGCTGTTCCAGCCTTGTTCAATCTATGAAGCTGCAGCCAGCTTCATTTTGATTTCAGAAGTGTATATTTTTCTGTTTGCCAGAGGTGCAAAGGAGAAAGTATTTGCCATCGACTTCAATAAGGATGAATTTCAAGGGCACCAACATTTCATCCAAAGCATTTTTCTAAAGCACCTTTAGGATACGAATACCCCAAAAAGTTGTCCAAGAAAGGCTGATGTGCAACACTGAACAAGCCTGGTGTTTTGTGATGCAGGACCTTGAGGTTTTTGGGGTTGCCATCTCCAGGGTTGGTATGGAGGCCCCACTGAGGACTGTCAGAGGGAAAACTCCGGGGAGAGAGCCAGCACACCCTGACATTGCTTGCAGGTTTGCAGAGACAATGTGCTTTTGTGTTCACATCCAAAGACCATCGTTCCTTTCAGGTACTAGCAGGTCAGAAGGCAGCCCTTAGCTGGTAGCTGTTGTGGTTTTGTGCAAACTTCTTGGCTTGGGCAAAAATTTGTGGAGATGCTTCATTTTTCATGGAAAACAGCACAGGGGACTGCTATTGCCACCAGTATACCTTTTTCCTGGAGGTTTCTCTCTCCAATCAGCTACGAAGATATCTCCTACACAACCCTTTGACAGCACAAAGCCAATTATCACGCACAAAATCTCTTGGTCTTAGAAGAGGCAGGAGCAGGGCTGCTGTTGGATGGGCAGCCCAGTCACTGTGTCGGAGGTGTCTGGTGTAAAAACACAGTGTTGGTCAGGGGCATCCTCTGCAGGGTTGTTGGAGAGACCATGCTCGTGCTGCATGCAGGAAGAGCAGCCCATACCTGCACAGGTGCCTGAACAGGCAGTGCTGTCTTCCTGGCAGTCCATCTGCCAAGCATAAGTGCCCATGAGTGCCAGTGACCCCATGGCATCCCCTTTGTCAAAAGGGTCTGTTTTAGCAGCTTTCCAAGAAGAAGCAAGGACAAGATATTTCAGGTGTGAAACAAGAGGTGGGTTGACATGAGGAGCACATAACCAACCCTCTTTTTGATCTACTAGAAGAATTTCTTCAGGTTCAGTGCCTCAGGGCAAGGAAGGGAGGCTGCAGGCACCAGCACTTGTCGGTGTGGTTTCTTCCTCTGCAGAGTGGGTGAAGTGCTCCACTGGTACTGGAGTCACAATGGAGAAAGATCTGCACAAGTCCCACTGGCTACAGGGCCTTCAGAGAAAGAGCAGAGTCCTGCCTTCTCCTGCCTTGGAGGGTTCATTTTGGGAGTGTTTTGCTCTTATTGCTGGGAAATCCAATTAAAATACAATATCTGGCTAAACTTGGTGTCTTCATCCCAAAAGCATAACGAGCTCTTTGCATTTTGTATGCCTCTCAGCTAATGAGTTCCCCCCTTTTATACGGAAGTTCTGAAGACAGATTTTATTAAGAAGGAAAAATAAGAGCCTGAATACAGTACCTCTCAGACACCCTGCCCATGTCAAGGGCTGCCAAAGCATGTAGAATGTGATTACAGCTTCCTATTTCATTGCTGAAGTGGCTCTATAAATAGCAGTGTTCAATGAAAATTGCCAGCAGAAGCATTGCTTTTTAAGCAAGAAAATGCAACAAAAATCTCAGTAACTAGATTTTTTTTTTTTTTCCTAAACCTCCTAAAGGTTTTATAGGTCCCAAAAGGAATACATTACTGTAAGAATTTTTGAAACAAGTTGTGCTGTGATGACTGTATCTGTTTTTTCCTTTTTTCTTTTTTGGTCAAAGCCAAAGTATAAAAAAAAATCAGTTGATGCTGACACTAATTAATTTTCTGAGCTGGAAAATGAACCCCAAATGATAGTGAGATCATGGATTGAAAGGAAATTTGTACAGCCAGACTTTCACATAATTTGGGTTTAAAGGGGACTCCCATCTCTAACTTGCAATCTTGTATCACACATTTTCACATTTTAGCTGGTTTTCCCAAGTCTTGAATTGAATAGCATGTCTTGACTAAGCAGATGTCCCAGTGATAACTCTAGATGGGGAGGCATTGCCATTCTGCTGTCCTCAGTAGTTTGTTTCAGTAGTTAATCTATGTGACCACTTAAAAACATCACAAAAATTTGCTGCATTTCCTGTTTGGATTTATCTGGCTTCATCTTCCAGCCATCAGTTCTTATCTTGCCTTTTCCACAAAGTTAAAGTACGCATTAGTACCAGATATTTGCTCTCTGTGGAGGTGGCCTAATAACTGAGTCATCACTGCTTTTTTTTTTTTTTTTTCTTTTTTCTTTTTTTCTTTTTTTTTTTTTTTTTCTTTTTTAAATGGGACTGGTCTGACTGGGCCCGGACGGCTGCCTTAAAACAGTCTGTAATAATATAAAATTCAAACAGCAAGGCTATCCATTAAACAAAGGGCATCTTATTAATATCAGGGCATATAAGCTTAAGCTAAAGGTCTGTATTTTCAAAGGGAAACTTCTCACAACAGCTGTGGCCAATGCAGGGCTCCCAGTTAAACAGCTGTTATTTCTCCTTACATTTAGAAAAGATTTCTGCATCCCTTTTGAAATGTTTTGCCTACTGTTTATTGATCATTCATGGACTATAGACAGCTTTTCCCTCTTCATGTGAATTGGTTTTTAGCCATTTATTCACTGCTCTAGAAATCAAACTGGAGGTTCAGTTTTTCTGGCTTTAATGACACAGAGGAGAAACCAATCTTTTTGGCAAAAAGATTCTTCTGCATCTACCCCCAGACTGCTGTAAAGTCCCATAAATCAGAAAAAAAAAAATATCACTTATTAAATCTAACACATTTCATGAACACTTTCAAAAAAAGTTGAATGTCGTAAACGTAAGCATTTCTGGACTTTGCTAAGGAATAAATTAGTTGAACTACAACTCTGAGCACCAGAGAGACTTGATTTACTTCCAAATAAGTGATATTTAGCTTTAAAATGCAGACTACTTGGATGTCAGAGGAAGTTAATAATTTAGAATTCTTCATTGCTGAGTTAACTCAGAACAATTTCTGCTATGAGGTAACTTTTGTGAACTCTGATAAGTGAAAAGAATATTTTATCTAACAATTATCCATAATCCAGCAATTATCTTTCATGAAGTAAAAGAAACAAATGTCTGCAGTCTGATATGAAATTCATACATAGCTTTAAATAACACATCTCCCGAAGTACAATCCATGATTAAATTAAAGACTTTGGGATGCACCAAATTATCTAGTCATTGTCTTCCACTTTCTCATGACTGCTAGTGTGAGATTTCCACAATGTCTCAGGGTAAAAAAATAAAAAAGTATCACAGTGGAATTGCTGCAAAGTTTAGGTAGGTCAAATAATCTCTTTGAAGATAATAGCCCTTATTTCCACCAACCCTAGCATTCATTTACACTGCTTTGACTGTGAAAAGAGGATTTAGGGTAAGTGCAAACACATCTCTCACCGGTTTTAGGGTAGGGAGAAGAGTAATTAGTGTGAATGTCAGGCCCAACAGTTTTGTCTCCTTTTCCTTTTGCATTAGTTCCCGTGACCCACAGTGGGAATGAGGTGTCACCTCTTGAATACAGGGACAGGTACCAGGAGCACAGTGGATCCAGTCAAGATATTAGTTTCTTCCAGCATCCTGTTGAGGTCTATGACCAGCAAATTATATTTTCCAAGGGTTATTTTGCAATGACAATAAAGGGCTAGAGATAAAATAAAGCACTGAAGGCTCTGCTTGTGGACTCCCAAGCTCCTTTTTTTCTGGGCCCGAAGTATGCACACTCATCCCAACATCTGAAAAGCTCAGAGCTGTCCTTGCAGTGGGGTCTGCCCTAACTCGCATTAGTGCCGTGCTCACACAAGCTCTACGTGGATTGCTCTGCATGGCCAGGAAAGGGATCCTGCCTCTCGTCAGCCAGCAATGCTGTGCTGCACAAGAGCCAGATTCCCTGTGGGAGGTTTTCACTTCTGTTTGAGTAGGTATAAGGTAAAATCTTCAAATGAGGAGACAGAAGGAAAGGTGGATACTCATCTCCCTCCCTCTTCTGGTTAACCTTCCCAGTATTGCATTGCTCGGTTGGTCAATGGTGAGTTTTTGATTGTATAAGGCTGTCAAGTCACGTTGGACTTAGTGTTTAAAAGCCAAAAATTCTAAAGGGGATGGAGGATCATGTGGCTATTCCTCCAGCCAAGTTTTCCTCAGATCTTTAAGCAGCTACTTCAGAAATGCATGCTTGCTTCAGACCTTCTGGAGACTTGGAGGGCACAGTGTTTATTGGGATTCACAGAAGGACTTGCTAATGAATCTTCTGTGCAATGAACTTTCTGCCTAGGAATGCACCATCCTAAGTGAATGCCAATGAACATAAGCGCTTGTCAGAGGTGGTTTGGTTAAGATAATCCGAATGAAGAGGCCACTCTTGTTCCCCCTTCCCATTAAACATTCTGTCATGCAGAGTGCAAATATTTTGCTGAGAAAATGCAATTACTATTGATATTACAATGCACTTCCCAGTGCCTTCTGCCTCAGAACTTCAAAATAATTTACAGCTTTGCTGAGTGAACCCTACTGGATGGAAGCTATTTAGCAGACAAGGCACAGCTTTGCCCCAAGACAGACAGCAAAGCAGGGAACAGCAAACCCAACTCTCATCTCCAGTTTGGTGGCAGCTGCTGGGCTGTGGTTTCACTCCCAAGCACTTAAAGCAACTCCTAGTTGCTGAAACAATGAAGTTGCTTGATTAGTTTTGAGATTTTAGTGCTCTTCCTTTTTATTTTGGTAGGAAAGCTCTGCTTCTGTGCTGTATTTGAAATATCTTCTTCCCAGGGATACCTAAATAAAATAATTCGTGACCAAATTCCCACCAACATGAAAAGATTGACTGCCATGGGTAAGAGAGGAGAAATGCTGTGGACCTGGAGGGGATGGTCTGACATCCCTCCCTTCCTGAATTTCCCCTGTGCATGATCTCGGGGCCAACTTGCCAGCACGATGTGTACAGTGCCTCTGTGTGATTTTAACTTTCTAGCCCTTCTTGCTCAGCCTTCCCCTCAGAGTCATGGAGCCTGGCAAATTCTATCTGTAACCAAGTATCTCTTGCAAGCTTGGCATTTTAAGCCTCTGTTTTACATCTTTTAAGGGCTTGATCCAAAGTCCAGTGAAGACAGTGGAAGGACTCTCACTAGCCTCCATGTGTTTTGCATAAAGCCTCACATTCCATACATTTTAGCTTGGATTTGGATTTTCACAAGCTTTAGCACTCCAGAAAGCTGCCAGCTTCACAGATCTGCATTTCATAGCACGTGCTTTCAGCTTCTTGGTTTTGTAAGAATGTTTTGAAGCTGAGAGAGAAATTAATGAATTTGTCAGGACTGTAACATGAACCAGTGCCATCAACAGCATGGGCACACTAGTTTTATCAATGAAGCTGTGCTTCTTTTTAGTGCATGATCATTTGAAAGGAGTAGGAATGTATATAAAAGTAGGCTCAGTTACAACACAAGGAAGGCAAAAAGCTGTGTACAGCAGTAGGGTGCTAATGGAGTGCCCAAATTCCAGAAAAGTAAGTGCTAAATATGTCTGTTTTCATTTTTTCCCTTGTTTGTTTAGTGCTTGATTGATTAGTTTTTAATTCACACAAGAACAGGTTGTTAGAATAACATTGAAATTTCTAGTCAAAACTGAAGTTTATTAGCTCAGTCAGGTATGACCCTCTCCCAGCTGAAATCAAAACAAAATTCCGATAGGGACTGAATCAAATCCCTTTGGCTATCTGGAAAGAAGAATAAGTACTAATGATGCTTGAAATTAGTACAGATATGTCCATTTACAGTGGTCATTGTCTGGCTTCTTGAATGCATTGCTGTTTGCCATGGCTGTCCTAAAAGAATATTACTTTAGCATTCATTGTAGTTTTGTCCTGTGGTGATGATTAATTTCTGAATATAGCCATGAAACCTGTTAGTACAGGAAGGAAAAAAAAATAAAAAACAACAACAAATTATTTGTAGAAAGTAAACAAAAACTTTTTTTTTTTTTTTGATCATAGAACATAGAAATTGATACATAAAAAATATGTAACTAGCTCCCTTAATGTTCCCTCCTGGTTTAATTATATTGAATATATTATAGTCAGTGTTAACAAACGAGGGTCAGCTATTTTTACCCACAGGGAAGTAAAAATTCCAGTCACATTAACCGTGTATGAAATATTTACATTCACTTTGTAAAATATAATCATACCTTATATGCTGCTTTGTTTGTAGTTGAAATAGTAGCTGTGCCAAAGGACATTTCACAAACAAATTCCAGTCTGATAAATACTAGGACAAAGAAGTGTGCTAAAACTGTGTCTATGTCACTGCTACCTCCATTTGTGCTGGGGTTCTGTATGAAAGAGATGTATTTTATTCTGCTTTGCTGTATATTTAGAATATAGGAGAAACCAGCAGTACCATGAACTCTGCTCTTCTGCACCTGTTGGTATTTTATTTTTCCATGGTACAGCTGCCAAGGCATATGGATGCTCTAATTCCTTTGTGCAAAGAGACTCCTTATCATCATCTTTTCTATGAAGTAAATTTAGGCTAACAGCGGACAGGAGAAATGTGACATGAACACTTATTGCCTATCAGTATTCTAGCTGCTGCAGCAATTTCGAGCACCTGCAGTTTATCAAGTTAGACATAAGAAAGATTGACACTGTGGGAATAACAATCATCATCTAGACATGTCATTCTGGGGGCAATAACACATTTTTCTGCACTTTGTTTTAGGGAGTTCGGTGTTCAGCTTGAAAGTCTGTAGAATAATTTGTTAAGAACTTGTAACATTTATTAGCAGAGCATGGGCATAAAACTAATAGAAAAATGTCCCTTAATATTGGTATTCCTTTTCAACTTGGCACCCTGAATTTTATTTTCTCTAGAACACCACTGAAACTAGCCAGGGTTATTTTAATGATTTCAAAGTATAGCGTAAATTAATCAACTTCCTACTGTCTTGTTTGTTACTTAAAAAAGAATGCAAGCAATATTTAAAGATATAAAGACCTTTATATACACCCAATATGAAAATAGAGCACTGCTATAAACTTGGACATGTCTGAAGGATAAGGAAACCAAAGTACAAACAACACCACCAATCTGCTATCACCAATAAAATCCTGTTAGAAGTCATTTCAGATTTCAGAATACTCTTCTCCAACAGCCTTTCCTGCCTCACCTGTGGTCACCCTGTGCTGCCTTTGCCTGCAGCAGCTGGAGAGGCCCAAGGCCCTTGCAAGGGCTGTGGAGCCGGGTGATCCTTGTCCGCCTCTGCCTCGGGACCTCGGGGTTACCCACAGACGTGCTTCAGGGTGATCTGAGCACATGAGATCTCATTGCTTTCCCATGAATATGTAATGTTGGGTTATGAAAGTGCAAGAGAGAAGTCTAAAAGACTCTCAAAAGTCCGCCTTACAGACCGCCGAACCAGGACGAGGAGACGGATGAGGAGTTCTACAGGCAGCTGACAGAAGTTGCGAAATCTTCAGCGCTTGTACTCGTGGGGGACTTCAACTTCCCTGACATATCCTGGAAGCACAACACAGCCCAGAGAAAGCAGTCTAGGAGGTTTCTGGAGAAAGTGGAAGATAGCTTCCTGACGCAGCTGATTAGTGAGCCTACCAGGGGTGGTGCCCCGCTAGACCTTCTCTTCACAAACAGAGAAGGACTGGTGGAGGATGTGATTGTCGGGAGCTGTCTTGAGCAGAGTGACCACGAAATGGTGGAGTTCACTATTCTTGGCGAGGCCAGGAAGGGAACCAGTAAAACCACTGTACTGGACTTTCGGAGAGCTGACTTTGGGCTGCTCAGGACACTGGTTGGTAGAGTCCCTTGGGAGGTGGTTCTGAAGGGCAGTGGGGTCCAGGAAGGCTGGGCGCTCTTCAAGAGGCAAATCCTAATGGTGCAGGAGCGGTCTGTTCCCATGTGCCCAAAGATGAGCCAGCGGGGAAGAAGACCAGCCTGGCTGAACAGAGAACTGTGGCTTGAGCTTAGGAGAAAAAAGAGGGTTTATAATCTTTGGAAAAGTGGGCTGGCCACTAGGGACGACTATAAGGATATCGCGAGGCTGTGCAGGGACAAAATTAGGAAGGCCAAAGCTCATCTGGAGCTCAATCTGGCTACTGCCGTTAAAGATAACAAAAAACGCTTTTATAAATCCATCAACACAAAAAGGAGGACAAAGGAGAATCTCCATCCTTTACTGGATGCAGGGGGAAACTTAGTTACAAGAGATGAGGAAAAGGCAGAGGTGCTCAATGCCTTCTTTGCCTCAGTCTTTAGCGGCAATACCGGTTGTTCTCTGGATTCCCAGTACCCTGAGCTGGTGGAAGGGGATGGGGAGCAGGATGTGGCCCTCACCATCCACGAAGAACTGGTTGGTGACCTGCTACGGCACTTGGATGTGCACAAGTCGATGGGGCCGGATGGGATCCACCCAAGGGTACTGAGAGAACTGGCAGAGGAGCTGGCCAAGCCACTATCCATCATTTATCAGCAGTCCTGGCTATCGGGGGAGGTCCCAGCTGACTGGCGGCTAGCGAATGTGACGCCCATCTACAAGAAGGGCCGGAGGGCTGACCCGGGGAACTACAGGCCTGTCAGTTTGACCTCAGTACCAGGGAAGCTCATGGAGCAGATCCTCTTGGGAGTCATCATGCGGCACTTGAAGGGCAAGCAGGCGATCAGGCCCAGTCAGCATGGGTTTATGGAAGGCAGGTCCTGCTTGACGAACCTGATCTCCTTCTATGACAAAGTGTCGCGCTGGGTGGACGAGGGAAAGGCTGTGGATGTGGTCTACCTTGACTTCAGCAAGGCTTTTGACACCGTCTCCCACAGCATTCTCCTCAAGAAACTGGCTGCTCTTGGCTTGGACTGGCGCACGCTTCGTTGGGTTAGAAACTGGCTGGATAGCCGGGCCCAGAGAGTTGTGGTAAATGGAGTCAAATCCAGTTGGAGGCCAGTCACTAGTGGCGTCCCCCAGGGCTCGGTGCTGGGGCCGGTCCTCTTTAACATCTTCATCAATGATCTGGACGAGGGCATTGAGTGCACCCTCAGTAAGTTTGCAGATGACACCAAGTTAGGTGCGAGTGTCGATCTGCTCGAGGGTAGGAAGGCTCTGCAGGAGGATCTGGATAGGCTGCACCGATGGGCTGGGGTCAACTGCATGAAGTTTAACAAGGCCAAGTGCCGGGTCCTGCACCTGGGGCGTAATAATCCCAGGCAGAGCTACAGGCTGGGAGATGAGTGGTTGGAGAGCTGCCAGGCGGAGAAGGACCTGGGAGTGATAGTGGACAGTCGGCTGAATATGAGCCAGCAATGTGCTCAGGTGGCCAAGAAGGCCAACGGCATCCTGGCTTGTATCAGAAATAGTGTGACCAGCAGGGCTAGGGAGGTGATTGTCCCCCTGTACTCGGCTCTGGTGAGGCCGTACCTCGAGTACTGTGTTCAGTTTTGGGCCCCTCACTACAAGAAGGACATCGAGGTGCTTGAGCGGGTCCAAAGAAGGGCGATGAAGCTGGTGAGGGGCCTGGAGAACAAGTCCTACGAGGAGCGGCTGAGGGAGCTGGGCTTGTTCAGCCTGGAGAAGAGGAGGCTCAGGGGCGACCTTATCGCTCTCTACAGATACCTTAAAGGAGGCTGTAGAGAGGTGGGGGTTGGCCTGTTCTCCCACGTGCCTGGTGACAGGACGAGGGGGAATGGGCTAAAGTTGCGCCAGGGGAGTTTTAGGTCAGATGTTAGGAAGAGCTTCTTTACTGAAAGGGTTGTGAGGCATTGGAACAGGCTGCCCAGGGAGGTGGTGGAGTCACCATCCCTGGAAGTCTTCAGAAGACGTTTAGATGTAGAGCTTAGGGATATGGTTTAGTGGGGACTGTTAGTGTTAGGTTAGAGGTTGGACTCGATGATCTTGAGGTCTCTTCCAACCTAGAAATTCTGTGATTCTGTGATTCTGTGATTCTGTCCTCTAGCAAGGCTATAGTGCTGGAGTTTTCCTCATCAGTGTCAATCATTTCATATTCTTGCACAAAGGCTTCATGAAAGGCCTTCGGCATCTCAGCAGGCTAGGTAGCTTTCTTGAAACACGGTATTCGCTATTGATCTCATTTTTAAAAGAATACAGAAACATTAACTTTATGGCACAAAAACTTTCATAGCTCAAGGAGAGAAGAAAACTCTCTCTGGGTTTGCATATGGGTCATGACAGGAAAGATACTGTTTTTCCTTTCAAATCTGCCTGGTTTCTCAGCATGTCTTAACTAAAGCAAACTGCATTTCAGTTTTCAGCTACATTTTACAAGTACCTTCTAGAATATATATATATATATACATATATATATATATATATATTTCCCCTAAAGTAAGACCAAGCCCTAAATCCAAAATAATCTATTTGAATGTTGTATCATTTTCCTTCTGATTCAGCCTCCTTCTAACACAGCACCCTGAGTCTCTGGGCTTGTCAGGAATGGTGCTTCTCCCTCCCATTCCTCTAAGAGCTGGGAGCCATTTTGTCTCCAGTGAGGGTGCTTCACAGGCCCTGTGTGCTAATGATGCAGCGGTAGTGCTTGAATAGCGTTGCCTGACTAAGTTGTCCAGTGACTTGTATTAATACTGACTTTCATTCTCCCTCTCCATTTATCTGCTCAGCTTACCAGCAAGAAATCTGCTTCAATAACTGCACTGCTTCAGAGATGTGACAGCATTAGGCACATCTTCAAATGGCCAAGCCCTGAAGTTGGCCTCAGTAACTGTACAGCATTGCTTTGTGGTACAGTACACATCTCCCTCACCCCCAGGTCCCTTGGTGGTCAGTGAGAGAAATACAGGCACTTCTGGAGCACAATGCACTTGCCTTTTTTTTTTTTTTTTTTTTTTTTTTTTTTTTTTTTTTTAATGTTTGATTGTCATTATGCCTACAGTGTGCCCTGCTCCTAATGACCAAGCTGATAGCTCTTCAATTAAAATTATCCCTTCAGCAAGGACTCCTCCTAAAATGCTCCCCAAACTGACTATTTAGGTAAAGCAAGAGCAGGGCATTGTCATGCATATACTCAGGGATACTTTTTCCTTTAAAAAAAAGCCTGGGGTATCTGAAGCTCTCAAATAGGATGCTCAGTTGCTGTCATGATGATGACACAAGTCTCTGTGTCAAGAGCATCTTCAACTTGACTGAATGAGACCCCCCTAAACTGTTTAACTTTTTTCTTTTACCAATTCTTAAAATCCAGCTGACCACTGCTAATCAGTATCTCAAAATACATTACAAACATTTCCTGCCTCAGCTGTGTACAAAAGCCCCATACAGAACCACAGAATCACAGAATCATCTAGGTTGGAAGAGACCTCCAAGATCACTGAGTCCAACCTCTGAAGTAGCACTAACAAGTCTTCCACTAAACCATATCACTCAGCTCTACATCTAAACGTCTTTTAAAAAGTCTTTTAAAGACATCCAGGGCTGGTGACTCAGCCACTTCCCTGGGCAGCCTATTCCAATGCCTAACAACCCTTGCAGTAAATAAGTTCTTCCCAATATCCAACCTAAACCTCCTATCCAGAAACACTGTCTCCCAGCTATTTGTACATATTTTATCCATGAACAACCAGGTGAATCTTGCAGAGGGGAGAGACTCGATGGCCAGAACCTCCTCTGCACACCCTAAGCGTGCAAATAAACGGATGTTTACTCTGTGATCACCCCTCACCCCACCTGTGGACCCGCGTGTGGCTCGGGGGACCCCCTGCTTTAAAAACGTGTGTTCCCATGTACGTATGCATGCATTTATTTATTTATTTCCCGGGGAAAACCCTTTTCTGGCAGGCGGCGAGGCTGCCAGCAGGGGTCAGCGTCTGCCCGCGTACCCGCAGCGCTGCAGCGGTGCCGGTGCCTCGGTTTTCCCACTCGCTTTTCAGCTACTTTTCTTAGCCAGCCCAGTAGGTTTGCGTTTTCTTGGGATGCAATTAGACATTTTCGTTCTGTAGTGGAATTGGGTTGCCTGGGCTGCCTGGTCTTGCTCCTGTGCTGTGGTTTGCTGCCCATGGACTTGCACTGATGCAGCTGTCTGTGTGACTGTACTCTAAAAAGGAAAATAACACCAAGGTTTTTTCTTTTCACTGGTGGCCCGAGAGTGGTTTCTCCCCAAAGTTACTTGTCTGTGGTATCGTGGGCTGCAAATGGTGCCCCCTGTTAAGCGATTTGAATCAGGTCTATACAATAAGCTTGCCCACTGCACAGCCTTCCCCACCATGACCATGACTATCACCATTACAACCATCCCCAGATCTTCCTCTCTTCCTCCATACACCCCGTCACCAGCCATGCCCAGACCCTCCTCAGCTTCCATCACTACTCCTCCTGAAGCAGACCTCCCCTTTACTCTGACTCTTCAGTCCACCTTGCCCTTTTCCTTCCCCAGCTGAGGACCTCCTAGCCTTGCCACCACCTCTCTGCAGCGAGGGACATCCGTCCTGCCAGGCCATTGCTCCCATATCTTCCCTGAGCTCTGTGGTTGTATATGGGATGCCAGTCCAAAGGAGACAAGGCACTAACAAAGTCAAGGTCCTGTGTGTGAAAGGTCTGAGAAGCAAGGTGTGAGCAGCAAGGTATCAGGGCTCTTGCTGAGCTGGGAAGTCAGTAAGAGAGCTGTGATCCATCAAGGGCTGCCTCCCACCTGCAGGAAGCTACCAAAAGGGCAGCCACCATCTTGCAGCAGTGAGATTTAGGGGCCTCTGCTGAATTCTTGCAAGGCACTGTGGCTGGAGCCCTTCATCACTTTCCTGGACACACGTGGGCCCATCCCTGAGTGACAAGATAAAGTGTGAGGCCACAGCAAGTGGCTCCATGCTGTCTCACCTCCAAAGAAAAGAATACCTCAAAGACACTGAAGGGAAAGCAGTGACAATCTGTTGTGGCTAGCCCTACTCTGTAGTCTTCCCACTCAGTCACACAAGGGAGGACTGCTCTGTGCCGCATGATTCCATGCAATCCCTAATGCCACCCTACGGGATAGTGGACATCCTCTAAGTAGGATAGGCACAGTTTCTGTGGAAAATGGCAGCACTGGTATATACTGTCAAATCATGTATGACAAAATAATTTGTTATACCCTTTAAGCCCAAACCAGTCCCACCTGCTTCCTACAGTTAGAAACACTTTCTGTTTATAAGACAAAACCTACCAAATAAGAAATGCTGAAAATTCTTGCTTGCATATCACAGTGTTAGACATCCCAGCACCTTTTCTTCAAGCAAAGTAAATAAATATAAATAAACATATTTTGGCAGTGCTGGTGTGGGGGCTTTTGTGTGTATGGTGTCTGTTTTTTTGGCTGCAGTTCTAGGGAAAAGTTTTTCCCCAGTCTTGGGAACGATTCTCGCCTGTCCCTTGGGTAGCAGGGTCAGGGTTATGCATGGCAATGGCCACGCAGGAACAACCCTGACATGGAAGGACTTACGAGCTGTAGTGCTGAAGCCCTGTTCTGTTTCTCAGGGCTACAGACTAGGAGTTGTTACTCTCCTCCCTGCTGCTGAGAAAATTTTTAGGCATCTTTGCCACAGGAGGCCAGTACAGTATTACCTGTCTGACTTGTGGGGAAGCTGTCATGAGATGCATACCCTGAGGGAGATGCATATATAGAAAGCTGCCTTGGTGGCGCATCTTCATTGGTGTACTCCATGAGCACTGTGTGAGCTTCTTCTCAGCAGCTTGTACCTCTGGCCTCTGCAGTGCTTCTGGTGCAGGGGCAGGCTGGGAGAGGATTTGGTGGGAGAGAAGTTTATTTAGGCTCAGGTGATGTAGAGAGCCTTCCCAGGCAGGCGATATCTGGCTTTAATTTGCCTTGGGAGAGAGGCTCCTTGGCACATCTGAGCCCTGGGGGGGTGAACATGACTGTTGCTTAAAAAGCCGTGTTCTCCTTTGCCTGAGCCAGGCAGGCATGGTGGCATGCCCTGCTGGGCAGCACCACACATTCCCTCTTCCAGTAGATATTTTTTAGAATTTGGCTTTCTGCCTGGTAATGCAAAGCTGACTGAGTGTAGAGGTAATATTTTTGCAGTCTTGGTGGGAGAAAGGCTTTGATGGATTATGAGATGCACAAGACAGAAAACATACTGCTTTTGGATATTCTACCAAGAAGATGTCATATTTTGTAGCCTCATGGGCTCTAAGATTAAATTCCTCTTCATATTTGATTGCAGAGATACTACGTTCTGCTTAGTGATACTCAGGAAAATAATGCTTTAAATGATATATTACCAGCTACATCATTTGCCTCCAGCATTATATTTTGCAACTAAAAAGCAGGCTACACAAAACCTCCTAAAATAATTTAGATAGTCTGTTGATCTTATTAGCATCTCAAAACTTAACAACAAAAAAAGAAATTCTGTACTAATACTTTAAAAACAGATGTTCAACTGCTTGGGCTGGGATGAAAAGGATGAAAAAGGATAATAAATATTGCTTAAATACTGTATTAGCCCTTTCATGGTCAAAGTCCAGATGGGTGGTTGCTGGATCAATTTCTAGCTGTGGCTAAAAAACCTTTACTGCTGTGTGGCTCCAGACAGATGAACCCCAAATGAACTTTCCTTGGCTAAAATCTCTCCTCACCTTCATATGGTAACATCTCACCTATGTCTCATTGCTGGTGGAGGCATTGTAAGACAAGAAAAAAAAAAAGAAGAAATAAAAGTGAAGAAAAGTTCTGTAACTACAGAGAAATGCAGTCATTTGAGATTTTCTTGAATGGTAAATGCACTGTGTCTTAGAAGCTTAGATACCATGGTGATAGTTGCCTTAGCAATGTTTTAGCTACGTGGGTAATCACAATCAAACCTGTCTCTTGTGGCAAAATGATGCTGTATTATTTCATTTTTTGCAAAGCTTTTGTGAATGTGCAATAATGTGGTTTATGATTTGGTATCCAGGCATCAGGTTTTCTCTCAAGCTTCTTGTCCTTGGCATTCTTTTATTTTTCATTGATGTTAGTTCTTAAAATAAATGTCTTTCAGGCTAAGGCTCTGTACTTATAAGAGCCTAACTAATTTAGTCCTTACTCACCCCAAGATAAAACTCCCACTTTTTGGGATGACACGAGATCAATTTTAGAGGTTGTGTTCAGGTTCTCATCTTTAAAAAAACTAGTACAGGTGGAGCTCATGTTTCCACAGCCTGACATCACTTGAAAGTCTGTATACTTTCACAGCAGGTGCTCAGACAAACCAAATGTTATGAAAAATGTAACAAGTGGGAAGGTATCTCAATTATAATTTACAGTCTTAATAAAACCAGTATGTAAATATATATAGTGAGATTGAAGACAAGAACAATTATATTTTCCATGTGCAGTTGGAAATATTTGCATTCCAAAGTTATCTATTAGAGTGGAAGGCAGGTTGTGATTTTAGCACAGGCAGCAAGTGGCTGCCTAGTAGGGCAGTAACATACCAGAGGTATCATAAGGGTGTTGGTAGGGTGGTGTTGGCCTCTGTGTGCTGTGAGTTGGCCCACTCCACACCACCAGCCTTTGATCTCAAGGTGCAATGCAACAAGCCCCGCATTCCTGGACTTTCACTCAGGATTTTGTCTTGGGTCAGCAATATTCAATGCTTTCCAGATGATGGAAAAGGCCTGGACCAGATCAGTGATGGTGTAGTTGGTACTACATCAACCATGCTTCTGCTCCTTATACTGGGTGACAAAGGGACTTGTTCATTCAAGGAAATATCTGGGGGAGAGGTATCATCCATTGAAAACTGGAGTGTCATTGGTGTTTTTGTGCCATGCCCCAAAGTGGGATCCCTGTGAAGAGAGTAACTTTGCTAACTTCTTTCAGTAATTCAACACACTCTCCCTAGTGCCTTCCCTTTCTTTCTCCTCTCTTTCAAGAAAACCAAGAAAGGACAAGTAAGCAGAGGCTTATTTTTGCTGATGTTTTACAGGCTACTAATGATGGGAAGAGTCAAATTAGTCAATCTAAGCACAGGTCCTTGTAAGGACAGGTAAAGAAGGTTAGGATATGAGAACTAAGGATACTGGGAATAGAAAGGCCTAGAGAAGGATATGCCACCTGGGGCAATTCTGATTTAGATTTGTCTTGCAAGCCCATCTTTGCTCGGAGCCAAGATCTGTGTTTCTATTACTGTGTATTTCAGTCATTCCTTTCAGGATCCTCTATCCTCTTTGAGCTGTAAGACTGGGAGAGCTCAATGCTGCACAAAGCCATGATTGCCTTTCTGTTATTTCCATTTCCAGTGATTTCTCCTGCTGGGCCTATTTCCTATTACTGTGCTATTTCTGCCCCACAGCCCTGCAGGTCTACCTGTCCTTTGCTGAGGTCCCTGGAGGGAAGGGTAGGGACATGCTCCAAAATGGCTGCTATCCCCAGCCGTGGGGACACACAAGGCTGACAGGCCTGTCCCAGCCTCTTGCTGTCTTCTGTGGTGGCTTTGCCACTTTGCACTTAAATAGACCCATAATTAGGTTCCTCAGCATGTGTTCAAGAAGGGCTGCTCTCTAACTCGGTCTCCGTGTCTGATTTGGGCACTTTGTGATATTCAGAAGTGCAGTTTTTTTTTTTTTTAACTTTTCACACTGAATTTTAATGATCAAAGTATAAAAGCTTTTTGACTGTTACGCACTAAGTTTTATTATAATCACTGTTAATAATCATATAATAGAACCTAATTTTCATCAAGGTGGAATTCACATTTCATAAGCGCCGCTGGCAGCTGGTGAAATGGCATTTTGTCTTCAGAAACCTTGAGTATCTGATCTGTTTAACGAGGGGCTGCTCCCTGTGGCAGCACTTCAGCATGACAGTGGCTTTCTGAGGGAGCCTGTGGGCCAGGAAGGGAGCAGTGCTCTCAGTAGGGCTGTGGCCACTTCTGTGGTCAAGGTAAAAGCTGTACGATGTGGTGAAATGGCATTAACACAACCCCAGGTGTTCTGTGGGGGGAGCTTTCTGAGCCTGTGGCCTCTGCAACAGTCCCTAGAGGACCCAGGCCGGTGCCCAGGTGCTGGGTGGCAGAAGGGCTGGCATGTGCAGTTGCTGCATCCAACAGGAGCTTGGGTCTCATCGTCTTCATATCTGATGTTCTCAGCACGTAAGTCTCCTCTTCAAATTTGGCCAGAATTTTGGTCCCAGTTCCACTTTCCCAATGCTAAGAGGTCTGTAAATCTGAGTTAATTCTTCCCGGCATAAGCTGGATTTCCATGCACACAGATCTTGAAGAATTGGTATTTATGTGCTTCTGAAGTAAAACCCAAAGCTTGTTGATAGCACTGTGGCTGCATTTGTTTCTCATTAACCAGCCACAAAGCCAGCCCTCACTGATCCATAAGTGATTATGGCTTATTGTGTGGGACAGGTCAGTGCAAGTTCCTGGAAAATATGTGGGAGAAAATCATGGCAGACACGGAAAAGGTCTCTTTATATAATTCTGTGCTTTTTATAATGACTAATTTTGAAGTTGCAAAGAGGTTTAAAACTTTGGATTTATCCCTGGTGGAAATAAACCAACATGAGAAATATCCAAAGGTGCACAAAAAAATCTACTGCTTGGCATTTTTAACACGCTTGTACCGAAGTAAACATTGAGTCAATTCAATTTAGTCCTAATATATTTGTTTTCTCTTTCTTTAGGAGAACACCCTCCAGGGACAGATGTACTTGGATAACAAAGATGACAGTACAATTTCTAGACAACAAGAGATGGAGCTGAATCAGACCCCTTCACATGAAACCGGTTTATCTGCAACAGTGGCATCCAAACCGGGGACGAGAAGTTGCAATGAGCTGCGGCTATTAAAAGAATATCATGGCATGGTAGCTAGTCTTGGAGAGCCACAGACGCTTTGTGAAGATAGAGCAATAGGGGAGGATGACTGTGTTGCTTTGGGGAAGGATTTCACTCAAGTTCCCATACAGGGAAGGTAAGAATTAGGACAAACAGAATATTTTTCTTCTAATTCAAATTCATTTTTACTTCCTTGCAGAGAAGATATGTATTGTCAATAAGAAAATGTTGTTTCTCCCACAAAGAGAACAGGAAGCTTAATGGGGCATCAGAGCAGTCTTAATTGCCTTAGGAGGGTGGTGGATCACTGTATTTCTGAACTAATCTCAGCTTTAATAGCAGCTATTGGCCCATTTTGCTCTTTTCAAGATTAGACGTGGCTTTTCTTCCCTACTTGGTGTCACAAAGCGTCACAAAACATACAGAGATAAAGTAGTCTTCAGGCCTCAGCCCTCATCTTTTTCAGAAAGCAGTACCCACCTTGCTGCAAGGACAGGCAGTAGCTTCATGCCTTCTGATAACACTTTTCCTGTTGAGTAAAATGTAGTCACTGTGAGTAATTCAGGAATAGGTGTAAAATTAAAGAAACATCCCTATGCTGTCTTTTACAGACAAATGCATGTCTAATGTTTTATAGTAATATATTAGGGATTGGGAAAGGATCTCCTGAAGTTTCTCCTTGTTTAATTTTTACCTCTCTTGCTCCTGCAATATATATATATATATTACATATAAATATATATATATATAATCGGGCTTGTAGTGTATATTTCAGCCAATGTATGTTAGTTGCAATTAAAATACTCATGTGATCTATATGGCCCCTCTATTATGAGTAATTACCCTATAATCAACGTGACTACTCAACAGAATGCAGATGAAACCGTGGATAAACCTTTGCAGGTTCACAAGATTTTTGATGAGTTTCAGTAGAATGTGTTAACTTTTAATGTCAATTGTTCTTTTGCTTGCAATGAAACCTACTAACCATTAAAAAAGGAGGAGAGTAAATCCTTTTTATTTTTATTTTTTATTTTTTCCTCCATAAAAAGGTTCACTAAACTGGCATGTCTGTATGGTTTGTTTTAATGCATCTACTTAACTTAAATTGCTGAATTATCTTTCAGGGATAAGATTCCTAGGCTTTCTGAATTGTTCAAATGTGAACTGAGACAAGACTTTCTAAAAAAACTATTTAACAGAACAGAGGATTTATCTCAGCTGCAAAAATTACCTTTAAGAAGGTGTTCTTGGGTTAACTGAGGTCCTTTTTTCAGGGAGGTAGATACCAGAAATGTTCTGGACTGAACATTTCCATCTGACTGCAGCATAATCCTGTAGGTATTTTATGGTTAGTGTGTTTATTGTCTTGAGATGCCTACCTATCAAAATGCTTTCTCATTTCCATCATATATTGAAGAACAATACCCTCCAGGTTTTGCTAGATTACATAAGGCTTGCTGGGCTCTCTGTGAAGACTGGACCATCCACAGTGGTTGTGGACCGTGCAAAGAACATCCTTCACACTGAAATAAGAGTCAGCCTTCTTGTTAGGAACAGACTTCCTCCAGTACTGCTCACTATAGGAAACACAGGCATGTTCCTCTGAACTGCACAGCAAATGAGGTCTAGTGGTGTTCAGTGGGACTGCATCTGTCTAAGGTGTATATTTGCACTGAACTGCGCTATGTGGTATATTGTGGTCTATGCGATATATTGTAGAAATACAGGTTTAGCATAGTGCAAAACACCATTGAAGTTTGGATTTTGATTTTGAACTTCATTCATTCATTCTCCTCAGCCTTTGCATAATGGATTGATCAGGCTCTTTTTCATTAATATCTCATTTCATCTTGTTACACACAAGTGCCTTTCACAGACATCATGCCATGACACCTTCCTGAGTCCCTTACCTGGCAGGAAGGTTTCACACTGCTCTCTGACCATGCTCCTTAGGTCCGCCCTGACATTTCCAAAAGCACAGGCTATTTCCTTCTATCTTGTCTCTGCATGTACAAGCTGTGTCCACAAAGAAAAGCTCTTCGGTCTCCTTGGTTTCAGCAGCAGCAGTGCTGCTTCCAGAGGAGAAGCCAAACATATCTTTGTGTCAACGAAATCTGAAATCCTCCTTTTTGATCCACTGGAAGGGGGTGATGTCAGCTGCTTTCAGCCTAGGAGTTAGTGAGCTTCAAAGGCCACCATAGAAATACATTTTTCAATAGAAATAAGATGAATAGTAATACCTGGTAACCAATTACTTTCTGATGCTATTTAAAACTATGTTACTGAAAAAAGAAAGTCCTTCTTTGGAACATAAAAGTGGCGGAAAAGTGGGTAATAAAGTAACCAGACCCTGTGGCATTCATTTCATGTTGTCCTTTTGGTCTTTATTTTTTATTTATTTATTTATTTTTTCCTTGATGTAATTTTTGGCTGTACCTCTTTTAGGTGGTCAGATAATAATGTTACCTTCTTAAAAGAAAATAAAAAAAATGATGGCCATTGTGCATTGAGTATATCGTGAATTTTTCATGAGAAATTAGTGAAAAGAAGGTAATGAAACCAAGCCCTAGAATTACTCCACTGAAGTTACATTTAGATGAATTTGGCCCTGGAATTTGTTGGTTATTTAATGTGATAGTCCTTGGAAATTTTTTTGTTAACTTTAGTGTCTTAATGTTTAAGAAGATAAATCCCTGGGATAAAAAATAATATTTTTTTTTAATATATTTGAATTTGTGTTTCATCAGGCAAAACTATTTCTCTCAGTATTTCTCCTGTCTTTCAGTTTCACTTACGTAATGCTCACTTCTGTAAGAAAAGGTAAAAACAATCAAACAAATTCATCTCTTCCTTTACCCTGAATCTGTGGTCCCAGGATCAGTAGGGAAATGATTGGTTTGCGGTGAGAAGGTCAGTGAGTTAAAAATCTCTGTTGAATTCTTGGTTTGCACCAATACAACAGAAAGAATGCAATTGCATTTCCTGTTAGTTGGAGAAGCTGGGAGAGGATAAGCTCTACTGTATTGCAAGAAAGTGAAATTATGCCTTTAGGAGTAAGGGATTATAAATCTTAGTTTTGATTTATAATTATGATGACATACTGCTCATTTAAAGGACGTTTATGCGACTTAGAATTTGATGTCAAAAGAAGACATGGTTACTGTCTAAATAAGTAAAATTTATGTGACAATTTAAAAGCTTCTTCAGACAGGGGGAAAAGACTGAGGAAAAAAATAGCTCTAAAATGTTCAAAACATTCTTTATGTGTCCTAAGACTAATTTTGATCTTTGGCTATTAGAATAAAGTGGGATCTTCTATTCAACAGCCACACAGGGAAAGCAGTTGTTTTCACATTATAATTGCATGTTTATGTAGGAACCATTCTGATTTTTCATGTCAATCATGCAAATATTAGAGAAGAGTCCAGGACAGATAAATAACTTCACAGCAAACTGACACATCCATTATTCTCGTGTACCTTCTAGTGATATTGCTCACTGCTTGACTGGTGTGACACTTTTGTCTTTCATTTCTTATCAGAAATGAATGCCTCTGAATTTTGAATTTCTTGTGAGGATCCTGAAATGATATGACACTGCAGTGAACAAGTAATATTGAAGAAATTTTAAAGTCACGTCTTTGATAATTGATCTAATGTGGTTCATTTGATGTTGAATATGCTCTCAAGTGTTCATTGCTAATATGGAGGCATGTGGCCACAACACAGCTTGGTGGGAGCACACTGTGTGGGTGCATAGGACTGCAGAGACTCCATTAGTTCAGATTACATTTCTCTGCTGCTGCCCTCTGCATCACAAAATCCCCTTCAAAAACTGAAGTTGTACCTCAAAAGAAGCAATCAGCGCTTCTAGCAAACTTTTAGCTTGAACGGTAGGAAGTATAAAAGAAAGAAAATGTTATGCAAAATAGGCAAATAAATTATTGGAAAGATCTGCTGCTCCTTTCTAACTAGCTGTTCCCCAGTTTCTGGAGAAGAGCTTCTGGGAGGGGTAGCAGAAGGATGGCAAAAATGTGGTTGTATGCCATAACTTCAGGGCAATGTTGGGCTTCACTTGATATGGGGCCTGGAGTATCAGAGACCTGGGTCTGCTCTGCCTGGAGAAGAGGAGACTGAGGGGGGATCTCATCAATGTCTATAAATACCTGAGGTGTGGGAGACAGTGGGATTTGGCCAACCTCTTTTCAGTGGTTTGTGGGGATAGGACAAGGGGCAATGGCCGCAAGATAGAGCCCAGGAAGTTCCACACCAACATGCGAAAGAACTTCTTCACGGTGAGGGTGACGGAGCACTGGAACAGGCTGCCTAGGGAGGTTGTGGAGTCTCCTTCTCTGGAGATATTCAAGGCCCATCTGGACGCCTACCTGGGCAGCCTGCTCTGAGGAACCTGCTTTGGCAGGGGGGCTGGACCCGATGATTTTTTGAGGTCCCTCCCAACCCCTACAATTCTGTGATTCTGTGAAAAGATGCATGTCCCGTATAAGACTGATTTTAACTTTTTTTTTTTTTTTTTTTTTTCTGTTAATGAAATACACAGACAGAAACCTCACTCATGATGAATTTTCCTGTGTTCAAAGTTCTTCAGTTCTGTTTTTGTGTACAATTTATCTTCTCAGTGCTTATTTGTTATAATTATTTACAACATTTCAAATTAGTCATGTATTACCATTTCTGTTCTATTATCAGCAGACTAAAACCCTAGCAGTACCCTGTAGCCACTTAACTGCTTTTTGATTTTGACAGGACATTTTTGTAAGCAAAAATCCACCAATATTAATTTTTGTTTCTCAGTGCTTTGTTGAAGGAATTAGGAAGCACTAATTAACTGCTTCACACTTTTTCCACTGTCAAGCTAAAAACTGAACTCAGCACTAAGTGAAAAATTTGCAGAGTACCAACCTACAGAGATCAAATATTACAACTGAGTTCCTATGACATTCCAGAAGACTTGATTTCTGCAAGCAGCTGCTCTTTTTAACATGTTATTAACCATATTAATAACATGGTTATGCTGGGTGTTGGGTTCTTCTTAGTTAGACCTCTTAGGCCAATTGTGGAAAGAAGCCAGTAGCCTACAAGCTTCAATCCTTTTTGGGGTCTGACAACTGTTTCCTCATGTAAACCTCTTTTTCAAGAGGAGGGAAGGCTTTTAATGTCAGCTATGCTTTTTTTTTTTTTTTTTTTTTTTTTTTTTCTTGTTTCTTTTTACATTATAAGGTTGAAGGGTTAAGCCAATAAGACAGCCAGACTTTGAGAAGAAATGTGTTGCATAGAGGCAATCATAGCTGAGCAGGAGGGCATGCATGGGGCTTATATAGCTGATGTGAGGAGCTATCAGTGTAAGATGAAGCAACTAACTCAGTCACTCAGTATACCTCAGTGAAGCCTTTTCTTTGAAAAACTGTTCTGTATGCATTGTTCATTATGCTTTTATCTCTCTAAATCATGAAACATCCATTGAAAGAGGAACTGTAAGCTAGGTATCCTAGTTTCTAAGTAAATCTCCTGATAATCAGCATTGTTTTATCTCTTTTTCTTGTTCCTTCTTCCAGTGATTATTTTCTTGAAGATAAAAGGGTCTCAAGGAAGAGATGAAGGGTTTGCAGGATACTGTTACTCCCAGTAGTTAGGGTAGCCAGGTGAGAGCTGGGGTATCTTAGATCATACTGAGTGTTTGCCAAAAAATACTGCCACAGCCTCTGCCCGGGACTGGCTCCTGGAGAATTGCTGCTGAGCACAGAGGAGGCTCTGGGACACAGGTGGATGGAGAAGTATCTGCCAGGAGAGATATCATGAAAATGCAGGCAGTAGCAATATTGAGAAGGATGAATGCAAGCCCTTGTATGTGGCTACAGAGAGACACTGGGCAAAGCTGAAATAGTGTGAAATAGAGTGAGACCAGGGTGTGGTGAACTGTGGAATGAGATAGATAAAAGCAAGTTAATGCCATGGTTGTAAGCCAGGCTTTAATGTGATCAGTCCCCAGTTATGATAAAACATCCTAACGTTCCCAAAGCTGCAGTTAACAAACTGTCAGTACCAAACCTTGAAATGAGCCAGCAGACCTAACGACACTCCTTGTTTCCTCTGAATACCTTGCACTAGTGAGTATTTACAACTCCACCTTCCAACAAAAGATTAGAAATATTAGCAAAATAAAAGCATGGAAGTCCATGATCCCTCAAAAAACAAGCAAACAAACAAACAACAAACAACCCCACCCACACTAAACAGTCCTACAGAAAGAAACTTTTTGTTCCTTCCTTTTTTTTTTTTTTTTTTTTCTCTCTCTATTTTTTTTTTTCTTTTTTAGAGAGCAGTTCTGCTTGGTGATAGAGATGTGTTTCAGTCTGCCCAACACTTTAAATGTCTCTCCATTAGAATTAATTAGCATCAGATTGATTTGTCCTCTTGCATTAGAAGCACTGGAAATCATTCCTCAGCTACAGCAAAAGTTTCCAGGATGGTGACAGTCATACATTTAAGAGCTGAAGTTCATGTTAAATTGAATGCACTTGATGGAAAAATAGATAAGCGGAAATGGAAAGAATTAGCCAGTGAATTAAAAACAAAAACAAAAAAGGATCATGGTCTGCAGACTGGCAAATCATTTTTTTTTTTTTTTTTTTTTTTTCCAAACTGAAAATTGCAATTCATAAGGAGCTCAAGTGATTTACTCTGAAATACAGCAAAAGCTGATAAATGAGTCACCAAAATGCTTACAGTGACCAAGCAAGCAATTCTCTGCTTGATAGGTACTAATGGGACTTCATGGGCAACCTGGAATAATTGTGCTAATGGACCAGCAGAAGTCAGAGACCACACAGAGCTCTGTCCACAGCAGGTCAGAGCTAAGTCAAGGACAGAATAGTGAGCTGGAGCCAGGTCCTGTCAAAAGTGGGTAGCTTCACAATTAATGTACTTGATTTTTTTTTTTCCTTTGGACATTTTATATTTCTTTCAGGCAGGGTGAAATAGAAAATAGATAGATTGGCACTTACAGAAACTCACAGTTTTCAGAAATGCAGCAGAAGATACTGACTCAGTACTGCTTGTGAATTAGCATCACTCAGAAGCAGCTGTGAAGGGCTGAGGGTTTTGCTCACACTTTCTGAGCAATTCCCCTTTTCTCTGCCAGTTAGTAGGGACAGTAGACACAGTCCATCTGCCAGTCACCTCCTGGTGTCATCCAGGAGAGTTTTTATAAGGGCTCCCTTGCCTGAAGTGAAGCTCTGGCAATGATGGAGTATGAAAGCATTTGTCTCAGACAGCCATGCTGGCATTTATATTGAACTGGTATGTGTGGCAGAGCATTTGCTGCAGTTGCTATTTGAGAAGGAAGTGCTATGTTATTGATGAATTTATTGTAAGAAGTCTAATCCTTACCTAATACAGTGCTTCCTTTAATAAGGTAGGTAAATATTTCTCAGTGACTTTTCTACCCACTCTTGTGGTCTTATGCAATTGATTTTCTCTTCTTCTTATAAAATAAAAAAGTAAAAGCAGCTTGAAATATTCTTTTGTCTCCAATCTTTCTAGTAGTGATAGGAGCAACTCTGCCTCCTCAGCCATGTCAATGACATGTGAGTTGCAATCCTCTTTAGGAGTGTATTGACAGCTGGTACATCATGTAAACCTCTTAGAGTGAAAAGCATGAACCTGCATTTAGTCTGATAAAAGGAACTGTAAACCCAGAAAGGAGGGTAACAGAGAACGCTCTTCTGTTTTGTCTGATGCATCTTTACTTGTGTAACCTAACAGCAGGGATATGTCATAATATTACATAAATACACAGTTTTATAACATCTATTGGTAGCACACGGCTTCTTTGCTGAGCTGTACAGAGTGGCTGCACAGTACATTTCTTTGTGTACTGTACAGAGTAGCTCCCACTGCTTGTTAGTGCAGGTCAATAAGACCAAACTCTCAATGTGGAGTGGCACAATGGACTGTCCCCAGATACGAGCTAAGCCAGACCTGTAAGTAATAGGGATGTTTCAGAGTAAAAAATTTAAACATCAGTTTCTGGAAAGCTATTGTTTTTGATCACAAATTAAATAACAACATACACCCATTGCAAATCTGTTCATAGTTGTATAACAGTATTGAAGAGGATTACAGGGCCAGAAATATTTCAACTAGCCTATTTTTTTAGAAGACAGACTATCTTTGGCAGAAAAGAAAGATAGATTGTCATAAGCATTTTTTTATTTTTTATTTTTTATTTTTTAATTTGGGTATGGTACTAGTCACAGCTCTGAACCTGTAGGTCTGTCAACAAAGCTGAAAGAGCTCCGTTAATGTCATTGGGCCTGTCATGCTTTTCTTCAGCTGGAAATATGATGTTTGTGAGGCAGAACACGAGTTCCACGTCACAAGCAGTTAACAAATGTACCAATTTATATACAATTTAGAGTATGAGTGAATTTTCTTGTTGTGTCAATCCAACAAATGTGTTTTAGAGGCTCAGACAGGCAGGACAGAGAAAAGAGAATTCTGGGTCTTCATACCTGTCAAGCACTGTATGAATCTAGGGAGATTTAGGTCATACAAATAATGCCTTGAGGTCATCAAAATGAAGTATTGACACCAGCCTCCTTATATGTAAAGGTATTTGTTTACTTGCATGCAGAATTAGTCATCAGGTTCCTGCCCCTGCTATCTATTCATTTCTTCAGGGGCAAGATCTTCATAGTATCATGGTCTGCATCACATTTGGTCTTTGTTATCAAGGAGGATGCTCTTAGTAGTATTATAGCCTGTCTTATTGAGGTTTCAGTGTTTGGTTACTGACAAAAGTGAAGTCAATATATAAACTGCAGTAACACCACAGGGTTGAGACTTTAACCATACCTATAGCAATGAAGAAGAAATGTTGATGGAGTCTTTCATTCCTTTCTAAATTTATAGCCTTTTTAAAATTTAATGCCTATACATTTTTGGCTTTAGTTAAAATTTGCTCTTTTATCTCCACCATGTGTAAAGATATTTTTCTTATCCAGCCCACAATTTTACCTAATGATTCCAGAGGAGATAATTCCTGTAGCTTTAGTTCTTTCACTATTCTGATTAATTTTCAGATTGCATAACCTTAAAATAGTACAAAACATACTTTTGCTTCTCATACACTTCATTTTTTTTTTTTTAAACATTACTTTGAAATTGGTGGATGAAAAGCTTGACATGAGCCGGCAGTGCACACTTGCAGCCCAGAAGGCCAACTGCATCCTGGGCTGCATCAACAGGACAGTGGCCAGCAGGGTGAGGGAGGTGATTGTGCCCCTCTGCTCTGCCCTTGTGAGGCCCCACTTGGAGTGTTGCGCCCAGGTCTGGGGCCCTCAGCACAAAAAGGATGTGGAGCTGTTAGAATGAGTCCATGGGAGGGCCACAAAGATGATCAGAGGGCTGGAGCACCTCTCCTATGAAGAAAGGTTGAGAGAACTGGGGCTGTTCAGCCTGAAGAAGAGAAGGCTCCCAGGAGACCTTATTGCAGATTTTCAGTATTTAAAGAGGTCTTACAAAAAGGATGCAGGGTGATTTTCACTTGAGAAGATAATGATAGGACCAGGAATAGTGGTTTTAAACTAAAAGAGGGGAGATTTAGATGAGAGAATAAGAGGAAATTCTTCACTAATAGGGCTGTGAGTCACTCGAACAGGTTGCCCAGAGAGGTTGTGGATGCTCCATCCCTGCAGGTGTTCAAGACCATGGGCAATCTGATCTAGTGGGTGGCATCCCTGCCCATGGCAGGGGGGGTGGAACTGTGCAGTCTTTAAGGTCCCTTCCAGCTCAAGCCGTTTTATGGTTCTATGATTCTATAAATTGTAATCTACTTTTAAGTGCCATGGGTGAAGTGCAATGTCATTATCTGGGCTTTAAAGTTTTTCTGTTTGTGTAGAGGAAATAACATTGTTCCATATTGAATATGGAGGTCTCTCTCATTTTGTTCTCTCTCTCTCTCTTTCCCCCCCAACTTCATTGCTCCTCTGCCTAGAGTATCTGTTTTTTCCTTTGTGTTTTCATATTGTCAGAGTGCCCTTCAGATTTCCTGCTATACCATGCCCTATTGATAATTTCTTTCTGCAAACTGCTTGTGCAGACTGTATTAAAAAGACATTTGTTAGTGCAGTGGCTGTTTATCTTTGCAACAGTTTCTTCAGTTGTCTTATTCAAAAGATATATGTGAGAAGCTGTGTTTTGTTGGCATTACACTTTATCCAGCTTTCAGGCATCTGATGTGCCTTTCAGACTTCTCTTATTTGGAGATGCTGTTAATTTAAGAGTGCTAAACCTTTTTGATATGCTTGATTTTATAATCAAACAGCTGTGTAACAGGTCCCGTGCATAGCAAAGGACAGACTTTTTTTTTTTTTTTTTTTTTTTTTTTTTTTTTTCCCCTGACGAAAAGCCTATTATTTCATGATTTTCAAAATGCTAATGTGTGTTGAAAATTAATAGATTATTCAAGCAGTAAGCTTCTTCAAGAAGCAAAACAGTTATAAACTTTCTTCTATCTTTAACTGTCTGAATTACCTGTGCTCCATGGCACCTCTGCCATGATGGGACCAATAACAGAGATTCTTTGTCTCAATTCTTCTGCTTTTGGAGACAGTCATATTTGTCTTGCTTCTTTAGTGGTATTCATTTGTAAGGACCTGCTGGTTTTTCATCTCCCCTTGTGTAGCAACGTGGGGCCTTCTGCCTTAATGAGAGGAAGAAGACAGAAAGAATCTGAGGGCAATGGGCCGCTATGTCAGCATGGGGTTTCCCCTTTCCTGCAGATACTGTCTTGCCGGAGAATTATCTTTTTTTGTACTTTGCAGTATTGACTCTCTCCCATTTCTCTTTTCTTTTTGTTTGGGAGCACAGAATGAGGTTTTATTTATGTAACCTCATGTCTGGATAGTCAGAAAATTTTATGTGGATGCAAAGACTTATTATCCATGTCTACTGAGCAGAATCCTATCTTTTTATGGTGATCAATGTCCAGGTCTCATTTAGCTTTGGGAGGTTGCTGATTTTTAGAACATGCATAGCAAATGTTATGGCATTTCTCATCAAGAATATGTTAGGTCAGGAGCAAGATGGAAAGAAATCACCTCTGTGAGATTATGGAGTAATCAAAATGTCAATCTGTATAGGTCCAGAAGCAATGCAGTATCTGAGAGGAGAGAATCTGGCATCTGTGTGATGGGGAGGGAAGTCCTGCATCGTAGCTATCAAGACATATAATGTACCGTTAAACCGTGTTGCTGGAACAAAGCCACCTGCCAAGTAGGAAAAGGAATTTCCTTCTGAACCCCGAAAGACCTGTTCTTGTTTTGTTGACTTTTTCAGTGCACAGGATGATATTGTTAGCTGGAGAATGATTACAGCTGAAATCAGGAGGAAAGGAAGCTGAAAAGGCATCATTATTCTTTACTTTTTCTGATAAGTTTCCCTCTTTGGGTGAGACTTGCAGATATAATTTTCATGCTAGTCAGAATGAGACCAGGAAATTCTCAGAATTTCTTGGAATGCATAATTTATAATAGTTTATTATTATTATTTTTATTGGGGAAAACCTATGTTTACAGTATTTGCAGACTCAGATCTTATGTTTCAAATTCATATTCCATTCCACTGAATCAAAAACCTATGTTTTAAAGCTCCTTGTTAACATAAATTAGATAGTTCCTTTCTGACATTGTAGCCTTGAGGTCCCTACAGCTATCAGCCTTTAAAGGCAGAAGAAAGATACCTGCTAGCAAAACAGAACCCAACACCATGGAATGAGCTTCCTGAGGCTTGGAAACTGTATGTGGTTACATGTTACAATGCTCTTAGTGAAGGGCTGCTACAGGGAAAAGAATAATCTTTGTGAGCAAAGAACTGCATTGAAAAGAACTGTGTGTTGTTTCAATCAATATTCTGCAAATGTTGACAGTAAATAGTGTATTATTATGAGCTACCTTTATATTCTGTCTTCTTTCTTTAATTTGTTCCTCTGGGATTTTCAGTGCTTTAAAAAATATCTCTGATATTATTCTTATATGAATACAATGACTAGTGATGTGTATTTAGTCTGTACTGTAAGTTACCTGTTAGGAAGGGGAAAATCATGTTTGGAAGGAGTTGTTCATAGCTCTTTATATTCCTAGTATATACTGAATAATTGTTCTGGTAAAAAATCTTTTGTACCAAAAAGAGATTTAATCTGAGAGCAAATAAAAAGTGCATGAAAAAGAAGTATGAAAATTAGGATGCTAATATAGACGTTGCTTGTGTGAGACTTATAAATTGTTTAATGAGTAAACTCACTCAAAGTTCATAGAATCATAGAATCATTCAGGTTGGAAAAGACCTCTAAGGATCATTAGCCTTTAACATAACACTGACAAGTCCACCACTAAACCATGCTACTAAGCTCTACATCTACACATTTCTTGAAGACCTCCAGGGATGGTGACTCAACCACTTCCCTGGGCAGCCTATTCCAATGCTGCACAACCCTTTCAGTGAAGAAATTTTCCCTAATATCCAACATAAACCTCGCTGGTGCACCTTGAGGCCATTTCCCCACATCTTATCACTTGGTGCATGGGAGAAGAGGCCAATCCCCACCTTGCTATAGCCTCCTTTAAAGTAATTGTAAAGTACAATTGTAAATTGTAAATTCTCCCCAAGCCTCCTTTTCTCTGAGCTAAACAACCCCAGTTCCCTCAATTGCTCCTCATAAGACTTGTTCTCTAGACCCTTAACCAGCTTCTCTGCAGAGCTTTCCTTCCCTCAGGTAGATCAACAGTTGTGCTTAACTAGGTGTCACCTGTAAAGTTAATGAGGGAAGGAAATTCTTCAGACTCCTAGTCAACATGAGCAATGGGATGGAGGAAAATGATTTGAAGAGCTCTGTCCCTTGCCAGTGACTGTAACTATCCTAGACCAGACCTTTAGATGGCAAAATTTATATGAATAACTTCAGTGTATTATGCTCAGCAAGAAGCTGAAAAGGAAATTTTAATACCTCCTTTGTAACTAAAATAATGAAAAGATTAAATATAATGGAAGAACTTCCATTCTAGTGAAAAAATACCCATTATTTTATCAACTTAATAGTGCTATTTCAATATATAATAGCTATATCGCTCCTAAAAATGATTTTTTTAATCTTAAAAATTCCCTGATGTTTCTGCCTATTCTGAGTATTGTGTCTCATGTCCTAGCTTTGGAGACAGTTTTAACATTTTTTGCTGGGTCCAATCCACTGAGATCAGGGTTTAGGTAAAGGCCAAATGAGTTACAGCGTAGTGTCTTATGAGAACCTGATCATTTACCAGATATGTGTCTGAGCTCTTGAACTTGCCTTGTTTCATTTTATAGTGGCCAAAGGACAAAATAAAAGTCCCAGCAAAGTTACAATAGTTGGGATCCGGTATGTGTTTTCTAAAACAAAGCTTAATTTGATGAGATCGTGAATTTTATAAATTATGGGGTGGCCTGCAGCTTGACTTTGCCTGCCCTCTCCAACACCTCTCCAGGCACAGAAACCAATCACACATTTTCCATGTTGTTAATGAGTTTTTTCCTACATCTGTTATCCGCCAGGCCTCTTTCTCTCCTTCTCTCCTTCTCTCCTTCTCTCTCTCTCTCTCTTTATTTCTTCTTCTTCTTCTTCTTTTTTAAACTCTAAGTAATGAAAATACTTTGTTTTTCATGACAAAGGTAATATTTTTTCTTTAAATGTTGCAGGTATGAATACTGATATCTCCTAATTCCTGAAATAAAACATAACAGAGCAACAATTTAAAAAGAAAAAAATGGCTTCTTTATGACTTCATCTCTAAGTATAGCTTACTAATTACTCTTTTCAATCTCCAAAGCTGGGGTGAATAGCATACAAAACTAAATTTTGAGTACGCAAGGCCAAAAGCATAATTACATGTGACAGTTTGTCAGTACATCACTTGGATTAATGAAAATTGTATATAAAAAAATCCTTTCTCTTCATTCTGTAGGAAAGTGTTCCCTCATCTTAGAAATGGTCAATGGTCTTCCACCAGTACTTCATTTTCTTTTATTGACCTTAAATTCATCCAGTTTGATAGTGAATCTTCATTCTTCAACATACATGCCCCAAACCTTTGAGAGTACAACGTTACATTAATGCAGTGCTTGGAGAATAACTTTCTCTATAGACAGTCACATCATGGAATCAAAGAATGGCTTCGGTTGGAAGGGACCTTAAGGACCACCCCCCCGGCCACGGACAGGGATGCCACCCACTAGATCAGGTTGCCCAAGGCCCCATCCAACCTGGCACTGAACACCTCCAGGGATGGGGCATCCACAGCTTCTCCAGGCATCCACAACTTCTCTGGGCACATCATTCAGTTCCTTCTCAGACCTGTCTTTCTGTTCAAGTTTTTGTCATCTCAGTGCCCCTAATTGCATCTTTAAGAGACCCTGGTTAGATAGAAAGTTAAAACATAAAGTTGTGGCTACTTCTTTAACTTTTGAGATTCTTGGAATTGTCTCACAAACTGTAAAAAATTGTGCCCCTCCACTCCACCTGTTTTATTTGCCATAAATTCAGTTAGCATCAAAGTTGGTTAAGCTAAAATCCCATAGTGAATGCCAAAGAGAAAAGCTGGCATTTAAAAGCCAGGCTTGCAGAATATGCTAAAGTATTATGAGTGCAGCCATGCTTAAAGAGTTGCTGATAAATTGCCTCCTTGTAGCAGATTCATTTTTCAGCATATCCTGCAGTATTGGAGAATAATATCTCTTAACAGGTTATCTACATAATCCATAGAGAGACTGGGTTTTGGAACTTGGACCACTACCAACCCTGGCTACTGCTGCCTATTTCAAATTTGTAGCTATCTGGCAGTCACCAACAGCTAAACTGTTTTGGCAGCATCTGCTCCTGAAATATATTTTCTCCTTCAGACTATCCACATATTTTGTATGCTGCCCCTGATAGTTTTCCAATTTTCTTTGCTGAAGCAGAGAATGGAGAGGAAGAAACAGTAGCTATGCTTTCTCAGTGTAACTTGTTAGACTCTCAAAGGGTGGTCTTGTATCTGTCCCATCACTGTGTCCCTGCTAGGTGGTCACAAGGCTCTGGGCTGGCCCTGGTCCCTGTCCCAGTCTCATCCCTACTCCCCCACTGGTTGCTGTAGGATAGTCCTTGGCTGGGGAGGGCACAGCCCTGCCAGCCCCATAGCCACCCTCTGCTCCTGACTCCCTCCTTATGGGGCAGTCAGCCCTTGTAGCATCATGACATGGGAGAAGAAAATGTATGGAGAAGAGTGTAGTTCTCCCAGGAAGAGCCAGATGAGCTTCGGGGCATTTTAAAGATTGGGGCAGTTTAAAGATGAAGTATTTTCTTTTAGCTTCACCCAGTGCAGCAGAGTCCTGGTCGATATATGCTGTTAACCATATCCTGAAGTCTTCTTGATAGAGATTTCCCCTGGCAGAAGCAGGCAAAGACTCTTGAGGAAAAGAAGCAATCACGTCCTGGAAGTATCTGAAAATTGTATTTTTCAAGGGAGTGCAATAACCCCACAAAGACTGATTTGATTAGAAAAACAAAACAAAGCAAGCAAGCAAACAAACAAACAAACAAAAAACCACAGCGTTATATTTTCCAAGCTATTTCTGAACTTAAAATTGTCTTAATTCTTCAAGTAGCAGAATATTGAAAAAATAGAGGAGAAAGGAGAAGACATCACTGCCACATGTTCTTGTGGAACATATCCACCTCCCAAGAACCAGCAGAAATGAATGAATTCAGCACACTGTTTAAGTCCTATATAAGGAACCATTTCTGTCTGGGACAAGCTCAGCACACTTTTCACGACATCTGTCTTAAGCATGCTCTTTATTTGCCTGGGGACTTGGCACACAGCAGGTGCTTCTCAACATGAGACCTGCCATTTGGCTTTGCCTCTTGCAGTGTCTGCCAGGTAGTGCCAGCACCACAGTCCTCTGGGGAATTCTGTACAGTCCTGTCTAATAAAAAATTAGGAAAGTCAAAGAGAAAATGAGGCTGGATTAAGTAATGCTTTCATTGCTAAATTTCCCTGACATCTTAATAGTGCATGCTTTTAAAGGGTTGAGAGGTTATTGGCTGATTTAGTTGAAGCTACATAAAGCAGTCATGGGGAAACGTCTGGAGCCTGTTTAGAGATGTGGAGTCTTCGATCCTTCCCTTGACAATTAGTATATCAGCTGACCATATTTCATTTGCTGTGGGTAGTCATAACAGTTCCCCCATGACGTGCTACCCCTGAGGACAAATCATGATGGAGGCTTGTGTCTCTGTGTAGGCACTTACATATCGTGAGGTTGATGGATGTATGCATACTGCTGCTTAGCCCACAGTCAGTGTTTAAGAGCTGAATGCTAAGATTTTGGTCAGCACAGTTAGTACCACACAACTACTGTCCAAAAGTGGATTTGATTAGATACTGACAAATACCAAATCTGGTGGAAGAATGTGTGTTAAATGTGATCAAATGCTGGTATAGGCTTGTCTTTTTTTTTTTTTTTTTTTTTTTTTTTCTCTTTTTTTTTTTTTTTTTTTTTCTTTTCCTGCTTCATTTTTGTTTTGTTTTCATAAAAAAACCCTCTGTTTTTCAATTTATTTCTACAATGTGCTTGTTTACAGCTATGATAAGAGTAATTAGTTCAGTACACATGCCTTGGTGTAAGGATAAATATTCTCTAATCAAGGAAGAGAGTGCTTCTGAAACTAGGCTTTAGACTATAACAATGTAGAAATGATAAATTAAAGTCTTACAGTTGTTTCTAGACTCCTGCATGATTAATTATATCTCTCATGTTCTTACTCAGGTCTTCTCCTCTAGGAAACTTTGCTTAAGTTTTTATTAACTTTGGTATAATCTCTTGTCTTTATAGTAATTTTGGTCTTTTGTTTATGAGGAAAGCTCATACAATGTTTTAGTGACTATTAGTTCAGGAAAGTACACTACTTTTTTTTTTTTTTTTTTTTTTTTTTTCTCTCTCTGAAGAGATTCTGCTTTAATGTTTTATATAGTGAAATTCTCAAAAAGTTATGTTCCAAACTGCTGATGTTCTTGCACGATATGTATGCTTCCATATTCACCTCTTCTCTTCTGACCCAATCCTTTCTGCATAAGTGAGAATCATTGCTTTCTGTTGTCATAGAAATAGCTCTTTTACTGATATTTGCATGCATGACTTAACATATGAAGCATTATATTTGCTGATGTTTAAAATGTATGTTTTTTTATTATTATAGGGAGCGTAAACTTAATGCGTTGTGTGTCATGATTAATCTTTTCAGTATGAGGCCAAATAATAGGCTCTAACCAAACCTAGTGATTATTTTAAATGTCCCAGCTAACTATCCCAGCTAACTAGGATGAGTGTGGTCTTTTTCTTCCTCAGGTTCCTGTAGGTACCTTTTGGTATCCTCTACTTCAGTGTATTTGGGATTGAAAGGTTGTTCATTGCTGAAAAATTGTTCCTAACAAAGTCATTTAAAATGGCATGTGTAAACACATTAGGAAGGTCTGAAAAGGCCGTGCTCACATGGTCAAGGTGCAGGTCTGGTGCTCAAGGGCAGGAACAGAGTTCTCTCTGTGGACTTCATCCCAAGTTCCCTGAAGACATTGGAAGTGATCATTTGCAGTTAATGGAAAACAGTAGCTTGTTGTAGACTCTTTTGCCACTGACTCTGAATAACATCTGAAGAGTTGTCAGTTCATCAGAAGGAATGGCTAGAGACTCCCACATTTATTCTTTTCCTCTCCAGCTCTCCTTGTGCTCTTCTGCATGTCCAGGAGGTTAGGGAGAGCCTACTTCTCCTTACACTGCTCAAATGAGTGTAGGAGATAGAACGTCATATCTCTGCTTACAGCTGTAGTGAAGTACAACTTTCCACCAAGCAAGTGTGGACTGTGCTTATGCTTGGGAGCAGTGGCACATCCACAGATTGTGGGGGCTTCTGCAATAGATGCTTTGGCTTGTATTCAGACTCTTGTGTTTTTTAATGTGTCGGTGGGATCCTTTTCCATCTGTTGACAGACAGCTGGAGCTTCATCTGTGGACACCATGGTTTGGCAGGACCTGCTCTGTCATCTGTGGCAGGGACAGACCTCCTACAACTCTGGTTCATCTTCTGGGTTACTATGGAGACAGAAACTGTAATTGCTTGAAAGATTAGCAATAGGAAAGTATGACTTTGACTGCAAGTAACGAGCTCAGAAAATGCACACTTCCTCAGAACAAACCTATACTCCTGTGGAGAGAGCCAAAATCTGTATATAAGGCTGTCACAGCAGTAGCCAAGTGGTTAAGAACACAATCTTCTGTTTGAAAGATTTCTTTTAATTAAAAAACAAAAACAAAAACAGAAACAAAAAAAAAACATGCCCAGCTGTAGCAAATGTGAGAATGAATGTGACCACAGGTGCAGTTACACAGGAGGCAGGTCATACTCTTCCTTTTATAATGTCAATTCTATATGGATCTTTCCACATGAATGTTACTTTATGAGTCTTTGAAGGAGTCCTCATCAAATACTTTCTACCAAGATTTTGGTTGGTTGGGTGCTTTCCCATTTTAAGTTATGGTGTCTCAGAAGGATGAAGGTGTTTCTGCAGAAGTACTGTTTTTAATTTTTTCTCATCCCTTGGAAGGAAAGTGAAACAGGAATGTTTATTTTTTGTGCGAAGGTCTATGTGTATGTACATATAAATTCACACATATGTAAATGCAATTTTTTCATGCCTCTTCTCATGATATATAAAATGCTAATGACTTTTGACTCTGAATCATGAGAGAAAAAAAATGGGCACAAGTGGTATCCTGCTTACCAGCTCCTCATCTGCACATAGTATAAATTTCAACCCATCTTCAGATCTTAAGAGCAGATCTATCCATAATGTGCTAACCAGCTGACCTAGTGATTAGCTCCTTGGTAATGTTGATGAATTGCTCACTAGAGAGAGACTGCACTCCATTCTAGTGCATAGGTATGATCAAAGTTCCCATCTGTTTCGATTGTGAAGATAACATTCAAAGTATAACCTGATCTCAGGTTTTGAAATATGTCACACTGATTACTTTCTCTTATTTACACAGTGTCATAATTGTCAGCCACTTGCAGGGCCGAAGAGCATCGAGAATGATGCTGCTAGTGTTTTTGAGCACTGCAGACTTGCTTTCATAATAGCTAGGGCTCTTTAGGCCTTCCTATATTTTGGCTGCAGAAAATCTGAAGCTGATGACCAAATCCTGCTGCAGTGTCTCTGCAGAAGAGTGAGAGGTGCAAAGATACTTGCGTTAGGCTTTCTGCTTTGGGATGATGTTCATTTTTGTAATCTGTGCTATTCTTTCATGATTTTTCCCCCAACTTTTCTTTCTAGAGCTTTCAGCCTTCAAGATTCTTTTATGCCCTAATTAGCTTTATTGTTTATCTTACTCTCATACTCTAATTAGGGTAATCACATCAGTTGAAGCTCTCCTGCTTTTTCTCTAATTATTTTTGTTTTGTCAAGCCTGGCTGTTTCCCGCTGCTTATTCTTGTCCATGTGTTTTTACTCTTTACAAATTGATGTTGTCATGTACTAATGGCTTTCATTTTATCTGAAGAACCTTCCCAATTTTACTATATTGGCCCTTCTTGGCAATCTGTGAAGCTCTGTAGTCCCATTTAAGTGTTGCAAGACACATACCAGTCAGCGGGGATAACAGATGCACAGAATAAAGAGAGGGTAATGTCTTTAACTAGCCTTCTGGAACACTACATGTTTGGTCATTTAAATCATCTTCCACCAAACCTTGGGCCTCTGCCTGGTTGCCATAGCTGTAGTTGCTTTGCCTTGCAGCTCTGTTTGCACAGTGGTCACTCATTCATGATAGTGATGTGGACTTACTGTGCACTCTGGGGTAAAGAGCAGAACATACCAACTCTGGTATGTCTCTGATGAAGCTGAACATATGCTCACTCAAGGATGTTTACACAAAGTACCAACTTTTAACTTGCCAGTGTTTCTGTGCTGCTCTGCTATCAGTACTTCAGCTCAGTATTGGGTAGCTACTGGATTAAAAGCAGTTTCAGAACTAGTTTTTCTGAATTCACATGTGACTACCATGCAAGAGTCTTTACTTAGAGGCAGCATGACCAGCTGTTCCACTCTCTGGTTCCCTTTTCATGCATGTGAGGAGTGGCGTGTGACGAGTCCCTGCCCTGCTCACCATGCAGACCTGGGCACTGCGGCAGGACATGGTGGGTTTGCGGTGGCAGCACGCTGTCATCAGCCCTCACTGGTGCTTGAGGATGGGGATTGTCTATCTATCTCTATAGATTTATATATATATATATACACACAGAAAGATAACACAAAGCAGTGTTTGTAACACACTAACAATTAAATGGAAGAAAATGCATGTTTTTGTAGGAAGTTTTCTGGTTACTGATCTTAGATTTTGCACCTGTCCTAGGAGGAAAAGAAGTAAAGTAAGTGTGGAAAGGTTAATGATATGCACAATGTAAGGTTAGATCAGAATAGCATACAATACAATACTTTTTGGAATCTTTTTCTTCTTTCCTTTTTTTTTTGTGTGTGTGTGTGTGTGCATGTATGAAACAAATGGCATCATTTTGTTTAACATCAGAAACAGCTAATCAGTCTTTGCATCACTTAAATTTCTGAATGTGCAAGCTCAAGGCCCACCATCAGAATTTTTTATTAAATATGTCACCTTAGGATGCAAATTCCAAATGTAGTGGAATGCTAGGATCAGCCAGAATCATATCAGTATTGCTTGTTCAGTACACACTTAAAGTCCTAATAGTGTTTTTATTCTCCTTATGGATCCCATTCTGTGAAAGCTCTAGGTAATCTTTTACATCTAAGGCTATGATAAGATTAAAATAGCACTTGCTTTAAAATATCAGAGTTTGTCCACTTAAACATTTTGTGTGAATGATGTTCTCCCATTTAAAAAAGGAAGTACTTCAATAGTTTCAAAGTATGCAATCGTCTCTTCACAGATGAAGTGTCAGTGCAATGTAGCACCTGAATTCTAATCTGTCCAGCATTTGACCTGGTGTACTGGATAATTCAGTCTCTCTAACATTTTGCTCTCTTTTGTTAAGACTGCAAATATGGTGCTTAAAGCAGAGTTTGAAGAAGTACTTTGGCCAGTCAAGGCTAAAATAACCATATCCATTTTCTAAACACCTAGCATGGCTTCTAAATTGCTAACACTACCTAACAAGAAAGCTGAAGCATTAACTAGAGTTTTTAATTTTACAAAGTCTGAATTTACAGAATCACAGAGTGGCTGAGGCTGTCAGGGCCCTCTGGAGGCCACCAGGCCCAAGCCCTGCTCCAGCACGGCCACCCAGCGCAGGCTGCCCAGGCCCATCTCCAGGCGGCTTTTGGAGATCCCCAAGGAGGAGACCCCACGGCCTCTCTGGGCAGCCTGTGCCAGGGCTCCTCACCCACACAGCATAGAAGTGCTGCCTGGGGCTCAGGGAGAGCCTCCTGGGGGGCTGTTTGTGCCCATTGCCTCCTGTCCTAGCACTGGGCACAACTAAAAAGATCTTGGCTCCATCTTCTTTGTACCTTCCCTCCAGGTGTTTATAGACACTGATGCGATTCCCCCGGGTCTCCTCTCCTCCAGCCTGAACAGTCACAGCTCTCTCAGGCTTCCTTCATAGGAGAGGGGCTCCAGGCTCTTGATAATTTTGGTGGCCCTATGCAGACTCATATAACTCTATAAACTGCAAGGAATTCCACTATCTTCCACTGTATTATAAGGTTAAACACACAGATCCTTATTTTTTGACTTCCTTTATATTTAAAGGGATGCATTTGAATATTTGTTTGTCTATGACTTTATAATTTTTTTCCCTCACAGTCCAGGAATAGTAAGACATTTTAGGTTTTCTTACAGTTGTGGCCATCAAATGTGGGTGTCTTCTGGAGTAATGAGATCTACATATTGACTGTATGTCTAGGAAATTTCTTTGGAGCATTCTGGTGATGAGTGCCTGAAGTTATGAAAGGAATGAGTTTGAGTGTATCTGAATAATGATTGTACTGATGAGAAACATCTCTGGAAGAGCCAGGTTTTGGAAAGTGCTCTAAATGGTTTAATCATTTCATCCTTCCCAGATGCCTGCTCCAAAGTTAGACCCCCTTGATTGTGTTTGATTCTCTTCAGCTGTCCCTTAAACTTTAGGATTTATATTTTAGCAAAAAAAGTAACAATGCTAAGCTGCAATATGGGAAGGCATAGCTTGATCTTGGTTAATTATCTGCAGCACCAGTACCAAGACTGGACAGAAACTGTTTGGAAGGGATTGTGCTGCAGGGATGATGTACTTCAGATAAAACTTTCTTCCCTGTGCAAAGGGGGGCATGGTTGCTGTAGAGTTTACTAGATTTCTGTTATCTATGTCCCAAAGGACACATGTGGAACAAAAATTATCCTTCTATTTTGTTTTCTGTGGTATACTTACATAAACTTACATGAATATATGTAATTATTTTCCTTTTTTTTATTTTTATTTTTATTTTTTACAGTGCAATTGTTCCACTATAAATGTAAGCACTGTGAAATGTAAGCATCCAAGTGTGGATTATTTGTATATTGCTCATCTGGCATTTGGAGGGAATTTGCATGACTATTTTAGACACCATTTTGAGGATGAGGTAAATTTCTCTTATTTTGCCACCCTGACTATAAGGGAGTAACTACCACAACTAGTTCAAACTTTGTGAAAACCATAAGTTAGGCAAACAGCATTCCTAAACAATATTAAACTAATTAGATGCTGTTGTACCAAAATATTCTGTAGAATTGCAGTGAATTGTTGCAATGCAAACTAACTGTTCTTTTTTCCCTCTCTCCAAAGGTATCACTTCAATTTTTCCAAATTATTTAGCTCAAGGTCAAGAAACACTTGCTTTACAGAGAAGACACCACTGCTGAAAGTCTCCTCAGAGGACAATGGGTGAGTTACTTTCATTTTACTCAAAATACATTTTTTTTTTTTTTTTTCTAAGTTCTCTTCTATTTAATTGTGCATGGTTCTGTCTTATATCCTGACAGCAAACCTGATGGGAAATAAAGTGAATGTCAGGGGTTGCAAGCAGAGAATTACTTTGGAGGAACTTGAGTGTAAAGAAGGGGCTATAAATGGGATAAGGAATGATGTGAGGTCTGAGGTCAGGGTGATTAGAAAGTCCTTAGGACAGGCAACTGCAGGTCATGTGCTCTCATTTACTTCATGTGGTGTTGCATCAGGTGCATTGCAAGGTACAGCAGAGCTATATGCCCGGTTCTGATGGGGATTTTACACACTAAATCCTGAAGCATGTCTGCCTGGTACTTCAAAATGCTGATTGTCTCAGGTACACCTGAAGCATCATGAGGTCTTTATCTTTGATCTGCTGTCTACCCAGCTGTATCACCAAGAGGAGCTCTGTACTGAATAAATCGATGTTTTTGTTTTTCCATTAAAATACATCATAATGAAGCTAAGAATATGTAAGGTCAGTTGTATATACTATCTGTTGAAATAAACTACTGTTTTGTTTTATTTTTTTTTTTATTTACTGAAAATGTGTGACAGGTTGCTGTGCATGGCTATTCACAATCCAGATTTTACCACAGATGATGATTCATGGGACAACAGCTCTGCAGAATTTGAGCAAAGGTTTCAACTGGGAAGTGAAATGACCAGTTTGTCTAGATCTGCTTCTTCTGAGAAATATGAAATCTTGGACAACCTTCATGCCAAGTTCAATTTATCAAAGATGAGGTCTGAATTCAAATCTTCAGTTACTTATTTTTTGCATTTTTTTTTTGTTAGTTTTAGTTTTTAAGTATAGCTGGCTAGGAAGTGTTTTATTTTCTGCAAATGAATAAAATAACACTCCATATTTAGGCCATATTTTGCTGTTGATAATTTTTAAATAAACCCTGATGACATTGATTACAGCCTAATAATCAATAGCCCCTTGTTCTTAGAAGCATTAATCACAGCACCTACTCTAAATCTGAAGTTAAATACTGTCTTTATTGCTTTTAACATTTTGAAAGCCATTTCATAAAAGCCTCTTAGTTGACTCCACAGTTTTATTTTTCAGTGTTCTTGCTTTTATGAGATATTTGTCTTTAATAAAAAAAAAAATATAAATATAAATATATAAATATATATATATTTGCCATCTTCTAGGTACTAACAATGATTTCTGGAGTCATGATAGTAGCTTTTCACAGATACACAATGCAAAATATAACCAAGCACTTTTCTGTCTTTAGGTACATTTATATATTTCACTCTTTGATTACTCTCTAAGTAATCTTTTACCTCATTTAGGCAAGGATGACCTTGAATCTTTTAATGTATTAAAATATATCAATATAATAATAATTTAAGTTCAAATTTTCTCAGGATATTTTCACCTGGGATTGTAGCTAACAAACCGTTTAATCTCAGATACTAATTCTCTCTGTCTTTTCTGGAGTTTCAGCACTTTTACCTACTTTTGGTTTGGACTCTGATAATAGTGCTACAGATTTGCATGTCCTCGTCTCTGTATTGATACATGGATCCTTTTTTGACAAGATATCCATGCCTCTTTTCCCAATCTGTATGTTGTCTTAGCTCATCACTTCACAATTGTTTTCCTTCTTTCATTGTGCATATGGTACTGCGTGGAGTGCCACTCTCCTGCACCACTGCTAAACAAATGGAGCAGGAGAATTTCAATGGCTGCAATTAGTGCAATATGAGCAGATGTGAAGAAGTTTGGCAGGCGTCTTTCTTCACGCTCGCAGTAGCTTTCCCTGGTATTTCATGGAACAAAGGCATTGAGCGGGAGAGTAGAATCAATTGTTTCCAGTATAGCATACGTTTATAATCTGGAGAGTGGTGTGTTTCTCTGGCAGAAGTTCCTGTGAAATATTTTCATTGCTATAGTGTTGGTTGTACATATGGGGCCAGCTCCTTGGCTGTCGTAAATCAGCATAACTCTGCTGAGATAATAAATGGAGCTAAACTGCCTGACACCACATGCAGATCAGACTAAAAATCATTTGGTTTAGAACAGGGGGTGAAATCCTTCATAGATTTATACTTCATGCATTTCCAACTGAAGTCAAATAGGATTGCGCCGGAGGCATATATCAGTGCAGAGTTTGGCATGCAGTTTGTGCTTGCATCACCGTGCCAGATTAGCACTCTGGAAAGAGACAGATTGCAAAACACGGACGAGTCAAAGGCTCATCGCTTCTCAACTGTAAGCTGTTAAAAGCACTGCTTCCTTAATACAAAATGCCATGAAAACAAACAGATGGGAGGAAAAGAGGCTTTTAAATTCTACACTTAATAAAATAACCATTTCCAAAAGCTTTTTTTTTTTTATTATATCTTGACAGCTCCTTGAGATGAGTTTCTGTTATTTGCAGACAAGTGTTTATAAATTTATGAAGCCTTAATTAATGCTTTTTGATTTCTCTTATGTCTTAAAAACTAGTTATTGCTGTTTCTTGTTTCAATAGTAATTTGAATGATTATTATTTGGAATGATAATTTGGAAGTGCAAACAGAAAATACCAAATACATTAAAATTAAACCAATCTGGACTGGGCTTTAGTAGTTCATAACATGATAAGTTCTCAAAAATACTGAAACAGCTGTGATGTGAAGATAGGGAGAATAGACAAGTAAGAGAGTGGCTACATGATGAAGCTGGCACTATTTTCCATAAATCATACAATACCAAAAGAATCATCAGCTGAAAGAATTATCATCTGTGGGGTGCTGATAGTGACTTTTGCTGTCATTTCTCTCTTTTCAAATCTTTATTATCCTCTCTCCCACCCCACCTTGTTTTTCATTAGAGCAGGGCTCTCTGGTGCTTCTGGAAGAAGCCACCTAGCTGGCTTCCCGTCTTCCTAGATTTCTCTGATGTTTCTCCTGTGCAAAGTTTGCATAAACTTGCTACCACTTCTTTTTAGTAGGATGTTGTAACCCCTTTGTACCAGTTTGACTATAGCAACATATTTTTATCAGCTACATTTTTTTTGAGAACTCTGAAGAAGAAGGAATCTTTAGGAAAAAAAAGTTTTTCAAAAAATGGGTCTCTGGCCACTCATATTACTTTCAGTCTCTGAACTTGATTTAGGGACTTATATCCACTGTGATTACAAATTATTTCTGACCCTCTCCAGATTACTCTAATATTTTGTTCTATAGCATCTGTCAACAGAGCTATTTATTGCACTGTTCCCTTCTCAGCTAATTATTCTAGTGACTTCAAATGTTTTTTTTTCTTGCTTGTCATCAGGCTTAAATCAAACCTTGCATTTGTCATTCTCTCAGAAAAGCAATGATATAGAGTTTACTTTTGAAAAAATGTGATGAGAACATCAATGGCTTCAATTAATGAAGAGATGTAATAAGGGCAAATAACAAAAAGAGTTCTGTAAATTAAGACATCTGTGTAACATTCTGATGGGCAACAAGAAAATAATTAAAGAGTTGCCTCTTTATAGAAGATAAAAGACCTGGTAATTTAACAGTGATAAATCTTAAGATTTATTACTTGAGAGCATAATTTTTCATCAGTTGAATTTAGAGTTATTCTTGCTTAACCCACTCAGTAGTAAGCTCTGACACTTCAGAAGATCTGATGCCATTGAATCTCCAGAACTGTGCATTCCCTCAAAAGGAACAGATGTGCTATGGAAAAAAAAATCTAGTTTTGCTAGATGGTTTATCTAGAGATGCTCACACAGTATATTTGATTTGAAGATATACTATTAAAACTGGGAGATTCTTAAAGCTTGCTCTTGTCTTCAAACTATCTTTTCAGGATTCCTATTAGGCATCCTATCAGTACCTTTCAGGATGCATATTAGAAGTCTGGCTTTGGGGAATTTGTTCATGACAGTACCACTCTATGCAGCAATCTGTCATTTCTGCTCAGATTTGTCACCCTCCTGCAGTGGCTGTGGTTTCCTTTGCAGCCCTGGGAGAGGTCAGGGAGAATTAAAGGTGCTTTGGGTCTCTTGGGAGCCACCAGCAGCAGCAGGGAAGTGGCTCCAGGTCCCAGCACCAGCTCATGCTGCAGCATTCACTTGGCTTTCCTGAGGGGTGAAACCTCCTTCCCATGCGTTGAGAGCAGTCTGGTGGCAGAGTGGGGACAGAAAGCCCTTATAGTCACCAGGGCTTCCTAATCCTTTGCTGACCCTGTGTAGTGGTGTTTATACCCTGACATGGTGTGGTATCACCTGTAAGTGCTCAATATAATATTTCTGTAATGGCAGAACGATTAAGAGTACATTTAAAAAAATATATTTTTAATAACCAAGCAGTAAATACATGTTTCTTACTTTTCAGGTGCTGTCTAAAATTCCTGAAAGTTTCAGGTCTTTTTATCTTTGTAGTTGTCTGCTCTGTAAGTATTGAATTGGCAATCCTTTCCCCCTCCTTTTATTAAGTTTCTTACAATTAGTTCAAATCAAGTTGTGATATTTGGTCTTTGGTAATAAAAAAATGTATCAAGGGTGGGAGCAAGATGGCAAAAAAAACCACAAAAATGTTGTGCAGCTTCTTATACCTAATCAGACAACTGCTCAGTGCACTAGCCACCACCCTGGACAATGTAGTAGGACAGGTAGCTGGGTTTGAGCTGTCAGTTTTAACTCAAATTTGTGTGTCCTCGGTGTTTCCTTCTTTAATTTAAGATGGGTCTTCAGATATTGCTTAAAACTTGGGGAACATTACTAGGTTTTCCCTCTAGAAAAATGTGTATCTCCTCCTATAGCCCTTCGAGCAGCCATTCTCTCATGGAAGACACTAAAATGTATATAAAAAAAATTGTGGCCTCTGCTTTTCTGAGTGGCTGCTGAAAAAAGGCAGCTGGAAGCAGTTCCCACCAGTGAGCATTTGCAGTCAGTAAGAGTAGGCAGGGCCTCCCCAGAATATGAGGGTAGAAAGGAAAATCTACAAAAATACAAGAGAAGAGCTGTGCTCTCTAGGAAGACCAGAGACCCCAGCATGTCTTTAAAAAAATCTCTCCCATTCTCTCTCTCTCTCTTTTTTTTTTTTTTTCTTTTCTTTTTTTTTTCTTTTTTCTTTTTCTGCTTTGGTGAATTCTTCTGCCTCTTTCACCACTCTGTTCTCCTTCCTTCTTCCTCTGGTTGACTTCATCTTTCTATGAGAAGTATTCTCTCCTTGGCTTCATTTGCTGATATACTCCAGGCAAGATTTTGTTCTCCTGTCCTGCTCCCAGCACTTTGCAGTGTGCTTTCCTCTTTTTCCCTCTCCCACAAGGGCTGCTCTTAGTCTTCATTGTACCTCTCTCTCCATGTAAATTCATCACCATTTTGGCTATTAAATTCACCCATCCTGTGATGCCGTGAGACAGCTAGCTGCAGAAGTTGAGTTCCTTTGTCCTAAGAGACACTTGGATGGAATATATTGAACATGTGACTTTGGCAGTAAGTTTACTGAGGGAGTATTATTTCTCCTTGTTATGTGTCCCTGGGCCATTTTTCAGCTGTGGGGGAAACATACCTGAAAATACGGAAAGCAATCTTAAGATTGAATGTACTGTTTGAAAGAATCTTCTGTAAGTTTCTAAAATAAGCTTAACAGGTATTTTTGAGTTTTTGTATTATTAATGCATGTTTGATTTTTATCCTCGTCCTAGGTTTTATTTGGCATTTATCCAGATCAAGGTATGTCCTGGCAGATGTTGGCTGTCTCGCCTCTGGAAAGCTTCTGTATCCTTCTTTCATTGAGGAAAACTGAACTGGTTTCATTGATAAACTGGTTGAATGGCTGTTTTCTCGCTTATACCCAGAAAGGATTCAGTGTCCTCAGAGCCTGGGCTACACTTAGACTTGTTCTTTGATGCAGACCACAATCATGCTCCACATCTGAGCTATAATGTACAGCACCTGTCTGGGGTGTCTTGTGGCTCCCATCCAGTTGTTCAGTCTCTTTGTATGAAACCTGGAGTGTGGAAGTGGTTTGAAGACCCAGTGGGATCAAGCCCTAGAAAATAGCTGTGACCATGACTAGCACATGTCCCTGGCTGCAGCAACTTCTCTCCAGACCATTTGTATGCTGTCATCTGTAGCATATCTGTAGGGTATACTTGGACCATGATGCTACTCAGTGAACTCCTTCAAAAGCAGCAAACTAGGTGATTCACAGATCTGTTTCCAGAACAGCTTAGCACAGGCATATGTTTGGATTTGTGGATCTGTAGATATTTTTTCAGTGGAGTAGTGGAATCTTTTATTTATTTTTTTTTCCAAGTAAAATTGCTCAATAGTGAATTTAAGTCAACAGATCTTCAACAAACTGTTCAAAAGAACAAGCAATAGAATAATCCAAAACAAAAATGATTAATTGCAGGTGAATGCAGACCCAAATGTCAAAGGTATTTAAGGGATGAGCATTCAGTTTGTAAACAAACAAAAATTACATTTCTTATTTTCAATATATTTCCAGTTTTATCTCTTTGGTCTACAATTTACTTGTTTATTATTTCACTGATGTTAGAAGATGATTCAAGCTACAGATATACTATATGAGCTCCTGGGAAGTGTCTTGTTCTGAAAAGGTGTGGTAAGAATTACATTTTGAAAAGATTTCTTTTGCTTAACTGGGCAGGTCCGTAGCTTTGAGCAGGGAGAGTCCATTTTAAATAGATTTGATTGTTAGCATTCTCACTATTGCAAATAATGACACAATATTACATGACTGCTAGGGTAAATGAGGAAGAAAATGTTAGTGCTTGAGGGCCATTTATAATGAGAAGTGGAGATTTTTCTGGAGGAGTGCAAGTGAATAGGACTAGTGGGACCAGTGACAACTTCAATGGTAAACTCCCATCAGTATCTTGTTCACACCGGTATTTTTTTCCCCCTTGAAACTGTTGTTGAAAGGTCCCATTTACATATGCATGTGGTCTTAAACAGCACCAGGTCTGTAATGACAGAGACTGCCAAATCACGGTGCACTGGTGGCAAGTCTTTGAGTTCAAATTTTAGCCAGCTCTCAGAACATAACTTGAGGATTGGATGTCTTTCCACAGTGTTGGATTGGAACCATAGCTTCTGCATTGTGCATATTGATTCTGCAGCCAGTTATATTTTTTGCTTGTTTCAGGAAACATCATCGGGACTGGGATCTGAGGACAAAAACAAGCATTCCCAGATTTCACATTTTACCTGTCAATTCAGGATGCTTTAGCCAAATAGCTGTCAGACAGAATACAGCATCCCCCTTCTTTACTTGACAAACCTGGAGCTGAACCTTCTTTGTGTCATATGTGTTGAAAACTGGATGTTCTGTCCTTGCATTCCTACCTGAGGTCAACGAGATGGGAGAAAATCTGTGAGAAGAAAGCAATCCAGCAAAGCCATGCCTCATTTTCAAGGTGACACAGTAATTCAAGCAGAAGGGTCAAGGAGAAAGATTTCATTTCCAAATGAGGTTTGGAAAAGGCATGAGCAATTCTGAATGTCATCACACCATTGCTGCTAGTTTTCGTTTATGCAGATGCAAGCTTATGTTTTTGTCCTCCACTTTGTCACAGAGTGAAGAAAGTTTTCACACTTTTGGCTAGACTTGAGTAATGCTAACCATTCACACACAAATGTCAAATATGCGATTTATTCTGGCTGACAGACTGCAGTATTCTCAGTGGATACTGAGAGCTACTCTCTGAGCGTCTACAAGAATTTCATGGTAGGCAGGCAGGTGTGCTGCAATTGTCCTTGTCACAAAACCCTCAGAGGTTATTATAAAAGACTGCTTTGGGTGGGAAAGAAGTGTCCTAGCTCATATGATGCTGAATTATGCAAATGAACACTTTGCCTCTTGTAGCTCAGTTCTCAGAAAGCTGTTAAAAAGTGTTGAATTGGTACTAAGTACCATGTATTCCTTTTACTCTAAAAAAATATTCCTTCACTTCTATGCTTTTTCAGAAAAAGCCCATGTAAATTGATTTCTGTTTTGAGTATGTACAGCCTCATGTATACAGTGTCTGCATACACTACAGAAATCTAAAAATTCTAAAACCGAAGATGGAAATATTTTTTTTTCCTGTCATAACCATTAGATCTCGGACCTGGTGGGAGTTTCTGTCTGTGGCTGTTGGTAGAGACTTGCTGACATGGGGATGACCTGCTTTTAATGTGATGTCTCTTGAGCGCTTTTCTATTGCTTTAGTTCCTGTTTGATGTTTCCATAGTTTTATCTATTGCTTGGATTTACTCTATTTTTTTTTTCCCCTCACTGTCTTCTGTGTCTTTTCTAGTAGCTCACTCGTATCACCCTGTGCTTTGTCCATCCCCATGGATACAAACCTGACATGTAGCACTGAGGAGTGCTGGCTACAGTTTCTGAAAATAGCAGCTCGCCTCCCCTGAATTAATAGAAGCTTTCTGAGTACATAAGATGTTTTTTAATACAGGTTTCCCTATTGCCATCAGATCCAAATTCAGTTGACTTAGTATAATTTTTCAAAGCAGTGGCAATACTGTTCCTTTTTGAAAACACTTGGGATTTAATCACTTATAAATTCTAACAGTCAACTCTTTAATACCAGAGAGAAGTAAGTTTAGTATAAAGTCAGGTTGAAAGACCCTCTTCTGCAGGAAGTAAGATTCAATGCCTCTATTAATGTATATCTGTGAAGCATTTTCAGACCTTTTGCTGAAAGGCCATATGTCAAACTGGACACATCAATAATTAATAAGATGATGTGCCTTTGGAAAGTGGGTATAAATAAAAATAGAAGAGATATTTCCTAGTTTAGTTACAGATACCTATTCTAACACATGAACATATTTATTTTCTGTAACTCTTTGGCCATTCAAACCTTCAACTAACCTCGGTACATTAGCTAGTTGCCCACAGAAAGAATGAGAACTATTCCCACAATTCTTTCATAACCGCATAAGTTTTCAGTCTTTAAGAATGTTCTGAAATGCTTACAATACTCTGTGTTCATTCCCTCATTTCTAAACTATTCTGCTGTGACCTAAGTAAAATTTTAAATATTTCTCAAACAATAGGGAACAGACAGCTGGAGCAGAGCTGTGCATTAACCTTTAGAATTGAACAAGGATTTATGAAATTAAAAAGTAATGGGGATTTGTGGATGTTACTGAGGAATTACACAATCAAACTCTGCACAACCTGTCATTTAAAGAAGTGTCTGTCTCCCTAATGGACTGCCTTCTTTTCTTTCACTGCACCTGATACAATTATTGCTATTTCTACACTTCTCAATAGTAGAAACATTGGCTTTTTACAAGAAAAGATAAATCTTCTTCCAGTACAGTACTGGGGTGATGGGTCTCACACCTACCTCTTTGAGTTGTGAATTTCCATCTTTACTCTGTCCCTAACAAGTATTTCATTTACAATCTTGTTTGCTTCCCCCTCAAGAACGTCTGTTCTTGTGCCAGTTACTGCTCTATGTGAGGGAAAGTTAGGTTAGTCTAAGTGCAGCAATTTCATTTTCCCTTTTCAGACTTCTTGTCAGAACTTACTTCTTGTGGACCTGATATCTAATAATAACTGGAGAGAAGACTGTGAATTCTTTCCGAGTTTGCCCCCAGATTTTTCATTTTTTATGAATATATTTTAAATCCTTTCAGTCCTGATCTAACTGTTTGCTTTTTATGCTTGACATCTTCTCATTAAAATTTTTGTATATATTAATGTATATATTTCCACTGCACCTACAGTAAGGGGTTCCTTACTCACTTGCTCCTGAAGTATTATCACTACAAAACAGAACTTAGAGAAAATACAACATCTCAAGTTGTGACTGAACATGTCTCTAGTCATCCTAAAAAGATATAGATATCAAATTGACTAGTCAGTAGCTATTTTCTCTGGCTATTTTCTCCTCAGTGGCTCTGAGCAATTTCAACATGCCCCATCCACTGTTAAGATCTCAAATTCTTAAGTAGAAAGTGTGTCAGTAATATATTGAAATTTACACCATAGTCTAGATTTCTCATTTTAGTTGAATTCAGTGGAACCATTCAGAAAAATTCCACATATGGAAATTGATAGGAGAGGCTTTAGACACAGAAGACAAAGATATGCTGACCTCAATATCAAATTCCTCAATTAGGTTGCATGAGTTTGAATGGTGGGTCAAATATGTTAATCATGGAGCAAGACAAGGTCACTAGGTAAGCTTATAATCATGCCATGACCATTAATGACACTGAAAATCACCTATTCTGCTCCCTGAACCAGAGATATTTGTAGAAAGAACAACTGTGAGGCAAAGAGCATATACAGAATTTATCAGATTTTCAACTTCCATGGAAGTTGAGAAAAATGTTTTTTTCTTCCAAGAAGCATAATTTAAATGAATGAATGAAAGAGCTTCTCAAATCCCTTTAATTCTTTTTTCTCTTTGAATTTATTCTGTTTGTTACTCTAGTCCTCTACTGTCAGACCCTCCTTGGCAATTTTTTCCTTGCAGAACACATTTAAAAATGGTTTAAGTTTGTTGTTGCTGTTGGAAACAAACTAAACATTTTGGCCTGCAGGCAGTGTTCAAACTGCTAAGTAGATGGATGAAAATGAGGACCATGTTCAGTGGCAGGCAAAGAAGCAGAATATCAATGTATGGTTGAGAAAATGCTATGAAAAAAAAAGAGTTTATTAAGAACTCATAAAACTTCTGAAACTGATAGAACACTGAGAGAAGTTATAGAAGAACTTGTGTACCTTTTGAACTTGGTACATCTTGAAGGGATAATGTAAAAACACCCTAACTAATTACAGCAATCTGCTTTATATCAAGAGAGAAAATTGCAAAATGCAGAAATAATCCCAGTTAAGGGCAACATGTAAAAATAGGTAGTAAGGCCCAGGAAAAATGTCTTTTAAAAATATCAGAACCTAAGAAACCAGCATGAGCAACGTGGTCATAAATCAGGATCAACAGTATACATGCATATTAGAAACTTGGTGAAAAATAATCAATAGTTGTAATAACATCAAGGTACATTTTACAGTAGGCAGAGTAGGTGATACAAAAAGATGTTAAAGAAAGTGTAAAGTCAGCCATCTGCATGCAAATATAAGAGAGAATCTCTGTCAGCTGTAGCTTTTTGGTTGGTTCTGTATATACTGAATCAATGGCTTGATGTAAGGTAAAGTAGGGACTCTCTACTTAGGGTGTGACTCATCTCAGCTACACCTGAGTTAGTCATCCTAGGCTCTCTTTGTAGCTTACAGAGGGAGCTGGTGCTTCTAATGAGTGATTCCTCTCATCTTAATGTGGTGGTCTAAAATAAGGCAATGAAGTCCATCTCAAAAGTACCCTCTTTTCACTGATTTTAAGGGAGTCAGAGTAACCAACTGAGACACAGATGTCCTCAGTACAGAAGCAGAAACTGTAGTGAATGAATTACAGTTTAAATATTTAGTCACTGCATCCCATTCTATCATGTTGTTTATGTAAGCTACAAAAAAGTAAAGTGACATGAGGTGACTCTTAAACTCTCTTTGATACCTTCTCTGAGCAGCTAGTCAGAAAACAAAGAATGGAAAAAACAACTCTTGGATTCGCTTTGAGCGATGCACCAGGCTGGTGCCAGATGTAAATACAGAGAGCCACTGTGTAATGGTGCACAAAGCGTATGCAAACCAAAATCCCTTGACAGGATAATTCACAGCAGTAATATAATTTCAAGAATGGAACTACAGAAAAATGAGGCAGCTTAGCTGAAGTGAAATAAAAAATAACAACTCCAGCTGTAAATCTTGTCAGGGAAATTTTTTTGCTTTAAAGGCAAATACTGGAGGCCACACTGCAAAAACGTTCAGAAAAGAAAAAAAATTATCAGCATGGTTGAACTGCAGTGTAAGAGGGGATGCTAGAAGTAAAAAGATAGCTTTCCCAAAAGTTGAAGTCACATCTGAATGATTAAAATGGAGAAGAGATGACATTCTGGCAATTTAAGGGCAATATAAAACCAAGATAAGGCAGAAAAAAACTATTCTGAGGAGCTGCCTGGTTAAAAAAATGCATTTTGACTTATCAAAACATGGCTGAAGCTTTCCCCCAGTTTAGTTTGATTCTACCTTTCATAAAGGCTGTGATCTGCTACAGTCTAACAATGGAATTATGACAGAGTCTCTAAATATTTTTTTTTGGAGAAAGATAACTCTGATGGGATTTCAGCTCTAAGTGCCTCATTGAAGATCAGGGATTGATGATCAGTTCCTCTTGCAATCAAAGGAGAACCTTTTATTTATTTATTTTTTTTTTTAATGGAAAAAACATCTAAAATATCCCCATCTTCACAGGAAAAGAAGGAAGGAAGAACTCTTCTTGAAAATAAGGTTTCATTTTTCCCCCTTTAATTTTAAGCATCCTTTATAATAGCTTCTGAATGTGTCATCTGAGTAATTACAGGATTTATTTTAAAAGTATTGCTTAAAAGGGAGCTGCCATAATTATATGCACCTGAAGCTTTTTGAGACATAAATTGCTGGCTACACTTCTAATAAAAAGCAGACTGTCAAGAGGTGTCCCAAATCATTGGGTTAATGATTTCAGGTCAGCAGGCCTCTTAGAAAGTATAATTAATGTCTCTAGCTAAAGGTATACATATAGTTCCAGTAGACACTAATATCATATATTAGGACACCAAAAAACTATGATGCCGAGTCACACTTGAAACCTTCAGAAAGGGAAGAGAACTGTACTAATTTATATTTATGTTTGCTAAGGGCTGCATGTGTAAATTATCTCGACTGGAATTAGTTTCCAAGTTTGTTGCATCTGGGGTTATTTTTTATGGTTTCCTATGCAATTTCTTTAAGCAAATAGATGTTTGGGGGTGCCTGGGTGGGTCATTCTTGATGACCAGTGTGTGAACAGAGGTGGTGACTTGCCAAACTAAGCAGGGTGAAATTTATATTACCTTGCAATGCAGTGGCTGTTCAACTGCCACTAGATCTGCAAGGATTTTTATTTTTATTTTTTATTTTTGGTTACAGAGTGTGAGAGGCATCTCTTGTCCAGGCAACAACTTTCTTTTAAAGATGAAAGAACTCTGCATAATGTTTCAGGCTTTCCCCATCAGTGTAGGAAGACTCTGGTCCTCTATGGATGGCGTTACTGGGGCTCACTGGGAAGTGGGGCATAGCAATACACTGGGTACCCTCTAACAATTAACAATTCTGTGTTTGTTCTTCCGTTAAAATTTCTGAGTTTTGTGGGCAATGAAACTTCTTTCTGGAAAACTCCTTCTGGTAGGTACAGTCCTGTACTTTTTTTTTTTTTTTTTCACATTAGATTAATTCTTTGTAGTATATTAAATTAAATGTTAGAAGTGAAGGCTGTTAGGATACTCAAGCATACACCTGAGTTGCATGATTTCAATAGGGCATATATGCGTAAAGTCAAGTGTCTTCTTTCCCACCTTACCCATATATAGCCATAAATATCCACGCACGTATATTGATGATGCTTTTGCTCTCTATCTTATCACAGGCAGTAGCAAAACAATTCCACTGTCTCTCTGTTGTAGTCTTTTTAAAGTCTGTGAAGGCTTTCAAAGCTCAGGTTTTCCTATTTCCCAAAGCCCCCAGGGATGCTTCTTTCTCACCAAGCCAAAAGTGAAGTCCTAACAATACTGAGTCTAAATAGTCTTAGATGTATTGGTTAAGTAGTGCCAGGCTTCTAATGGATTTGTCTCTCATGGTTGGCTGATTTCTTAATTATATTAGACTAGGAATGTAGTTTGACCACACCTCATGCTATACCTGGAGAGAGAGAAAGAAAAAGTAGAAAAGGAGCTGGAGGAGAAATTGACCATGAGTATTCTGGCAGAATCTTGAATATATGTTTTCAGATGTTAGAAAACTTGTGAATGAAATTTTGACCAAAAAGCAAATGCTCCACAATGACTGGGGCATTGATTCTGATTTAGTTTCCCATGTGGTTGCAGCTTACAGTGTTTTTCCCAATACAATTTCTGTGATGTTTAAATTGCTGAGCTAATGATGCAGCCTTTCATCTATACAAACACTTAAAGAGCTTTCTCAGTCTCTCTGCATATTTCCATACACTCTTTTGGAGCTTTGGTAGATCTGCAATATCAGCTGAAACTCATTGATCTTAAAAGTTGCTAGGAAAGGGCAGAAGTATTGTGATCCTGTAAATTCTGATTCCTTAGGAAACCAGGCCAAAACAGTGCTACTTGCTGAAGAAGTAAATGTCTGTTTTGTTCTTTTCATAATTTATTGATTATTTTAGGTGAACGTGCTTTGTTGCCTTTTTTTTTTTTCATTATAAGTTGACCAATTTCTATTTTTTCTTCTGGAGTTGGTAAAATTTATTCTCATTTCTACTGGAAATTCAAACCTTAACAACCTTATTAACAGCTATGAATCTGACAGATTTTCATGATTCTGCTCTGTTGAGGTTAGACCTTGGAGGTCCATTTGTAGCAGATGTAGCTGATGAGCAAACAGGGGAATACATTTCAGTGCAAATCAGCCAGACTGAAGATGCTGTCCCAAGGAGGAGACACCAGCAGCAGGTGATGGTCTTTGCATTTTCTTTCACTTTTTCTGTGATGTGTTTTATCTTTTGTATTTCCATCATTGTTGTGTGCATTAGTTGGTTGTGCTTTTCCCTGTGGGAAAACCTGTGTGAAGGTCAGCATTAGAAAAATTATTAGAAAAATAATTAGAATAATCCTTTGCAAGACGTTCTTTAACTTCCTATCAAAATTTTTCTAAACCTGATATCTCTTGACTGACATCTTGCATGAAAGTTCAAGTCTTAAAAGTTGGCAACATTTCAAAAGTTGTCTTAGGAAGGAGAAACAAGTGTAAAGTGCCTTTTTGCACTCACTGAAATACATTTCCACGTTTTGTTGCAAATTATTTTCTCAGGCAAGTTGTCACACTCACTGGCTTTATTTCTCTTAAGGCTTTTTCATTGCCGATATTGTCTGTAACAGCTTCCTGCTGCTCCCTTCCTGAGAACTCAGTGAAGGAGGACCTTTTATGAGGTGTCATTGTGTATCACTGAACAATGAATATAAGCTTCATCATTTAATAAGTAGCATCGACATACAAACTGCTGCTTCTCATTCTGTATAGGTGGTGTCCTGTTTCTACCAGTGATAATTTAGCTGAATAATGTCAACACTATGCCCGCTTACACCCAATACCACAGGCTACAGAGAAAGATTAGTCCCACTACCTCAGTGTGCCGGACAATACCATAACGGCAATTACTCCCCTAAACCACTCAACTCCCTGATGTGGAGAATGTTGCTGGCAGTGATCCCCAAGGAGCCTTCACACTGCTACAGGTAGCCAGAGCACAGTTTGTTGTAGCAGCCCACCTCCCGCTGGCACTCCAGTGGTAGTCCTGACATAACCAGATTATGCTACTCAAAATGACTTTCCCTGCCTGCGTGCTCCTCAGGCATTTCTCTGCATCAGATGTTCCAAGTTGGCTGATT